>NW_021133985.1:600000-927472 GCF_004193835.3 Ostrinia furnacalis
CACAAGCCTAACGTTCCTCTTTACAGGAAGCGGTAATAGAATTTTGTGGGAGATGAGAAAGTCCTCGGTTGGGCTACTCGGTTTGCGAAAATGAGGTTACCGGGAGAAAATCGCAATCCGGTTTACGGGGCCGATTGACCCCTTTGTTGGGACTGGAAGGCATGCTGAGTTATAGCTGGCCATCGATGGGCAAGGATGTGACATGTCGATATGTAGGTCAAAGAAGGAATTGAAGGATATCAATAAATTCAACAAAAAATGATGTCGGGAAATGAACCATGTCTTTCAATGTACAATTCATTAACGAACTTCTAGTATGGCTACTAACTGGTAAATTCATAGACTAGAAAAATCAATTTTGGGTAAACAATTTGTTACATAAATAGGTATTGTTAGTAATAGATCTCGTATTCTTAGAATCGAATCACCAAACAGTATGAAAAGGTTTACCTATCTAAAAGCAATATCAATTTATTATATTGATAAATGAGCATATTATTACTAGGTAATACAAATAATATACCAACTACTTACTATCCAAAAATATGTTACGTAAAGTTTAATATAAATATGTATCAATTTACAGTAGCTGCATTGGGTGTGTCAAGAATTAAATTACGTTGTTTACGATACAAATATTTCAATTAATAGTAATTTAATTACTGAATTATGTCAGATGAATGAAATAAATTCAATCGATCAGTTTAAAAATAAACCACAATTAAAAACAAGTTTACTTACACTACAGCAAACTGGGCACTGAAATAAAATAAACACAAAATGTAATCATTCAATACCAAGTTTACAATTAATTTAACACAAAACAATGAAATGCAATTATTCGCAGAACCTTTAACAATTCATTTGATACTGTTTGCTCCATATTGGTTTACATGCGCTACGAACTACGAAGCTACATTGCTACGAGATACGTACGAGTATGAGTGGATGTTACTACGCACACATACGTACGATTTCATGTTTTTCGGCTTATACACCACTATTACTTACCCGGGGTTGAAATATTTTTTATGTAGAGTAATAGATTGTTAGTATTTTAAGATTGTATTGTAGTGATGATTGATACGGGACTATTCCCACCTCTCGTTCCCACCACTGCAACTCCTGTGTAGCCAGGATCTACAGCTTGACCGCCACAAAAACCCAACCAATGAAGGTCAAGTTTGTCCCGGGGGAAAGTTAAACTGTCATTGGACCCGCAACGAAATTAATCAGAAGAACATAGGAGGAGTTCGAAATTAAGGTTCGACTTCCCTCCATTGCAAAGCGGATGACAGGTGACAAACAAAGGTTTAAAAACCTTTAAGAAAAAGATTATGCACCACGGACAATAAATTAAATTAAGGGGGCCTATCTTATGAGCAATTAGCAACTACCTGCCAATAATATTTTTCACAAAATCGCTTAAAAGCACGGAAATTTTTCCTTGTCGCGACAAGATCGGTGTAATAAATTGCGGAAACAGATGTATGTTGTATTGAATTAAGCATTATATCACGTTCATGTTTCCAAAGATCACACTCCCACAAGATATGATGGGCAGACTGCTCATGACTGACATCATCAGTGGAACACTCGCAAAAAGGAGACGGAACTAGTTTGAATTCGTGAAGTTTATGTTTAAAGTTGCCATGTCCCGTGAGGAACTGCGACGAGCAATGGTCGATTTCTAACCATCGCCTAGTTAGACGTTCGCGTACATTCGGGAAGAATTTATATAAGTGACGTCCTTTGACTGACGTATCCCATCTTTTTTGCCATTCATTAAGTAAATCTTCTTCAACGACTTCTCGGGAATCAAATAATCGACTTATTTTAGAACGATCGCGGCTATTTAAGAAATCGGAGGTTATATTTTCCCTTGATGCGAAGTACATAGCCGCACGCTTTTGTACCTCTAAGTCGACCGGCAGTACACCAGCCAGGACTGGCAGAGCCTCCGTGCTCACAGTTCTGTAAGCTTTGCAAAGAAAAATCAATGCAAGGCGTTGACTTTGGAGTAGTTTCCGTCGAGCGGCTCCTATAGTAGCTCTGTCAGCCCAAACTGGTGCACCATAGCAAATGGAGCTTAAATAAGTGGCCGAATATATTACTCGGAGGATTTTAAACGTTAGACCCCACGTCGAGGTTGAAATGTGACTTAAGGCATAAAAGTTCTTTTTAGCTTTTTCACCGATCTGTTTAATGTGCTCGACAAAACTAAAGTTTTTCTCTAAAATTAGTCCGAGATAGCAAACAGATTCCCGTTTTTTAACAGTTATTTCATTGAATTTAATGCGAGGCAAAACTTTAAGATTACCTTTTAATAGAAGCTGATAAGTTTTGTGAGGGGCAAACTGCAAACGATTCCTGTCTCCCCATTGAGATATTAAATTCAAGCATGTATCCGCTAGATTTTAGTGATGATTGATAGTAAATAGCTGCTCGAAATTATAATCTTGTGGTGTAAAATGAGGAATCCCAAAAAAAATTGGTAGGTAAGTAGATAAAAATATTTAAACAGAGTAAATTGTTGTTAAACAAATAATACTAAGAAGAAAGAATACTAAGAAGAAGATAGAAATATCTTTAACATTTTATATCGATGCCCTGGCTCCTTACTATGATTGATTTTTTATCTTTGTAATTAAATGAATGAAAGGGCCCCGAGAAGATCCATTGATTTGAAACACCCTGTATATCTCAGTCGATTGATAAGACGGTTCATTTGTCTTGTCCCTCACTCTGTCCGCCCATTCTGCGTATCATTGAGTTGGGATTCTGGCATTTGTTATCCATAGGGTTGGCAATTGGCAGTATCGCAATTTGTAATTTATTTATTTGTTAAACCACACTCAATCAAAATAAAAAATATTTTATTCAATTTAGACCACTGGTGGCACTTAAGACAATGATGCTAATTGTCTGGAAGAGATCACTTTGTATTTCTTCTTTTTTATTTCATTATGAATAGTGAGAGAGTCTTAAAGTATTATCTAACTTGAAAATGCATTTAGCTGTAACTTACAGACGAAACATAGCCTGAAGACCATGAATCTAGTGTCCATGAAACGACAAAGTAACGGGCAACTGATACGCTTGTTCTAAACTCCTAAAAAAATTATAACAAAACTCTCTACATATCTCGAGGGCTAAAAAAGTAAAGCTTTACTTTAACAATCTAATTTATTCTATTTTAGAATATTTAAAGAGACTTACACTACATTATGCGATAATGGAAATACGAGTATAAAGTTGGGTAAAAATGTACATCTCCTTACAAAAATGTATTAACTTTAAAAAGAAACTTAATATAATGCGTGGAAATATTACAGACAGAATTATTTACCCAAATGTTGGTGTACATTTATTTACATAGTGAGTTTAGGTAACCCTAATCGCGCGGTGCTCCGAGGCCGGAGGTGAGGCAATGTTTTAATGGCCACCGCGACGCAGTTCTGATACGCACATTTACCCTTAATCTTGCTACTTTGTAGTACTCGACTAAGTGTAATTAGTTGGGAAACTAATTATCTTTATAGACTTGCCCTTTCCGGAGGATTAGAGTCGTTAAGGAGAATTAAAAGAGGATTCTATTATAATAATGGACTTGAGGAAGTTAGTAGGTCAAATCCGATTGCCTGAAATAGGTACTCAACTAAGTATAAAAGGCAAAAGCGTTTTTCAAAAGCGTAATTGCAAAAAAAAGGCTCTGACTTTTTAAAAACGTCAGTTTGTGTACACTAATGTAAAATTGAAGCCAGAGCCTTTGGACTAGGTGGGGCATAGCCTTTCAAGCATCGGAAAAGACAATCCATAATTTATATCTATTTGGCTAAACTCTTAAGTCTTTCTTTCCTTATTTCAAGTTAACTCTTTAACTCTGGTTGGTTATTTCTTGATTAATCCATTCCCTCTGTCGTCACGTATAATTTTAATAAAAATGTCGTCAAAACACCACATTACCTCGACAATAATTACCGACCGGAATATGGATGAGCGGCCCAACCCAGCCAATTACGAATTTACGAGCGCCATTTTATTATAAATCATCGAATGAATTAATAACAAAAATCAGTGGATTAAACACAGGGTACCTACTGAGCGATATACGCCCATTGGTTTATTGGCAATTAGTTTTATAACGAACAAGTGAAATGACAACCTAAAAATATTGCATAACCTAGGATAACCGACGATAGCACATACAGTAGCTAAATACTATGGCGATATCTACTTGTAATATAGGTACTTGTAATTCTGTGTGAAGTGTTGAGAACTGTACAAAGACAATATTACCTACAAATATTTCGTGGCTTCGACATCACGTCGACGTCGAAACAACACACCGCAGAATTTGTGGTGGATATAATCTCCCGAGCGCTATTGAGCCTCCAGCTTAATTGTTTTAATTGGTATTAAATTTTCATTACTGTGAGAGTGTTTTTTAATAAATTTATTAAATAGCAATGAAGCGAAATCTACACAAATTCAGGTTTCCACGAAACGCGGCGACCTCTTACATAATATTTCCTCATCGAAAATAACGAGCAAGGACCTGAAAACATTTAATTATGAAGTATATAAGTAAAAGTATATAAGTAGTATATCCGTTAAGCTAGCACCCATAACACAAGCATTAAGTTCTCAGATCATAGAAAGAGAATAGATATGAAGTCGCGCGTAACTACAACGAGAACCAGTGTCCCCACATTTCCCCCACCACAGCTCCCACACACACATTCAACTGTGTAAAAACAAAGCGACTGAGAGTCTACGACAACATGTGCAACCGGCTTAAAAGTGCTGTGATTGGCCAGAAGGCGTGCCCTATGGCCAATCAATGGCCGCGTGACGTGACGCACACTTTGAAAAAAGCAATTAGAGAGAAGAAAGATAAAATGGAGTCGATAAGATATCGATACTTTAAATCCTGGGGGCAAGGCTCGAAATTGGTTTAAAAAATGCTTGTATGAAAACCTTTTTATTATTATACGTTATTATTATGTTCTTTAACGATTTTTGCATAAAGGAGTCAGTTCCATTTTGTATGGACGAAAAACTCAGAATCAATTATTGGGACTAAATGAAGTTACCTTATATTAATTTACCCCAACCAAAGCTCAATGTCGTTATCGATGGAGTATAGAAGTTATAGACTGACAAAGTTTGTATGAAAAGTCATGGGTTAAGTAGGTACTTGCGATTTTTACCAGTATTTACAATATTGGTAATATATTATTATTTACTTTAATAATAATAACAGGATCACTGTAATTATTATTAACTACTATCGCGCATTAACTTTTTAATTATGGCGAAATTCGTACCGCCTATGTTTATCAAAAATAATGCCTATATTAGGCTTTCAACTAGCTCTTATAGTAATTACATAGTTGACAGTTACTAATCCCTTCTACTATTGTTATTGTTTTTGTAAAAACTTAAAAATCGCAAGCAACTCATGATTTTTTCATTCAAAATTAGAAAATAGAAAATAATAATTTACTTCTATTTATCGATAATAGGAAACCGTATTAGAACACGAGCCCTGCACTATGTTACGACCGGCACATGCGGCCGTACTGTGTATTTTCACGCGTCAGTGGATATCGGAAGAAATAAAATACATTGCGCAGTAGTTACGCATGACATAAAGTGGTTGCTAACTAAATCGTCAATGTACAACGTGTTTGAATTTTTATCACCACTAATTTCGATATCGCAGTAAATGTCACGGCACTGAATTCGTTCGTAAAAATGTTTAGTTTTTTTCATTTATAAGCAAAATACCAATGGATTTGCAATACTTACATGTGGTAAATGACTTCATTGTTCCTGTAGTTCTTCGTTTCACTTATGTTATTGCACGTTACGACGCATTATCCAACAATATCGGAGAACATTTCCTCAGTACGACTGAATCGCGACTAACCTTGCTACGCGGGCGATGTTCGTTTCTGGGCATATCGCGGAGACACGCGCCACGCCCCCGTTTCACATCTATTCCCTTCTATGATCTGAGATTAAGTTGCTTACTTTGGGGCTAGCTGGCGCTGTGTGAAATTGTCCAAAGATTTATTAAATTACTAGCTTTCCGCCCGCGGCTTCGCCCGCGTGGAATTTTGTCTGTCACAGAAAAACTTTATCGCGCGCGTCCCTGTTTCAAAAACCGGGATAAAAACTATCCTATGTTCTTTCCCGGGACTCAAACTATCTCTATGCCAAATTTCATCAAAATCGGTTGCGAGGTTTAAGCGGGAAAGCGTAACAGACAGACAGACAGACAGAGTTACTTTCGCATTTATAATATTAGTTGGGATTAATATATTAATATATTAATATACTAGCTTTCCGCCCGCGGCTTCGCGCGCGTGGACCCCTGAACCCTGTTTTTCCAAATAAAATTTAGCCTATGTTACTCGTGGATAATGTAGCTTTCGAATAGTGAAAGAATTTTTAAAAACGGTCCAGTAGTTTTTGAGCCTATTCATTACAACCAAACAAACAAACAAAGTTTTCCTCTTTATAATATTAGTGTAGATTAATTAGTTGGGATTTTTTTCATTACTTATGTACGAAACAATCCTTTTGAATGTACTAATGTACATTCAAATGATAAGTAAGGACATACATTAGAAACCACTGAAACACTAACTAGTGATGAACTAAAAGTTCAACGCAAACTATTTTGCGAAACTTTCCACGAACTATGTACTGACTAGAAGCTCTACTGTAAATGAAATTAAATTTTAGTGAATTAAGATTAATGTTTTCTAGCGTCCGTTGATTAATATTAATTGTGGGTTTAGGGGAAGTTGGATTTTGCCTTATTTTAATATTAGCAACCGTTAGGTATACCTTTTCAGTCTGTGGGGTTTACCCTCGTCTGTATTTATTGTAGGGAATATTTGCTTCATAAATGTCCAATTGGAAAAGAAAAACTTTGTATCAGTATGATACTCGTAATAAGGCTTGGACGAGTTTAATTTAAAAGTGCGTAAACATGACAAGCATATCAGAACTCGGTTATTTAACAATATTACTCACTAGCCCATCCTGAAGACCCTGAAACTATAATCTAAAAACTTTTCTGCTGTGGGAACTGTAGCGAGTTAAATACGTTTGACTCCTTGGCGGATGGCGCCTATCAGACCTCGATTGGTGGAATGTTTTTGTTGTTCTGCCCGCAACAGCATATTATCGATATAGTAAGTAGAAATGTAGAAGCTAGTAACAACATAATTCATTTCAGCAGCATGAGTCTTACGCCCGTATTCAAAAACGATGCTTGCTTAAGTGAAGCAGCAAATCGATCGCACAACGTTGAATAGAGCTCTGTGATTGGTTCATGTGCCACCCTGTGCGTCCACGTGCACTGTGAGACCTCATAGTAATGTTTGTGAATACGACCGTTATCACTCTATCCCAGGCAGAGCTGTATGTTATGTACAGTTTATGGATTAGGTACATAGTCTTTGTTTTAACATAATTGTGTCTGAAATCTACCTTCACATAGTCGTGTTTCTCGCATCTCGCAAAATTACAGGATAATTGTAATCTTCGCTAATATTCGTGTTACATCGGCACCGGCAAATAACACGCAAGTATCTGCCTACATTGTTGAGGTAATTACTAATTACCGAATGAATTAGGCACATGTAGGTAATGAAAAACCATAGATAAAGCAATATAATATTGCGATTAATGACCCGTTATGATAAAATAAAGAGAATGGTATTGTTTTTGTAATAATTATACTCAGTGTGACTTACTTGACTTATGGTCCTATGTCCCCTAGATGGGGCAGAGGGCGTCCACAACAGTCCTCCATCTCGTTCGGTCTTGAGCTTCTCGCTTGATCTCGCTCCAGGTTTTGCCGATCTTCTTCGCCTCGTCCGCTACAGTGCGCCGCCAAGTTTGCCTGGGTCAACCACGGTTGCGTTTTCCTTGGGGATTCCAATCCAGAGCCTGTCTAGGGATGTGATCGGGGTCCCTTCGGAGAGTGTGGCCAATCCAGTTCCACTTGCGGCGCTTGATCTGCTGGTCGATCGGAATTTCGTGGCAGCGTTCCAATAGCTCGACGTTGAAGATTTTCTCGGGCCAGTAATCAGTATATGCCGAGAATTCGGCGAAGGCAGCGGTTGATGAAGACCTGCAGCTGGTGCGAGATAACCTTGGTGACCTTCCACGTTTCACACCCATAGAGCAGAACGTATTTAACGTTGGACCCGAATATTTGGTGACCTTCCACGTTTCACACCTATAGAGCAGAACGGATTTAACGTTGGACCCGAATATTCAGTGTAAAGGTAAAAAATATGTGCCTATACACTTTTGTTACAATAAATAATGAACTTATTTTCACCACGTTAGCGATACGGCCATGTTACATATTTTGTTTAGACGTAGAGCTTGTGAATTTAGGGCGAGTAGAGTTTGAAGCTTGACTTATTTGATAGCTTTTTTACGGTGCGAACTATACTCATCATCAAATAAATCGCACCTTCCGCGACACGAACTTTAAAGATTTTCTTCTGACACAATCATGGTGCCCCAACAATATTGGTGTTATTTGAAAGCCCAATAAATAAACTTAAAGAAAAACACATTATTTTTTTTTATAAATAATAAACAGGTACCATAAATGTGATTTGAAAAAAGGCCTCACTTTGAGGTCACCTCTGGGATCAATTAGACCAATGTTTGTGGTTATAAAACCAAATAATGATCTTACGTGTCTTTTTTAACAGATAGATAGCGATTAATCCCAATTTAACAGTTTTTTGCCATAAAAGTTGGCTCAAGCGAACCTACCTATTTTTTGAAGAAGTGACTGAATCCTTCTAAAAACTCATTTTTGGTTTAAAAACCTTTCCTTTAGTGAAATGAAGTTTAGAACTAGGCTTTCAAATGGAACCTTCTTTCCCTTTTCTTAATGTTATTCTACATCGATGCTTTTCTCGTTCACTGTACTCGGTATACGCAATCTCAGCGAACGCCGCAGGCGGAGAAAGTGCTCCAGTTCTGATCAAACCCGACTAAATCAACATTTCACGCCACCAGTACGTATTCGTACTAAAAAGGTACTTTTTAAATCATTACCATATTACCAATTATTATTGTAGAATATAGTCACTTCTTTACGCGGTTTAAACACCAGCCCCGATAGCCGTGATCGTCTAGTGGTTAGGACCCTACGTTGTGGCCGTAGTAACCCAGGTTCGAATCCTGGTCACGGCAGTGTCTCACTGTCGCGGCGGGGCAATTTTTTTATGTAAATTAAATACTACATTTAATTTACATAAAAAAATTATACATAGGTATTATAATATGTATAGGTTTTTGGAGGACGAGAGATAAACATAGAATGTATGTACTTCATTAATTAACATGTTAATTAATTATGTACTCGACACTAATGTGTACCTTTTAGGCTAATGTAGGTACGAGTGGCAAACTGAAATAGCTACACCAACTGTACAAACATGAAGGTATAAAATACTTTTTTCTTAAGAAAAACAAAATAATGTAAGTATGTTACATGTATTAGTAACAAGAATAATAACGGGGCGGTTATGTAAACAAACATGTCAATCAACAAGTAGGTATCACTTTTGGCAATAATAAATAATGTATTAATGTACCAAAAATTATTTCAGGGATACTTCCGACTATTCTTTTAAACGAAGTAATGAAAAAATATACGAGAATTTGTTAAACTTAGTTCAATTGTTTAATGTATTCAAACTTTATAAAACGTCTATACGAGTACACATTATAGGTAATAAAATAACTCAATAGCTACTCTGAAAAACTTTTCTCTACATCTCAATATTGTCTCTGAATTTGCAACCATCAGCAAAGGAATTCAGTGTCTAAGAATAAAATGGGAATAAGTTGAAAAAGAGTGCAAGTGGCGCAGCGCAATATTGAGTCTAGACTGGGCAATCCAATTGGAATGGCTCCCAAACGGTCTGACTCACGCGATTAAGTAAAGTTTTTAAGTCATATAAAGACCGATCAATAATTAAATTTTCAATTATTTAATGATTAGTTTACCCAAATTGTTGCTGTGAAGAGTTTGGGTACCATTTGTTCTATTTGAAATAATATTTTTTGTGGGTAACCAACCCATGTAGCAAGGCAAGCTATGATAAGTGCCAAACCGCTACGACCGACCAATAGAATTGAAAAAATTTGAAAACCTTAAATACTTTTCAAACAATTAACACGTAGGTATGAAGTTGCGGGAACGGCTGGTTGTAACATAACGATGACAGTTAAGTTGTTCAAACTGGACTCTACCTACAGCCACACAACGAATTTAGTTGGGATGAGCTTTAGGATCAACATACCACATAAAAGTCCTGGCAAAACTTTTGTTAAAAACATCCAGCGACAGAATAACATCACCATTCAAAGCTTATTCATCTAAATTTAGCTTTTTTCCCGTACATGCGTTATCACATTTTACTCCAAACAAAGCCAATATGGCGGCACGATGGTGATTCTTTTGAAATTGGCATTTTATCAGGATCCATCCCGTCCTATGTTGATGCTAACAGGCGGCAAAGAAAGCTTAGTTCGCTTTAGACGAGGTTCCGGGTTCAATTAAGTTGATTATAATAATCTTTTAATCAAGTATGAGTTTTATATTAAATACTTGAGTAAACATGAGCACGTTGAAGCTGAAAATCTCAATTTAGAAACCGGGACATAGACTTTCCTGCGTAATAAAATTAGTAATTTTGCTATAAACATGTCTCTAATTTAACAGTTACAGTAATATAAGCTCCGTTGAGCTTTATTTTTCTGAGGTCGCTGTCACGTTAAACTTTTTTGTTGCAAAATTTTAAACTACATAAGCCAGCATAGTAGGTATTTGCCTTACCATGCCATCGTCGGTACTTGATTATTCTAACTTAAAACAAAGTTAGGTCACTCAGACCCCGGGGACGGTAGAGGTATAAGTTAATTATGAACACATTGAAAACTTAACCACCGTCGTCAGCTTAAAAGCATATATTATAAGACAATGTTATGTATCTTCTATCTACTAAGCTAGCTTAGATCACATCTAGGTACATCATTTATGTAGGACTAGTGTAAAACACAAGCACAAGAACAGAAATAAAAGCCTGTTATCTGTAACATCTTGACTAAGGCGTATTTTTTATTCGGCGTCGTTTACTTAATCGTCATGAGCACGTTCCTTTTGATTTCCTCAATGGACCCTAACAGGGCTCGCTCCGTCTCGTACTAACGATCCGCGTTCGGCTGTATTCAGGGCTTATACAATATTTACAGCTTTGCCCTTGTGCGAGATTCTTTCCCGAGATTTATTCCCTTTAAACATTCCTGGAATACATCAAAACGTAATGTCTACGCATTTTAACTTTTTAAGGCATGATTTTTATGATGTCTACCGACTCTGTTGAAGTATTATAAAAGCGATTTTGTTCCTTAAAGAAATTGCTAATTAAAGGAAACAATTTGGTCGTTGTTTATTCATTATTTTTGTATTTCCTTTTGAGAGAGTTTCTTTGAATCGCACACTCATTAAAATGATTGCGGTTTGTTTGATGAAGTTCCTAAAATAATCTCATTAACGTTCACAAAGGGAAAGAGCAAAATTTCAAATTAGCGAAATAGTTGGATACTACTTTAAATTAGTTGCTTTTAACAACAATTTCAAAGGAAAAAGAACTAGAAGTTAAAATTTTGTGTTTTAACGGGTATGAAATTTTCTCATCATTGACAAGGTTGATTCAGCAATATCACTCTCTCTCTCTCTCTGACACCAGTGTTGTCACAGTTTCCATGATAAAAGAAATAATCATGTTTTCTTTTGTTTCAGGCCTAGATAATGCGTGGTGATGTTCGGTAACGGCAGCTATGAGGCGGCGGGGGCGGAGGGCGCGGCGGGCGGGGAAGCGCACGCGCTGGCCGCGCTCGTCGCTCTCTATGCGATTGTCTCCGTCATTGGGATCATTGGTACGTATCAGAAGTTGGCTACACAGCTGACACTGGCTGAAAAGGCCTGATTTTTTTCTGTGCTGAAGTAGGTAAAGTTCCGCCATGAGAAAGTTCCCAAAATGATTCAAGGAGCGCAGTGCTGCCTACATGTCGCATGCACGTAATGCTTACTTTAAGCTCAACGCAATACGATTTTGATCAAAGACCAACATGAACAGATCCAAGTATTGTACGGAGTTTTCGATTATTTAGAAGAGCTCTCTCTCCTTTTAAGTTTTTCAGTGATACCTAACTAGGGACACCCCGCCGCCGATGGCCTAAGTATTATAGTGACACACTCGCAACACAAGCATATTTTATTTAAAAACAAATTTAATTGAAGTCCTCACTCTAGGTCATTTATTATCTAGGTAAAAAAGGTCATAAAATCTCTATGACTTATTTTTCTCCAGGTAATGTGAGCCTAATGGCCGCCCTAGCGTCGGGCGGCGCAGCACGTCTCCGCACGCCTCAGCTGCTCAGCTCGTGCGCAGCCGACCTGCTAGTGTGCGCGGCTAGTGCACCGCTAGCTGCCACACGCGCGGCTAGAGTGCAGCACTTGCCGTGCCACTTCACTTATTATATTGAAGTGAGTATAATCATCATCAATGGAAGCATAACGACAGGCTACCCTCAGAAATGACATCGAATACCCCATCCTGTACCTTGTGAGCGCAACCACGACCACTCTGAGAAGTGTGCCCGACTAAGACGAAGAATAATAATAATCATCATCATCATTTCAGCCAAAGGATATCCACTGCTGAACATAGGCCTCCTGCAATGATTTTCATATTGACCATATTTCATAGCGGCCTATATCCAACGCCTTCCTTTTACCTTCATTAGGTTGTCTTTTCCACCATGATGGTTGGCGTCCATGAAGTGAGTGTACTCGATTTAATAAGCAAAACAGTCTGTAATTAATCTAATTGGTAAAACACGAAATTAAAATTGAAGATGCAACTTCAACAGCTTACTGGGTTATTTTGAACAGGATGAATGGTAACGCCAACGATCTTAGCAGATTTATCTTAATGAATTAGAAATCAGCTGTAACTATTTTGTTTCAGTCATTCCCGGTGGCGGCCAGCACTTTGTCACTGGTAGCGATAGCAGCTGACAGATGCGGGGCTGTGCGACGAGGTCGGGGCTCGAACATGTGCGCCAGTCCTCCCGTTGCTGTTGTTTTCGTATGGCTGCTAGCTTTCATATTAGGTATGAAATGAAAACCTCTATGTAGCTGTTTATATTCATTCTTTTTGGATATGTGTTTACCAAAACTTTTTTCTGTTCAGGTGCAGCACCAGTTATCACGACGTGCATACCATGCCCGCCCCTGGCAGCAGCGCACGCCCTAGTCACATACTGTTTACCAGTGATAGTCGTCACGCGATGTCATTGGACGGTGCGCGTCAAGCTTACCGCGCTCTCGCTCACAGCAAGAGCCGCGCACGGAGAGCTGCCTCTCCCTGTGCCCCTCATGAGGCGCCCCACACACGTCATCATCGTCGCCGGCGTCGGACCAAGAGAACGCCGCGATGCCGTCGATGTAGGCGACGTCCGCTCAAAAAAGAAACTGCAACCAAGTCTCCTCGGGCCTCAACCTCAAACGTCGACGCTGCGCTCGCGGAGAAGACTCGGGAACGTCCTCGTTGGTATAGCTGCGATCTTCGCCGCCTGCTGGTGCCCTCACGCAGCTATTGTCATATCTGGCGCGTTCGGTCTCCACGCCCCTTTAGTGGTGATGCAATACGCGCTGCTTCTTGGATATGCTCACTCGGCTCTGAACGCTGTGGCCTACTGGGTGTTGAACAGGCATGCGCTCACGTCTGCGTGCGCGGCTTGGCGACTGCCGCAGCTTCGTGTCCGGGAAGAGCGGCCATCTTCAACGAACGAGGCGGCTTTGGGCGCTTTCCACCCACGGCTGGCCCGACCCGCCCCCTCCCCGCGTCCTCCCCCCTCCAGCTTCCTCTATTGATGTCCGTCTATCTTCTAAGCTCTGTCAATCTGTGATTCCTGTCTCTCAGTGCCTCGTATAGTCTATGCGCGCCTCTGTCGGAAGCGCCGCTCGTTTCGTCGTTATAATCGTGGTTGTTTGAGATTTTATGGAGAATAATATCCGTGAAGCAATAAAGTGTATGAAACACTTAAATTCGTTTTATTGGCGTCGTGAATGTCGGCGGGCATATCATGACGTGTCAGCTCCCAGCTTGATTTAATCTAGAGTTTGCACAAAACCATTGCAGAGCAAAATGGCATAAGGTAAAAAGGCTTATTAGCATTTTAGTGGCATGTTAATAAGAGGTAGTTGCTATAAAGGGGTTTATTAAAATGCAGCACCGAGGAAGTTTAGGGTCGCGTTATAGCAATAACCGCTGGTAACTGCTCCACTGAGGGCAGTTAGAACCGTTACTGGACTAGTTCAAGGGATTACAAACTGTACGAACAAGCATTTCCAGGAATTAAAAGTACCTAATTTTGAAATTTCCGCATTGGGAATAGTTATAATTTAACTCAAATTCATAAAAATTTTAAAGATTAGTGCTACTGTTCTATTGTATGAAGAAATGAGTCTAATATATGAATATCATTCTAGGTACATAATAAACTTATAATAAATGTTATGAGTTTATTATGTACCTACCTATAATGATGTACCTACCTTCTTTAAAAAGTTTACTGAAACGAAAAATTAATGGCTGGAAGCAAGTACGCATAATATTTAAGTATATCATGATGTCAAGAAAGGGCAATTTTCTTTTCTCAGTGTAACTCATCATTAGGAGCAGACGACAGTCGAAATACTGGTAAGTACCTACGTGAATAACTCAGAATTTTATGTTAGGTAGGTAGCATACGCCTACGTATGCCTATACCTAGATTTTGTTATAAGAATCATTTGATTCAGTTACAACATAGGCCGTAGCGGGCTCGAATCCCGCTGTGAATAATTTTACTGTCTATGTGAAAAGCTTGAGCATAAATGCAATACGTAACAGTCCAGAACCATGAACAATACCTAACAGTAATAAATAAGTTAAAAATGTTTTCAAACGTTGAGGGTAAACTCCAAAACCAACACTTGGTACTTACTTTACTTATTTATTTATTTATTACTTCAACAATTAGCAGCCTATTCTACTAATGGTTTTACTATACCAAGCTGAGCTCCCCAGATTCTCGAAACCTAACCCGAAGCGTAATCAAACATTTAAAACAATCATAATGGCAGCCATTTTCAGGAGCGCTTAATTAAGCACTCCCAAGATACGTAGAATTAAACGACTTGACTTGCATATGGATGAAATGAAACAATGAATAAAAGATACAAGACTCCTCGTATGATTAATGTGCAAATTAACTGTTAAATTGTTCCAAAGTCTCGTCAATTTGAAGGTAATGAAACATTTTCATATCTTTCCTGAGAAACCGTCCGTGAAGAATGTCGATATGAAGAGATTTGTAAGTATTGTTTTAGGTTTTTATGAGTTTAATGACACTTGACTTGCCTATGGTAAAATAAAATCACAATATTATGTAGTTAGCGCTCTTAGATTCTATACTCCTAGGGAATATAAGCTTTTCGGTCGTAAAGCTGCCCTACAAAGTAGGTACTACATGTAATTGGATGAATTTACAAAACATTTGGATCATAACAGGCTTCAATGCATTTAAGAGACTGATCTAGACTATAGTTATTTTTAAGTTTAAGAACCTTATAAATCTTCATAGGTCCCGTGAGCGTACGTAGACCCCAGCCCCAGACAACGTCCGAGTGTTTAGAGCTATGACTCTACAGGTAAGGCTTATAAAACTGTTTGAGTACTCTAATAAAATAAAAGATTGGATACGATTTAATGTGTGGATCTAAGAAGACAAGAAAAGATATGCAGTACCGGCCAGCACAAGACTTTTAGTTATCTGGGTAAATAAAAAAAACTTTCTTTGATAATAATAAATGTTACCGAAGTGTGTTTTAAGTTTGAGCATTATATTGATGTGTACATATAATAGTAAGATCTTATCATCATCATAATCAACAGCCCTTTACAGCCCACTGCTGGACTATGAGCCTCCTCCATTTTAGTGGAGGGTTTTGCCATAATCTCCACGCTTAGCAGACGGATTCGAGATCGCAGTTTAAAATTAATTAATGCTTCTGTGACCGCTGCTGCCCGTTCTCTGTTTAATGTGAAGTCCCTAAGTCGCCTCTTACGACACCCGCGGGAAGAGTAGGAGTAAGATCTAGTTATGTAGGTAATTTAATCCAGATATCAGACTGTTTTAGCAAAAAACAAAAATATAGCCCCGCCGCGACAGTGAGACACTGCCGTGACCAGGATTCGAACCTGGGTTACTACGGCCACAACGTAGGGTCCTAACCACTAGACGATCACGGCTACCGGGGCTGGTGACTGAATTGCCAAAAATAACAGTGTACCGTTATAACTGGGACACTTGCAATTAATGCTAACCCAAGCGTGATATTGCGCTGGCGCATACAATCATTACACTTTTACTTTTCTTGAATGGAGTTAATACTTAGTACGACACTAACTTTTTATGTATTAAACTTTATCTATAAAATTGCCTAAACAATAATAGAGTAACGAAGTTTATACTTTTAGGCAAATGTTAAACAAGTACCTACTACCTAACTAATTTAATTTTAACGCAACTAATTTTCAATGTAGAGTTGGTAACAAGCACGGGAAACTTTTGGTTTTCAAATATTCTCTTAGTTTAATGTCGCTTCATGTCGTCTTTATTCTGCAAAATATATAAGTAGGCACTTAACCGTTTGTATTTTAAACTCTTGAATCTTTCTGCGTTGGTAATAACATAACCTTTGTTCAATAAAATCATTGTTTTTGAATGAAATGCAAACAAAACCATCAAAAGATAAAGTATCGACGATTTAATTACACGGTGTGTTATCGATTTGTTGCCGCAAGCAAAAAGTGCTCCAGTTTTCAATAAAAACCGAATAAGTGAAATGTCTCATTTTCTGTCGACAAACGGTAATTTCGCGAGACTTTTCAATTTGGCGCAGTTGCATTTTGCATAAAATGGCAGGCGAGTTTTTGGTAACTGCATTCATAAGCCTCGGTAGCCGTGATCGTCTAGTGGTTAGGACCCTACGTTGTGGCCGTAGTAACCCAGGTTCGAATCCTGGTCACGGCAGTGTCTCACTGTCGCGGCGGGGCTATAATTTTGTCATTGTAATGCACAATTTTTAATTTCTAACGAATAAGCACCCCTTGTGTTATAACTTTGACGTGCTTAAGTATTTGTTTGTCACATTTTTCCTCCCTAATGAATGGATCGCAAAATGTGAATTATGTAGCTGTCCCACGAAATCAAAGGGCCAATTACTATGTACGTAATTAATTGAGTTTTATAAACCTTTTTCATAATTATAGATAAATAAAAGAGTCTTGGCTCTACAGGAAAAAGGGGAAATAATTTTTAGTGAAAATGTTACACAAAATCTACGAAAAACATCGATTAAAGACTTTCAAAATTTGATTAGACAAGAACAACAACAACAAATTACCTATCTATCGAACTTGTTAACCCCGCAAAAGGAATTTTAAAATTTACCAGATATCAAAGAAAATAAGGTAAGTTCATTTTACAAAAGGTAAATTAGAAAGATTGAGCAAATAAACTCATTTAGATATCTTTATCATTAGGAAACAACCTTATAATCTCCTTTTTTAATATTTTTCGCGTATTCCGGGATAAAGAGAGACAAGGAGCAGGTTTTTTCATACACCAATTCACATATTAAGTTCAAACAAGATTTTTGTTCCCTCATTTACACTCGTAAGAGTTGCTAATAAGTTCATATTGGAAACTTGGAACTAGGAGTCTCATGTCACTTTGACAGCAGAAACAGCTGAGTTTTAGAGTGTGCAAACTTCAAGTTCACTGATAACTTACGGCTTTCCAATACCAAGTTTATTAGTTCGGCTACATTTCTAACTTAGTTATAATTTATTTTGAAAGGCAAACAATGTGGAAAATCTATTTAGGTGTGTGTGTAAGTAATAAACTTTAAGCTCCTTATTTGTGTACTTTATTTTCGCATGTTAGAGGAAAATTTGTAAACTTTTAGATGGAAAATTCTTTGTCCTACAAGAATACCTTACAATATTCCTTCTTTTAGGAATTCTCTAGTTATAATGATGACATCGTGGAGGATTAATGTTTTCTCGACTTGGAGCAATTTTGACAAGTTGACTGATCAATACAGTACATAAAATATGAATCATATACTCGTTTAAGCAATATTGACAGTCTGCCACCATAGTCGACAAAAAATACACTTTAGAGATAATGAACCTTACTGCGTAAATACTTATTAATTAATGTTCTGCAACTCTATGTATGAATGCTAATCATACACACAGTCATAAGTGGTCTTGGTGAGTATAATACGCATGATAATTTCAAGTCATCGCACGGTGACTTAGCTGATAGCTCCAAGATGAATAATTATATATCAGTTATTCTTAATTGAGCCAGTTGTAAACAACTGCGTCTTGTATTTGAATAGTTTGATAACCTTTTTATCGATGTACAAAACGTGCAAGGTCGCCAGTACTATCATAGTGATATCCCTATTTATCTCCGATTTGGATGCAAGGTGTAAGTATTAAATTAATTTATTTGGCTATAAATTACATTATGTAGGTAAACAAAAATCTTATTTTTATAACAAAATCTTTTTTATTTATTTTTCAATAGTGAGTCCAGAAAAGTGCATGGAGAAGCCACCAGAAAAACATTGTTTGATAGAATGGGCCGTTAGGTGGCGCTGGCCTCACAAAATCAGGTATAACGTACGTTGATAGTATTTACGAGTACCAGTGTATTAATTTCTAACCAAACACAAACATACAAAGTGAAAACTAACTCGGAATTAACTTCAAGTGAGTCTAGAGATTTCAACATTTTTGTAACTACTAGTGCACAGACGCGTCTATACAGTACCTACAAGATAGGGAGGACCGACGATCTGATGAAGGTCGCGGGAGGTGCCTGGATGCGAGCGGCGCAGGATCGGTCTTTGTGGAAATCCTTGGGGAGGCCTTTGTCCAGCTATAGATGTCTTTCGGCTGAAACGAAGACGAAGGTGTATATTAAATTATTATTATGTATCTATTTCAGATACGTATTTGACTGGAGCACTCAGAAGTGCTTTGAAATCCGCTGGTCATCACACTGTCCAGATGTACCTTCTCCTTCGGGGAAGAACAACTTCGCGAGCGAGTACGAATGCCTGAACGAGTGTAGTGGATGGGCTTAGTAAACATTCCAGTACTTACTTCGCGAGCATTCGTTTAATATAATTCCTGAACCAATTGAACTTCAGTTTAGTTGGGGCTGGCAACGAATGGAATGTTCGCAGACCAATTATTAAAATTCTGCCAAAACCAACGAACTGGACATTTCCATAGCTTCTGGTACCGTAAAAATATCTAATCTAAGTAAATACTTGTGTGTGTAACCATACCTTACAACTTAATATATAAGTTATCATATATTTTTTGTCTTTTATTTAACGCACAAGGTTGAACTCTTAAAACTAAGTATTATTAAAGGGCATTTCTATAATTGGATGCAA
Organism: Ostrinia furnacalis; assembly: GCF_004193835.3. Lineage (NCBI taxonomy): Eukaryota > Metazoa > Arthropoda > Insecta > Lepidoptera > Crambidae > Ostrinia > Ostrinia furnacalis. The sequence goes on from NW_021133985.1 coordinate 619,655, forward strand.
TAAGAAAAATTGCTCGATGGACTGAATGCTAATATACAATGTTGAAACAGTTTTACATTGTTTATTCAATTGCAAAACTAGATTAACTTTTCACTTAGGTAGATATTTATTTTTGAGTAAATACCTTTCGAAGAGATCCAATTACTTTGAAAACCGTGTAGTAGGTAAATTGTTTTGGAAGTTTTATAATGTTTTGTCGCTTTGTTACCTTTTGGGTTCATGACAATAGGTTACAAACCCTATTAATATGTTTCCACTGTTGTCTGTCTTGCAGTAGTGTGTAATTTATGAACCGTACTAAGACGCTTGAAATGTTTACAGTGAATATACGTGTATACTTTTGCCGCTTTAACTAACTACAAGTAAAAATAAACTACCGTAATAAGACTTCTATTGTAACTTTATACTTAAGAAAATACCACTAGGCAATCACAATAAAAAAAAAGTTTTGTTTACATTTTAATTTCACACATACAATCGGCATCAATCTCCACGGTATCCTAACACAATATTTCGAATCAGAGTCAAAAGGTGACTAAATCAATTTCATTTATCAATCGTTCTTATTTGCCCTAGTTCAATATAAATAAGAGTTGTATAAGAATGGCGATAGTTAATCGTTTTAACAAGAAATCAAAATGTACAAGTTTTGTGCAGTCTTAGTTGTTTTCTGTTTTATTTCCGGCTTGGATGCTAGGCGTAAGTAAAATGAACAACATACATATTAAAACTAAAATACGCATTTAATTACAATATAAAACAAAAGAGCAATGCTTGAGATTCGACCTCACGTGACAATGACTGTCTCAAAGCAAGTTATCATCTATACTAATATTATAAAGCTGAAGAGTTTGTTTGTTTGTTTGTTTGTTTGTTTGTTTGTTTGGTTGAACGCGCTAATCTCAGGAACTACTGGACCGATTTGAAAAATTCTTTTTGTGTTGGATAGCCCGTTAGTTCCTGAAGGCTTTAGGCTATATATCATCACGCTAAGACCAATAGGAGCGGAGCACCAATGAATAATGTTTCAAATCAGTGATTTTTTTCCTTTTGAGAGCTGACGCTGCGTAAACGGTTAAAGTTTCGCTAAAATCATGTATGACAGGATTGTTCCCCTTTAAAAGTTCTAAAAAAAAGTCCGCGATAGTATATGTCTATCTTTTAAGGTTGGCTCATAGTAACCCTTTTTATGCAAAAAGAAATCTGTTTTTTATTAATGCATTATTTGCGGAGGTTTTTTCATAAACATGATATTAATCCTTATCCAAATAAATAAGTTATTCATCACAAGTATTTAATTTTAANCGAGATTCCTTCGTTCAATTCATAAGCATTCTATAACAGAATTAATGGAAGATGTGTTTCGTATTTTAGTGAAATGCACCCCCTAACTATGTTAAAAAGGGGTAGAAAGTTATTTTAGTGGTGATTTGCTTCAAAGTTGATATTAATTACTCATTAGTGCATTTTTTTTACAATCATGTCATGTTAAAGACTATCATACTCTAGGGGCCTCCACTTAACCTCGGAGTGGGTGCCCGCTGCGTGCGCTCGCCTAACAATGCATAGTAATGCATGACGGTCAATTCATGCCGCGGGCACCTGCTTGCGCTGTGTACATAAACTCATTTTCGCGCGAGAGTTTTGGCGGAGGCCCTCGAGGTAGTGGGAGTAGTCTTGAGGAAGAGCTCCTTCTCACACGGCCAGTGGCATGCTAGAAGCTTGGTGATTCTAGCACCCGTAGGAAAATAAAAAAAAAGTTTACCAATAATACTGCGGTAGGTGTAGTTTTCGATTTCGTTGTAAAAAGATAATACCACCGATCAAAGGCCGAGCTGCATATTCATAAAATATAAGAAAATTTTATTTTCATGTTTATTTAACCTTTAAGATTTTTATATTTTATAAGTATTCAAACATTTAGATAATAACGTTAAAAACATTTAAAAATCGTATGAGAACGTTTTCGACTTCTCCGCGGACGAAGTCGCGGGCAAAAGCTATTTGTAAAATAATTAGACTAAATTATTAAAAGTGCCTACCCAAAGTCATTATTCCACGCGGACGAAGTCGCGGGCACAGCTAGTAGTAGGATAAAGTTCCAGTCATTGGACACTTATGGACCATATTATAGTCGAGTAACTGGACAGTTTTTTATTAAATTAAAAATAACATTTCTATTTCAACAACTAAGAGATTTCGACTAATAGAGACAGAGATGCGATAAGTTGCAATTCGCATTGGAAGTAGTAATATTCATTGAGCACGTTCAAGGTTTGTTTTGTCCAATGTCTGGTAGTGTCCAATGACTGGAAGTTTACCCTATTCAAGCTTATCAGAAATACTTCGGGTTTAATAAACAAAACTTTCTTGATAGTGGATTCGGAGCAATGCAAGGTGAAACCATCAGATTCAAAGTGTACGCTAGGGTTCGGACAGCCCACCTACAAGCCTCACCACGTCAGGTAAGACACTTTAACACTGCATTACTTTATAACACAATGCTGTGATAAAAGCTTCAAGACTAATTTATAATGTAAAAAATATCACTTTTCCTTACTAATCCATTACTAACTGAGAATCAAAATCCCGATAACTTTAATGTACTGAATTCTGAGACGTACCTTGGTGGTGGATGCATTAAATGTCTTGGCTTACTGACAAACTATTTCCAGTTTCACGAATACTAAATTATTATGGCCGCACTAAGTTCAGCAATCATCTCCTTTCGTGGAGGTTCTAACAATTAGGCCACAACCTTGGCGAAAACTCTAATGAGGCACTATTCGTCATAATGACATGACTTACCCGGAATGACTGGAAAATGATTGCCATGACTCCGTCTTTAAGACTACTGAGTACCTGGTGACTCACAGCCGTACACAGTTCATTAACTCTATGAGCTGCCAAGCGGCTTGACAAGCTAAGCTATACATCCTATGAAGTACCAAGCATATCAACTTATATCTTAGAAATTGAATTTCAGATAATATATCGTTTCATCCACGAAGACGCGCCCCACCATTCTTCTGCTAATGTTTGAGTGTTATCGGTAGGCGCTAAATTATCCATGAGTGCACACGCACACTACAATAACGCTCGGATTGCTCGGATCAAACTCCCCGCACCCCGCGCTTCCCTCCCTCGACCAAAAATTGATGGGGCGCATCTTCGTGGATGAAACGATCTATTATCTTAACTGATTTGACATGTAGGTACCCATTCGTTTTTATGAAATGGCTTAGTAAAATGGAACCTATTTTGTTTTTGGTTCAACTTTCGATTCATCATCATCATCTCAGCCATAGGACGTCCACTGCTGAACATAGGCCTCCCCCAATGCTTTCCATGTTGCCCGGTTGGTAGCGGCCTGCGTCCAGCCAACTTTCGATTAAACTCTATAAAACAGGGTTTCCCAAACTATGGTTATGGGTAACTAGTGGTGGGTTGCGAGCGAACATTGAGTGGGCCCTGCCTGTAGGACGACATACCACCCTACAGATCCGAGTCCTTTATTTAGGCATATTGGTAATGGTTAAATTTCCTATAGGTGGGTCCCGAGTATTGGGAACTTGTATTAGAAGAGTCATAGCCCAGACAACTTTGGGAACCACTGCTATAAAATATATTATTTCTAGATTCGTGTTTGACTGGGACCAGCAGAAGTGCACCAGGATACTCTGGGCCTACGACTGCCCGCATCCGCCCAACACCAACAACTTCGAGACTGCTGACGAATGCTCACAGAACTGTAGTGGCTACGCATAGCGACTGTTGGATTGTATTGATTCAGACTGGCTGTTTTTATTTGCTATTGTTCTGTATAAACTTATAATAAATAAATAAAAACATGATGATGAGATTAAATACTGCATACTATCCATATCCAAGTATGTTTAGATCCGAAGTAAGAGTACTCGTAGTACTTACTAGTATCAACCACACGGTTTTTTCATACTAATTCATTACAATCATATTCATCGTTCGTTCGTTCGTTCGTCAAAGCCAAATGACGTCCACTGCTGGACAAAGGCTCCCCCAAGGTTTTCCACAATGAACGGTCCTTATTCATAATTCATTAAAATTGTAACTTGAAACAATTGAATAGTACTTTGTTTGTTTACTTGTGTCGCTTAAATCAAGCGTTAATTTTAACTTATCTACGAGTAAGGAAGTAAATAGTGTAAATAACAGTTAAAAGAGACTGGTTTAATATGATTAATGGGACTCACAGGGCCTGTTCATTTAGTTTTATTCGGGTTCGTTAGGTATTCATCGTAAGTTACAATGTTTGTTTGGTAACCTATGTGTGGTGTAGTTACCTAAATTAAACATTTATTATTTAATCGAGTTTACATTCTGCATTAAAAGCGATTTTTTCCGATTTTAAGCCTGGTATTAATAGGTATAAAGAGATTATGTGATGCGTTGAATGTACATAATGCCCCTGGTATTAATAGGTTTATAAAGATTATGTGATGCGTTGAATGTACAATCTACATACACAATACCCTGGGCACGCAAGTTGACCTTCTGTCACTTGACCTCCTTTTCCATAAAATTAGATATTATTTATTGTGAAATAGAAAACAAGTAATAAAGAAGAATGGCAATAAATAACAGCAATCAGCATAGTACAGACGAGGGCAGGGCGCGGCTAATAGTCTGCCCGTGCTGTGTCCATAGAGTTACAAAAGTGCTTACAATCATCAGAATATAATAAATAATTATTTAATGAAGTCGTATTATACATGTCTGGAGAAAATAAAATACACAGACCTACTCTTTTTCTATTAAGATTTATGATGATGTATTATAAGGCATAGAAAAATGTTTTATTTGGAAAAATCGACGGCTTGAACCTCCTACAACAGCGAGTTTTAGCCGTAACGTAAATAGGTAGAGTGCATCAAGCTAAATACTAATAAATCTTAAGGACTATAAAGATCTAATTCTACAAGGCCTGGAAAAAGGTGTGGTAAATGTCTACTAACATAAAACAAAATCTTAAGCCCAGTGTTTTGATGTTATAGCCATGTTGTTAGAGACAATTTTAAGAAATAAAAAAAATCATCATTTATGAAAGATTTTTTTGTTAATTTTTTTGGTGCACTATTAGTAAACATTTTTATTTGCCGTATCTAATCGTTCCTACACCGTCGCCGCGCCCCAACCAGCGGCAGGCAGTGTAGAGCGGGCGCGGCGGCCGGCCGCGCGGCGTCATGGGCAACAAAGTGGTCACCTTCACGGAGCAACAGTTGGAGGACTATCAGGTGAGAGATAGCCCACATTGTATGGCCTTTGTCCTCTTAAAAATATGTATAATAATAAAGCCTACTGATAACGCCACTCTTGTAGCGGATTTGTCGACACGACAAGAAGAAAAAGAATATTTAAAAAAATATGTTTTTCTTTACTAGATGAGAGTGCCCATTGTGAAGTGACTTATTCTTCTTATGGAACGGGAAAAAAATTCTAGTGCCCGTTATCACCATCAATCCCTAATTTTTAAGTGACCCCTATGTAAACAAAATTCGAGTTATTTGTTACTGTAGGGGTCACTTAAAAGTTAGGAATTGATGGTGAAAACGGGCATAGGTTTTCTTTAGACAAATTTAAAAAACTCTTAGATCAAAATAGTTAACCGGCAGACAGTGGTGACTGAGTCTGTTGCAGTGCTTCTTCTCAGCATTTGGCAAATGTTTGTCTCGAAGCGCTGGCAGGGCATAAAAAGAATGAGACATGTATAAGCTCCTTAAGAGCATTTGAAGATTTGTAAGTACTAATTTAATTAGTCTACATGAATAAAAATAGTTTTGATTTTGATTTACTTGTCCTTCATGGTGCAACAGTTGAAGACTATCAAGAGAGAGGCAGCCCAATGTGTAGTGGCCGTTTAGTAATTTCTACGGCCTCTCTAGAAAGTCTAGAGGGTTCCACTCGTAAAATACGGGCACAGTTGGTGTTAAATAAATATTTGAATTTACGAATGCTTGATACCTAGACATCTACACTACACACCCATGTAAATTCACTGAAATATTCGTAGTGTTGACTTTAAACTACGAAGTGGATTACACTGCAGTGTGAAAGATAATTCATTCGGATGTACCTAACAAATCTATGCTTTGTTTATGTTTACATTATGATTGTGGGATTGGGAATATGAAGTACGACTGACTCATGAATTTTGGCGTAACTATGAATCGTTGTTGAAGGTCCTTTAAGGGACAACAGTGGGCGGGCATTAATTGTATGTCGACGTGGCAGTCAGTTTTACAAATTATTGTTTTTTGTTACCACTAAATTCATCAACATAAACACTTTTTGCTATATTATTACTTAATTTTACAATGCTGTTAAGACCCTGCTAATTTGTAAGCAGCTCTAATTCAGACTCTTATCTGAAACCTAATAGTAGTAAGTACATATTTGCATAGACTTATGAAGCGATCCTGAGAAATGAGGTAAAAAATTTAGATTTTCCTCATCATCAGGTCATTTAGAGCACGACCCCCTCAATGGAGGATTTGGTCCACACTCCCTGTCCCCACGCTGGCCAGACGGGTTGGATTTTCCTCATAGAAAAGTATTAGTGAAATATTTTATTCAGTGCCAACTTTTTCTTTAGTTATGGAACCTGTTGAACCTTGGACAGAGTTGTACCTAAAACAATTGTATATATTTTTTAAATTATGCGGTTTTATGAAAAGTTGTCTAGGGTATTACATACGTTATTTGTCAACATTAACGTGAAGTTAGCTAAGATTCGCCGACGCCGTGCAAGTACAAGAAAAAATGGTAATTTAATATTTTACACTGACGCAGTAAGTTTTTGGAGGTTTACTTCATGTCAATTTATGAAAAATGTTGCATGTTTGACAAAACGGTTATAGTTAGAACGTAATCTTTATATATCTAGCTACTGGACGATATGAGTTTCAGATCCTAAGCTCAAATGGAAATGGGTTTATTATGCTTATTAAGTGAAGTAGTCGCAATGTTGTACCTTGACCACCCAACTAGCGATGTACCTTGGTCACTGATTTTCATTACGTTTTAATGAGAATTTTATTGTAATAAAAAAAACATATTATACTGTTATATATACAATGCCCCGAAGACCTCAAAATAGCAATTTAAAGTCTGTTTTTAATAAATATTTTTTTTAATTTCTAATGTTTTTTAAATTTACGTTTAATGTATCTTCATATGACTTTTTTAAGATTTTTTTGTTGATAAAGCGGTTTTAATGGATATTTTGCTAGAATTTATGTTAAATGATAAGAAATAAAAAAACTAGATTGCAAGTTAAAGCCACTCCAGCGCGTATTTTGTCCTACACGACATAACATAATATCAACATTCAACAAAATTTTCTAGAAAAAATGTTGAATATTATCATATTTTTGTTGCTTGTGTAAGGCTAAACATGGACTGGAGAGCCGGCTTAAACTTAAGTGATTTGTTGCCAAAAAATTGTGAAAAATAATTAGTACAAAAAATATGGATGAGGATCTTTTTTAAAAAAATACTTTTACTTAGATATTGTTGCTAATAACTGTAATAATTGGTATTTCAAATAATAATTTAACAGAAAATTAACAAATTGAAGCGAATATAAGCATTTATTTAAATTTAAATAGGTACAACGTACACGGTCCAAGGTACATCTGGTTTGTTGTACCTAGGACAGTTTTCCCTTTTTTTTTCTAGCAGCTAGTATGCCCAAATTTTTAAAATTATACACAATTTTATGAATGAATTATGTAGTTAATTAAATGATCTTTAAATATAACTGCACTAGACAAGTTTCCCTATCACCATTATTTTTCAAAAAATCAAAGTTCGAAAAACTGGCCTAAGTACAACAGGTTCCCCTACTCGTATTAAGTACAAATATGAGGAGTTACTCTCGAGCAAATAATACTAGTGCCAACTAAAATAAAAGATTTAGTTACGAGAATTTTGCCAAATAACACTATTTGACATCTAGGTCAGTCTGTCTTATAAAATAAATTATGTGAAAATTGTAATTATTTTTGTTTAGGACTGTACGTTTTTTACAAGGAAGGAAATATTAAGGTAAGTAAAAGTTTGCTTGTCACCACCAGTATTAGACAAAAGGTAAAAAATGATCTCTTTAAAAAAACTCACTGTTAGCTTGCCTTACTATATTTTGTTATGTAGGGAAAACATAATAAGCTGAAGAAGTTTAAATCAAGAAAATTCATAAATACGTAATACCTAGGGCTACACAGTTTTAAAGCCCAAGCATTGCTTTTATTTACCTAGATAATTAATCATTTTCTTTGAAATTGAATTTATAAGACAGTCAGTTCTAAAAAAGTTATAATACAGAGATGGTACTTTATCAAAATGTAATGCATTCAACCAGAATAAACTATTCTCTAACCAACTTTGCGTAACTTAAGTTTAAAACTATTGTGGTGAGCATGTTTGAAGTACTTTTACTTTTATAGCAACTGAAGCTACACCCTCTAGATTCTAGAATCTACGTGAATAGAACCTGTCTAGAAACAAAAAAAAACCCTGTCACATAAAAAAAGGTTTAGTAAATTGTCTATTTAGGACGAAAAGATTACCGCCCGCGTACGTAACTGCGCGAGGCTTAGTGGATTGTGACGTACTCCCGATTAAGCGGATTCCGGTATCGCTCACGTGGATTGAGATTCCCAAACAACTTGCTGGAGATTATGTAACACTAGCCTGTGACCACTAATAAAAACAGAAATATATAAAAGTTTGTTAAACCAACTACAATATAATTCGCTTTGATCACTTGCAGGGTGTTCAAACGGTTCAGAGAGGTGAACCCTGAGCTGGTGCCTAAACGGATGACGGAGAACCAGGCACACACTATAGCGGTGCCGGTGGAGGAAATTGAAAAACTACCTGAATTAAAGGTAAGAAGGTCCGTTAAACTAAAACAACCTATTAAAACAGTTACCTATCTTTGTTTATTAGCTACCTGGTTCAAAACGCTCAACCTAATGAAAAAATGGGACAAAATGTAGGTTAGGATTATTTACCTACTCTTTTTTTGTCCCAAACGCGGATTTCATATTATATAACAATATCCAACGTTCTTTAAAGATGTACCTTATCTTATCCTTCATCATTTACGATGTTCTGCTTTCCCCTTTTCCCTTTTTGATTCAAACTGTCACCCCCGAGCTGTCTCACTATAAAACCGTCTAAATTACGTCGTTCTAACTTATTATGTTTGGGAGGTATAAAAGGTACTCCCACAATAGATTAATCCCAGCAGTTACATTATTATCGTGGGTGTACAAATAAGATTTATCTATGAAAGTTACATTATCATTATCAACATTGTCTGCTGGTATGTTTTCAGGAGAATCCTTTCAAGCGGCGCATCTGCCAGGTGTTCTCCCACGACGGTTCTGGCAACCTGACGTTCGAGGACTTCCTCGACATGATGTCGGTATTCAGCGAGGCCGCACCGAGGGATATCAAGGCTTGGTAATATTTCTCCTTCATATTCTTATCATTATCATCGACATTTCAGCCATAGGACGTCCATTGCTGAACATAGGCCTCCCCTAATGTTTTCCACAACCGTCATAGTTTTAAACCAGGTTCTATTAAACACATAGCTCTATATAAGTAGAGAAGAAAAGCTTGGTAATACGATTCTTAAGGTCATGGTCTAATTTAACGCACGACTCCGCTTAAGTATACGATGTAGTAGAAATAAATTGCTATTAGAAAGGACCCAAGAATTTTCTTTAATTGGGTAAATTTTGTTTGGTCCTTCGTAATCTAAGAACCTGGAAGTACCTAACTAGTTCATCAATACATAACCATTACCAAATTAAGTCTCGAGGTATAGGGTCAGCTAGTTACCCAGAAAGCTAGTAACATAAATACCTAACCGACCTAAGTAGGTACCTACTAGACTTTAATCATAGCCATTAAAAAAATGTTATCTTGAAAAAACTTGTTAAAGACCCTGTAAGGAATTCTATGCATGTCCATTCTTTGTCCAGGTACGCCTTCAGAATCTACGACCTCGACGACGATATGTACATAGGTCGAGAAGACCTTCTAGAAGCGACGCGCCTCCTCACAAAAGGGGAGCTTCACCCCCAAGAGAGGGACGAGATAGTGGCCAGTGTGCTGGACGAGGCTGACGTGGATGGAGACGGCCGACTCTCCTTCATGGACTTCGAACACGTGGTCGTACGCGCCCCCGACTTCCTCTCAACCTTCCATATCAGAGTTTGAGATAAACGTTTTTCATGTTATTATAAATTGAGTTTTATTTCGCGTAAAGACGTGTTGTCGATCAATATCACATCGGCCTAAACATATCTGATGCAAAACAGCACACACTAACAAGCCATAAATAAGCATTAAGCACATTCTATGAATGCTTACCTTGTTGTATACCGTGGCTATGGTTCTTCTCATTTCATTTCTATTTGCTGTCTGCATACGAGTACTCTGAATGTAAGTTGGTTTGAACAGTTGAACACATCCCGTTCGCTATTTGTAGATAGTAAACTGTGATCTCAGTTACAGCGAGCAGATTTATATTCGGAACTTCCAGCTAAAACACAAGATATTAATTTAATTTAGTAAGTTCCATTTTACGCTGTATTTATTTATTTTTATTTTATTTATTGTAGAAGAACATACAATTGAAACCAATAACTAAAAAACTTGTTATGTACTTGTAACAATAACGACAGCGTAGATAGTACGTCTAGTAAGTAGGTACGTGTTGCGATGTTAAATGCCAGCTGCGATTAGGTACGGGTTCGATTCCCGCTTACACGCACGTAGTCCATGGACAATGACATATACCTATAACTACGATTAAATCTATTTAAATAGCTACCTACCTTAGGTTCCTACTAGAACCGTTAAATAAAGTAGTAAAGTATCGATGCTACTATCTACACAAACAGAATATGTAGGTGTAGGTATACCTACCAACCTATTATCTTATAGATAGAGTTAACTACCTCTCGGGGCTTGATGAAGCTCCATTGTAATTTGCCGGTTGCCGCAGGTCTAAAACAATTTGCCCAACCATTGATCCTGACAATAGCCCGATTGCCTATTATGGTCCGGACGGGCATGTTATTGACAATCACTTTGGAACAAGATCGAGCCGCAGCATTTGCATACGTACAGGTAGATGCTACATGACTAAGTAATTGAGCCACCCTACCTACGTAGTTTCAGTATTCTCGGGTCTAACTATCCCTGTCACTCATACTAGTAGCTCATGTGAGAGGGAGAGAGAGATTGATCGGCAAATTAGCAAATAATAAGCCCTGACAATGATAAGATGCGAAAGTAAATTTCAATAAGCTGTTGCAAGGAAAAAGATTTAACTTGCAAATGTTTTTGAATTGCTCCAAATTGATGTTCATATAGCCTAGGATTTTTACAACGATATAATCTTATCGTGGTATTTTATCTATTTTAGTAGATAAACCTATACAATTATCGTCTAAAATTAATAATAAAATTATATCGTGCCGCGCATCCGCAGGCATGTTGTGGTCTACTTATAGTTTTATTGCTTGAAAAATAATGCGTACCTTTAATAACATCCTGATTCTGTATTATGTAATGAGCAGTTCAAGCCAAGAAAGCAAGATCCGGTGAGTTGAAAATAAATAATGCCTAATTTCATAACTACGTTTTAGTTTTCCCGCCTTTGGTTACTAAATTTCCCTCGAGTCAGCCGTCATTTTTCCAATGTCATACATTTTATTTTTTAGCCAGTCACGGCTTCGGTTAAGACTAATTTAGCCAAGGTTTCCGATGTATCATAGACAATAATTGGATATTTTTAAGTCAGTAGATAATGCCACGACTATGATGCAGATTTTTTAAAATACACAAAATGATTGGCCTTTAGACGAGTTATAATTTTGAAATAAACTTCCCTTCGGCGCGTTTTTTAGTACGTATTGTACTTCGCTTTAATATCCAACTCCATGAAGCGATTTCGTAGTTAAAATTAATTTTTTATAACTTCTCTAGAGGACAAATATCTTTAAAGTTAACATAAGCATTAATGATTTATGCTTTACGTTTTAATTGATTTTATTAATCCATATAAGTTCAAAAATAATACCTAAGCAAAAACCGGTATTTACCGGAAAAATATTTACAAGTCGATGAACGCACCCATTATCTTTACTGCACGTGTTCTCTATAGATTTCAAGTCTATGTTGTCTGTGGTTAAAAATTGAAGTACCTTCGCTTTTGTAGTCGCATTTTCAGCGTTATCATGGCTAAAATGTTATTCTAATAAAAAGACGTGCCTCAATAATCGTCGTAAATACGTGCAGTGATAAGACAATTAGATATTTTATACAGTTATATGATTACTTGCTCTCATTTGTCAAATTGTGCTAGACCGCATATTTAAAATGGCAGCCCTACCACGTAGAATAATCAAAGAGACACAGCGACTGATGCAGGAGCCTGTGCCGGGAATCAGCGCGGTGCCCAGCGAAACCAATGCTCGTTATTTTCATGTAATCGTCACCGGCCCAGAAGACTCACCTTTTGAAGGAGGACTATTTAAATTAGAATTGTTTCTACCAGAGGACTATCCCATGTCAGCGCCTAAGGTTAGGTTTATAACGAAAATATACCATCCGAACATAGATCGGCTTGGTCGTATATGCTTGGACATACTGAAGGACAAGTGGAGCCCTGCACTGCAGATCCGTACAGTGCTGTTGTCTATCCAGGCGCTACTGTCGGCGCCTAACCCTGACGATCCCTTGGCAAACGACGTGGCTGAGCTTTGGAAGGTGAACGAGGGGGAAGCGATTAGAAATGCAAAGGAGTGGACACGGAGATACGCGATGGACAACTGAGCGCCTGTGCTGCCCGCACACACCCATCAGTGCCTCCCACGCGCGCGACTCGAGGTGCGAAACTAACAGATATCATGATTTTAAGAGTGCAAGTTATGTTATACACCTTAGACCGAATAACTTGTGAAGAGACAATTGTGGATAAATTTTTATTATTAGTGGGAACCCATGCGGCACGCCGGTCGGTGCCGCGGCCCACGCTCGCTCAGGCCCTCCCTGCATCTCTACGTAGCCTCGCCCTTCGGTCCGGAGCGGCTGCTTCGAAGATCCAACCGATAATTGTTTACCCATTCACATGTAGCTTCGTTACAATATTAGGTATGCATATTTTTTTACTATCATTAAAATAGCAAATATAATAAATATCTGGAGACTTAAAATGTATATATTTCATGGTTACAAATTTGGTTAATTTTATACAAAGGATAGCGTGTACTGTCACAAAGTTAATGTCTTTGTAAGTGTTGTGTCAACACCGCCCCTTGATTGAGTGCAGAATATTGCTTAATTAATTATATCAGTTTTCTGATCTCTAGTGATTCTGAATGTAATTTAATTTTCTCTTATAGAATGTGAAAGCATATTAGCCATTTTGTTTTTCACAGGATAAGCTACATCAACATGATTTCACTATGAATCTTTTGTGTACTATTTACGTCTTGTATAAAAGTTATCATTAAATTGTATTTATGTAAATTTAATTTGGCTTTGTGAGCAAAACTTCGAAATACATAATATACAAAAAGCTAACCAATATTTTATTTAGACACATCTATATCTTATTCTTCTATAACATTTTCATCAGTCTTTACTAATTAATATTATTGTTTATTTACAATAACCTTTGACATATCATTTTATCAAATCGATAACAAAACTACCAATTTTACACATCAGAATAGTATTTATTGCTACTTAGGCATCCGTATTATTCGATTTTTGTTAGAAAATTGATTCGTTATAAAAAAATGATTTTAAGTATGTTCAAGAGATAATGAATTAAAGGTCAAATGACATCTATTAATTGACATCTTACAGTAAAAAATAGCTCCTTTACTTATCAATTCATCCTGTTTCATTTTCATCAGTTTGTTATTATCCAACTAGTCTAGTTACAGCTGTCTGGCATGAATCAACTATGGTTCATTAAGTTTTACCGCAAAGATTGCTCATTAATTATATTTATAGTGTTACGTTAACACTCAATTTAGAGTGGATTAATTTTAATTTTTTATACAGCTTAGTAGACTGTTAATACAGAAAGTGTATCAAAGTTTATAATTTTTAGCAGAAATCATACATTTAGCAGTAAACATTGACTGTAGATTTTGGCTCACCAAACTAAACAAGCATATTTTAGTCAGTACCAAAATATCCTTGATTTAAAATTGTTAATAGTCACTGACCCTGAGAAATGGCGTTGTTGTTGTATTTGGTATTAGTATAATTTTTCTTATTCTTTTGTATACAGCTTCATGGTACAAAGATTGTCATATGCTTCTCTTTCAAGAAATCTGTCTGGGTGCAGCAAAAAATCTAGATGCTTCTCAATGGCTTAAGGGTTTATCTGTTATCAGTGATAATTATCATTATAAATTGATAATTATCTCTGATAAAATAATAATTGTTTAGTTATAGATTTCTTTTTAAATTTTCTTTATCATATTATTCCTCCTATTTTCATTTTTATTATCATTTAATTGTATTGGTATATTTTTTTTTTACAAGCAGGTACTCAGTTAAAAAACTATTTTATTGAAATCCTGAAACATATATTTTCAGCACATTTAAAAGTAAGGTAAACATTTAGAACTGAAGACATGAGATATAAGGTTGCTGACTGATTGCTCTTCCTTGATACTAATGAATGATGAGTTTACTTCACCCATTATTGCCGCTTCGAGAGGTTAATTTAATAAAGGGTACAGCTACAGTCAACTGTAGGTCAATCATGATGCAACGAGTTCTTATTCTGAGTTGAATCCCTATGGTCAACTGTACAGATGAGATGCAACTTCGCCCACTCCCCACCCGATGGGCGCCCCCAGATAACGACGATGCAAAAACGCATTTAGGAATAAATACATGAAGAATTTCATTGATCCTAGTATCAAACGAAAACTCTTTCAAATTGGGTTTTTTTTTCCAAAATAGCGATTTGTGGCTTACTGGGAATTTTTGTAATTGCCTCATTTTTCCGTTGTCAGATGGCGCCACATTCGCTACTCTTGAACTGCCTCCATGACAAATAGCTATCTGGAGTGGAGCAGGACCCTCACATCGTCATAGCTCTTTCCTATGTTCAAATTTTGTTAATCCTTTCGTAATAATGTAGTCCTTAAAACAACTGGACCCATGGCCCCGCGAAGCTTTCAGATGACAAGCATTTATGTTTTAATATGTAGGATTCATTAATCCTAAAAATTATGAGGGGATGCCCACGCGTTTGTTGGATAGAAAGCTTAATTTTTATGCAATAACATAATAATATTTTTCTTTATATCATCATAATTTTTTGCCCACCATTGTTTACTCCTCTCTTAGTACGCTTCTGAAATTGCTACATTATTCTAATCGCTCATTATCGACGCTGATAAGGCGTGATCTTCAAACTTTATCGGTTACAGGCCATTAGCCTTTAATGTACCAGTCTGACGATTGAATGAAGATAATGGGAAACCTCCTGTTTGGTGGTAAAGACAATGAACTGAAAACAGCGGGTGCCGCCATGCCGGTTATTTATTTAAAGACTTTATTGCACACACATAAGAATGTTCCGTACAAAAAGGCGAGCTTAATGGTTAGAACTTGTAAAGAACAATGTTTAAATAAATAAATTAAATATTCATATTATATTATCGCGTTAATCATGGTTTGATGATCCCGGAGTCATCTCCTCAGTAGCAAGACCCACATTGTCTCCCACTAGTGCCACTGCAGGACCTGAAGCAAGCAACACCTAAAGCAACACTTGGTTTCTACACTATTCGGTCGTACGTAAGTACCTACCTATTTTCTTCCGTATCTTCAGAAGTCGCATTTTCATTTATTAGGTATTCTTATAATTCAGATTTTTACATTAGAATATCATTAGGAATTAAACTACAAGAAGGAGATAGCATTCGTTAGTTCTTCGTCAATCTTAATAGAATGAAAAGAGATAGACTCAAATCTCACTATTGCGTTTGATGAGAGAGAACAAAATTATCAATTTAAAAAATACTGATAAAAGTAGAGGGTAGTCTGGTAGGTCTGTAGGCCTGTAGCTCTACCATGAGTTTACTCGAGTGGGTAAAAAAATGTATGGCAAATTGTACAGCGCCCCTAGCGGTTAGTAGCAGAACTAAAAACGGTAGAAGTAGGATTGAAGTTGTGTCCAAGAACGTCTCTTTCACTTTTATGATCTCCTAGTACATTTTGTTAAGTGTGTCCGCCCATCGAAAAGGAGAAATAAAATTGTTTCGTTCTTCGTTCCAAAAACGTTTTCAAGTCACCTTTGTGATGTCACTTTGGCTACCAAAGTACCAGGAGCACATACATTATAAGGAGGTAGCAAAACTACGAAGTATGTTTAATCTGTGGTACGGATGATGACATCAACAAAGCAAACACTAGCACCTAATGCCTTTGTAATAGAAAAAGGCGCGAACTTTCGAGGCGGGNATGTGCGACATAATAAACAATGAGTTTATACTCAAAGCCATTATCGACACCCTGATGAGTTTTTGTAAAAAAGATAATGTAATACCAGTCAATTCATCAACTATTAAAGAATTGTTTATTAAAAATGTCAATCAGAATGGATAGAAAGTTAACTATTTTACAGCACAACATACAGAGTTTAAAACCAAAAATTCCTATTTTATCACAACTTTTAGTTAATTTAGATGTTGATATTTGTGTTTTAAATGAAACTTGGCTGAAATCTTCTGACAGAATTAGATTTAGAGGTTATCAAATTTTTCGTAGAGACAGTGACACGGGTTATGGCGGTGTTGCCATTCTTTGTAAAAATTCTATTAAGTGTACAGTAATTTCCACTAACAGTAATGATAAAATACAGAATTTAGCCATTAGTATCCAAACTTCGGGTAATAATTCTATAAATTTAATGGGGGCGTATTGTCCACCTAGAAGAGGGCGATTTCCAATAAATACATTAAAAGATATTGTTCATTCATTACCTTCTCCTCTAATAGTCGTTGGTGATTTTAATGCTCACCACACAGCATTTGGTTCACAAAATAATAAGCCTCGAGGTATTCAAATATATGATATGTTAGATGAGCTTAATTTATGTATATTAAATAATGGCGAGGTCACTACTCTAGCTCGGCCCAATACTACTGCCTCAGCTATTGACATTTCACTTGCTTCACCTTCTTTACTTTCATCAGCAGAATGGTCAGTATACTATGAAGATAACTTGGGCAGTTATCATTTTCCAACAGTTATTAACCTAGAAATCGATGTAAATGTTTATGAGTACCCAAATAGACAGGAAAAATTTATTTATAGTAAAGCCGACTGGGCAGGTTATTATTGTAAATCTGAAAATGCTTTTAATATTATAACTTCAGAAGTAGATCCTAGTAATGCCTACGATAGCTTCTGTGAGATACTTAATAATTTAAAACTAGAGTTTGTTCCAGTTCACAAAGTTTCAAATAGTAATCACAAATCATTTAAGCCTGTTCCTTGGTGGAATGAGCGTTGTTCAGATGCAGTACAAGCAAGCAAATTCGCGCTTCGTATGTATCGACGATATCCCTCAATGGATAATTACTTGTTATATAAAAAATTAGATGCTGCCAAAAAATTGATAATTAAAGAGGAAAAGTCTCTCAGTTGGAGAAATCTTTGCACCGGCTTTGATCGCACTACACCTATTAACAAAATTTGGAATTTCATTAAAATGTTTAATCACAAACGTCCATCTACCAAAAATATAGAAAATGATGTATTAAATGACTTTTTAGGAAAGGTCACATCGGATAAACCAGCAGATGACACTGAGAAATTAAATGATATCTTTGAGTCTAATGTATTAAATACTCATCTGAACTTACCATTCACCTATGATGAATTTGTCTTGTCTTTAGATAGTAGAAGAGATACCACACCTGGGCTTGACGATTTTCCTTATATTTTATTAAAACGTTTACATAAAAGAGCTAAGCAAATCTTACTAACTATATTTAATAATTTATGGACGAACAATATCATTCCAACTTCTTGGAAAAGTATAGCTGTAGTACCGATTTTAAAGCCTGATAAAGATCCTAATTCGGCTGAATCTTATAGGCCAATTTCTCTTTCATCATGCGTAGGTAAAGTCTTTGAAAATATGTTGAAGAACAGGTTGGAATTTTATGTAGAATCCAGACTAATACTCCCATCAGATCAATTTGGCTTCCGTAAGGGCAGAAGCACACTTGATAGCCTTTTAAAATTTAGCGGTGACATAGAAGACGCATTCTGTGAACATAGCTATTTAGTAAGCGTTTTCCTTGATGTTAGTGGTGCTTTTGATAATGTGAATTTGCCAACCTTAGTAGAAATTTTACACAGTTACAATATTCCCGGAAAAGTTTGCCAGTGGATTTTCAATTTTTTTAATTCTAGATTAGTGTATATTAAACATAACCACACCATTCACGGTCATCAAAGAGCGTATAAAGGAGTAATGCAGGGTGCAAGTATTTCCCCCTTAATGTATCTCTTGTACACAGCCGAATTTCACAAATATGTTTCTGTAAATAATTTATCAATATTACAATATGCAGATGATATTGTACTATATACTAGAAATAGAAATATATCAGAAGCTGAAGCAACTCTCAATGAATCGTTGAATCTTCTGTTTTTGTATTATAAAGAAAGATTAAAGTTAGATATTAATCCACAAAAAAGTTCATTGATGGTGTTCAGTAGGAAAAATGATTCTGATTTTGTAAATTTAAATGTAAAATATTGCAATGTAAATATTAGTTTAGTAGGAGAAAAGAAATTTTTAGGCTTGTTTTTTGATTCCAAAATGTATTTCAATCGTCATGTAAATAACGTAGTTTGTAAAATGCAAAAAACTGTAAATATTATGAGATGTCTTGCTGGTGTGAGTTGGGGCATGGACCCCAAATTACTTAATCTAATATTTAAGGCCATAGTCAGAAGCCACTACGATTATGGTTTAATAGTATATGGTAAACATATCAGTCAGTTTCTTTATCGGAGAATTGAAGTTATGCAGAATAGAGGTTTAAGAATTATTACAGGTGCTTTTTGCTCGACACCAATAAATTCTCTCGAAATAGAAGCTGGCATACCACCTCTATCTGTAAGATTAAAATATTTGACTGAGAAATTTTATTTGAAAGTATTGGCTAATAAATTTTATTTAAATCTTTATCATAAAAACAAAACTTTGCAAGGTCAACATTTAGTAGAACTTAAGGAAGTATGTAAATGCATAGACCATAAAGAGAATTGGGACTTAGGCACTTTAGAAGTTCAGACGGTAAAACCAGCAGTTTGCTCAGCGAATGTGAAAAATAATACGGAGTTTTTAGAATATGTAAATACAAAGAAGTCAGGATATCGAAGAATATATACGGATGGGTCTAAGACAGAAGAAAGTACAAAGGCTGCATACTATGACTCGGACATAAGATTTGGCAGATGCTTTTCTTTAGACCAAAATGCATCAATATTTACAGCAGAAGCTTTTGCTATAAGCACCGCTTTGCAATATATCCAAGGAATTGAGGATACTAACACCTTTTTGATTATAACTGACTCATTGAGCGTACTTAAATGTTTAGAAAATGCGCACATCTCGTATAAGACGAACATTTACATAACCAAAATTAGACAAATAATATTGGAAAGTCAGAATAACAAGAATATTGAATTTATGTGGGTTCCCTCTCATTCTGGGATAACTGGAAATGAAACTGTGGACAAACTTATGAAGATACGAAATCCATACAACAATCCACTTTATCCAGCTCCGCCAGTACCTATTACCGATTATGACTCGATTTTGAAAAAAAAAAAAAAAAAAAAAATGCCTTTGTAATAGGTGCTATTTTACAACTGTACAAGTGGAAAAGAGATGCAACCATATGACTGGTGAGAAAGAGACAGGTTATTGTGGGCGGGGTCGGGGGTGGGTAGACAAACACTCCTTTCATTCTTATGCGCTCCTAGTACTATTTAAAAACTTCGTTACTTTTTAGTGCCAGTAGATGTCTCAGCACTCCCCCGTCAGACATACGTCATGCTCTTGATATATTCTGGGCGCCTGGTACTTTCTGTGACATTTGTACGTTGAATCACCGCTTAGTGGCGCTTGTTGTTTGGTATGAATTTTAATTTGTTCGATGTTAAAAATAATACCAAATAGTGGAGTGAGTGGTGTCCCCTTTTGGTCCCCTTTCCATTTATTTTTATATGAAGGAATTATTTGAGGAGTACCAAATTATTACGTTGTAGGTGCCGGGATGAGATTTTCAAGAGACAAAAACATTGCATATTTTTTCTTGTCTTCTGAATACTTCATTTTCATAAAATGTTGGTTTGGCACCTCTCATGGAAACAAATAGCGTTTGATAATGAAACAACGAATCAGTTTGTTCAGTTTATTCTTAACTTTAATGCAGACTAGAATAATACTCTTAGAAATGAGAACAACAATAGTTATTTCACATGTTACAGTGTACCTACCATATACCAGCATCCACAATAAAAGGCTATTTATTATCAGTGTTTCTCAATGTAAATAAATCTTATTCACAACAGCTAGCAATATAAAATTACATATCAGATTGTATACCTATTATATTATGTTAATAAATTGATTGATAAATTAACAAGGGATAGGTCGACGCCCTTGACTGAAACTATTACATATCTCATTTACAATAAACGACTCAAAACAATGTTTTCCTGTACTAAATAAAAAACTAAACTGTTAAATCGGAGCAAAACAGATATTCAATAAAGATATTCAAAATAATATGTATATGACTGTGCTAATTCAATAATGATTCATACTGTGATTGTATCTATTTTTATAGGATCAAAGTGAGCTTGCTACATAGTGTGAATTAGTTTTATACATAGAAGAGTCAGACAGTAAAATTATGATAGTACATTTTGTGAGTTTGTGCCTAGATCTCAAAGTGTAGCAAGGCTGCACTATCCAATATTGGCCATCGACAAAAAACTACAAGGCCAATAGAGTTTTCGACTAAAATACAAATAAGTATACCTATTACCTAATTGATAGGGCGTCGACCGTTGCAACTAAATCATAAGTTTGTAGGGCAGCCAATTATAATAAAAGGGACATTTGAACAAGGAGTAGGTATTAAATAGTAGGAAGCGGATTACTTGAGTGGTTGGACTAATTTGGTGGCTATAAATAAATATTTTATACATAAATAAATATAGAAACTCGTCCTCAGAGCGCTAAGCTTAGCTAAGAACACAGGAAATACATACATACAATATAATATAGGTTACATATGCTATAGCGACACTATAAAATTTACAAAATATGATATATCTTTGAAACGCTACACGAAATAATGCTTTTATTTATTAGGTACCTATATCGACTAATCAATTCTTTTTTATATTGATCACCGTTGATCCGCGGTTGAGAAAATGGCGCGAATCAGGCATTTGATAAAGATGCTGACACGAACGATGCTGCGCGCCTGAATCACAATCATTTTGGGAACCTGAATGCTCTATCTAAGCTTTACACGTGTGACCTCTCCGACAGAACAACACTTCAAAATCACACGTCGATATTTATACATTCGGTACTTCCTATTTAGCTCAGAATCCTCAAATAAATGTTGTTTTGTCAAAGAAGTCTCGTATGAAATGGATTTGAACTATGGTGCAATGTCGACAAGAGAAACAAAGAATAGAATAACGCACACTATAAAAAATATAAAATATACATTTCGAATTCCTATGATAAAATATCTACCTAATTAATAAAATAAATAAAATGTAAAATGTTGGAATGGCTCGATACAAGTGAAAACGTAATTAGAATATTAAAAATTGTTCTTCATTTAACAACAGATCGTAAAAACAACTAGAGTAAAAAAATGGCAATAATAAAAATATGGCTTGAGGAAAATATTTTACCAAACAGATCCTAAAACTATAGTTTCCCGAACACTTCAACGTGGTCAATTTGGTTTGTGGAGTATTTTTACAATTTCAGCAACTGTTAAGAAATTAAACAAACTTTCGAGAAGCTTCTAAAAAAATGTTCGAGAAATTGGTGGTATTCTTAAACCATTCAATCTTTCATATCGAAAACCAATTTTTACTAACACCATACCAATCTTTCTTCTACCAATGAAAACCATAATACCAAGGTCGTTTTACAACTAGGCCCTTTACAATACCGCTTATATTAAACATTTATTTAAAACTATTTAATATTCTCGGTAAAATGTGTCATGAAAAATTAGGAAAGGGGAAAAAACATTAGTAAACCATACAACAGACTTGACTGACAATAGTAAATACGAAACTATCTAAGCAGATATGAGTGGGTTGATATAATCATTCGTTAAATGGAGTATGTAATGTATACACATTGTCATGAGAATACGTATGCCGATTTGGACTTGCTACCGTTAACGTCAAACAACCAGATGGATCCAATTCTGATATTATTCAATTGTTTCTGTAACTCTAGCAGGATTTCATTATGAAACTCTCTGTTACTAGTGTTCTTCTTCATTTATTGGAAGGAAAGAGATAGCTTACTTTTGAAAACAATGAACGTATCAGAATTGGACCCATTTAAGAACGTGATCAATATTGTCCAGTGTCGAATCATCGCTTTCTGAATGTATACTCTTGACATAGATTTTCGGACTTAACACTAAAATTCGACGTAGCAAATACAAACCGGTGAGACGAAAGTTACAGAGTACAACTTATGACCTATCTTACCTAGCCACGTAAGCATATAAGCATTTGAAACTTGACATCACATAACTTAGTTGTTTGAGTATTTTTGTCAGCTAAGCTACTGTTTAGCTCTATTCTCGCCTTTAGTACAATATTTGTTATGTCCACGGTTTTTGGTAAGCAACTCCCTGCAGATTTTCCTTTACATTATAGGTAGGTAATAACAATAAAGAACTAACTCTTGATATGAGGTCCTCCACAAGTGAAGCATTTTTTCAAAGGAACTTTATCGTTCAAATTATTAAGAAAGAGGCAGTTTTACTGTACTGTATATTGGACAAAATAATCTTTATACAGAATACGACTGTACTGTACTATATAGAGGGTTGTCATGTATTGGACAACATAGTGGGTACCTCTATTTATAAGATGGCTTGTAAATACAGTCAGTACAGGTTGTTGCTATAATGTATACAGGTTGTTGCTATGTATACAGGTTATTGCTATACCATACAGGGTGTTGCCATACCGTATACAGGTTGTTGCCA
This sequence comes from Ostrinia furnacalis, assembly GCF_004193835.3. Taxonomy (NCBI): domain Eukaryota; kingdom Metazoa; phylum Arthropoda; class Insecta; order Lepidoptera; family Crambidae; genus Ostrinia; species Ostrinia furnacalis. The sequence continues at coordinate 643,048 of NW_021133985.1, forward strand.
TACCGTATACAGGTTGTTGCCATACCGTATACAGGTAATAACCTGTACCTGTGTAATAATAGCTATACCATACAGGGTGTCGCTATACCGTATACAGGCCGAGAACAGAGCTCGCGTGGGCGCGTATATGTAAGCAGGCACTTGTGGCGGCGGCGCGCGCGCTTAGATGAACACCGGGTTCTCCTGCCCGGTCAGCAGCCGGAACATCGACGTCGGCATCGTCTTCATTAGGATCTGGAATGGTAGTATTGTATTATAAGTGTGTGTTGTATTAATAGTAATAGTAATCTGAATTACTATGTTTAAAAAGAAATAATAATAAATACACTTTATTGCACACCAAAGATAAGAACAGAAAGAAAAGGAACACACAAGGTACAACTAGGCGGTCTTATCGCTATGAAGCGATCTCTTCCAGACAACCTATGGTGAGGACAGTTACTTAAAAAAAATATGAAGGGGAAGGCGGTGTCGACACTAAAGAAATAAATGAAAACAAAAGGCATAAAATTTAAACCAAAATAATACATACAAATAATACACAAAATATATTAATATATACATAATTATATAAAATACATACAATATATACCTACATACATACATACTTACTATAGGTCTTACATAATTACATTTACATAGAAACTTACTATAGGTCTCATAATATGGTTAAGGTTACTCAAAGGGCGATAGCGTAAGTATGGTACGTGATCAAATAAGAAATTAAGTTGAAGTCGATGACCGTCGGGACAGAAAAGTGACCAAGTGCGCGAAAAACGTAGTGTAGGCAGGCTGGAACTCCTTAGATCAATGATCTGGTAAAGGTCTAGCGCAGGTCATTGTGGAAATCCTTGAGGGAGGTCTTTGTCCACCAGTGGACGACGAATATCTTTTAAAACACGGTTGACGATGCGCTCGTGCTCGATGCGACGACGCTCTGCGAGTTGATCTCGATGATGCGGTGACGTCAGCCGTCACATTTTATGTCAATGCAATATACTAAATAAGGCCACGTCTTCATCCGTCCCATAATAATGCTAATGCATTATCTTTAACGCACCTCGCCCACAGAAGTGGCCAGTAAATTAACGATGCGCTCGTGCGGCACGGCGACGACGCTCTGCGAGTTGATCTCGATGATGCGGTGACGTCAGCCAATGGATATTATGTCAATATTCATTGACCGTGTCTTCACCCGTCGCATATAATGCTAATGTAATATCTTTAACGCACCTCGCCCACAGAAGTGGCCAGTAAGTTGACGATGCGCTCGTGCGGCACGGCGACGACGCTCTGCGAGTTGATCTCGATGATGCGGTGGCCGACGCGCACGCCGCCGCGCTCCGCTATGCCGCCGCGGAGTAAGCTGCATATCTACAGATAATATAGATTTTAATCATTCAACTATTCTAGGACACCCTGTATACCAGGGGTGGCCAACCGGTCGATCCAGTCGATCGTGGCAATGCAAAAACTACTACATGATTGTGTACTAAACTATGCTGTTTCATTTAAGATTTCAAGAAATATGTAAGTGGTAGATCGCCTTGGGTTTTGTTAGCAAACAGTAGATCTTATGAAAATTATAAATAACTTGAAAAAATCGAACTGCCTAAGGCGGGAATTGAACCCACGACCTTCCGCTTGCCGGGCGACTGCTCTTCCAACTGAGCTACTTAGACACTGGATGAACCCGTCGAAATTTTCAAGTGTAATACGCTGTTACGGTCGTGGGTTCAATTCCCGCCTTAGGCAGTTCGATTTTTTCAAGTTATTTATAATTTTCAAATTAGTTTGAGATGCGACTCTTAACGCTAAAAATTAAATAACTAAGTAGATCTTATGTCTAATCAAGTTGGCCACCCCTACTGTATACGATCCTATCCTGCGTCAGAAGTCAAAACATTGAACAAATCTAATGGTGCGCAGATTCCGCCCTACCCAACTGTAAACGGTGGGCGGCGCGGATTTTGAACGCTGAAAAAACACACCCGTTCTTCGTGTAGACCAAACGGTTGAAAAAGACCGAAGACTAATTTGTTGTTGTTGAACTATGAGTAGCCTTTTTATTATGGTCTTCTAAAGATTGCCCAAAGAAGAAACTTCACTTTTAAGTAACAAATTATGCAAACTTATATTTATGGTGTTGCATGATTTTTAAAAATAAAAAACATCATTACCCTAAGTTTGGAACCATTGAGTTATGTTAATGTTAATTATGTTATTAAGTTAAGTTAATGTTGTTTGGAATCTACAATATCCTTCATTTGTCCACATTTCAATGGGGTACATGACCACGGTTACAGACCGATAAGCGTTTTACTCATAAAAATCTATTACAGGCTTCTGGTAGAGGGTTTTGTAGATCAAAATGAGTTCGATTTACTCACCACACCATTTTGCACGCTGAACCCAAGCTGGTACTTGGTGTCGGGCCGCTTGATCTTGACTTCGACCACGGGCGCGCACGGTACCACGGTCAGTTTCACCACGGTCTGGTTCTTGGAGTTCTTGATGTAGGTCTGACAAGTTGATAATGGCAGGCCGACGAGGCTCACGCCGTTGATTGCTATTATTTGATCACCTGCGAATATAAATCTTTGTGAGAGAGATATACAGGATGATTTTGTAATCAGTGTCCAAATTTTAGGATCGACTCAGAATCAGTAACTTAATCGATTTACGTAAAGAAAGCAATATTTAAGTCACCCTGTATAATACAAGTAACTTACTAGAAGACTTATAGAGGTAAGTTAACACAACAAGTAAATATCAGTGTGAGAGGAAAAGTAACCTAGAACTCCACTTATACAAAACGGAAGTTTGACTTGCTTATAAATAACACAATGTGAACACAAGGGAGCATGATTTAGAGATCGGCCTTAAAACACAAAAAATACGAGCCATGTTTGCAGTACAGCTGCTACAATGGGCTTTCTTTCTAAGCTTGCGCATATAGTGTCATTTACACTCTTGAAATTTAAAGTAGGCATATCGTATGGTACCCGTTGTAATGGATTTGTCCCGAAAATAAATTAACGAACGAGTTACAAACAAAAAACGTACCTATATTCAACTGCCCACACCTCGCCGCGGCACCGGCCGGCGCTAGATTCGCTATCACCACCGTCGGCAGCATGGAACCCCATCCCGACTCCACCACAACCACCCCCAATATCTCTCCTTTAGTCTTCGGCACCACCACTTCTTTCTGCAGTTCCTTCTTCGCAAACATCTGTAACTCGTCGCCGAATATCTCCTGGCTGTTCAGGACTTCCTGGTAGTCCATCTCCTTGACGAAGCTGTGGTCCTCGATGCCATTGGCTTTGAGGAACTCCATGTATGCCACTTGGAACGCTTGCCCGATCGATTGAGCTATGAATTGGGCCTGGAACGAGGAGTTAAGATTTGTTTTAGAAATACAGTGGAAGAGCATTAATTTTTGTATTTAACTTCTTTATAATTTAAAGTCGTGATTGAGTGATTTTTTATTGAATCTATGAGGTTGGGACATCGTGTCAACATACAATGATTCATTACCTCAATCTCACCCTATAATTAGCAATTAGCTTTAAAGATTTTTAGATGTCATGACTAGTGGATCAAGATGAAAGTATCATATATCTGTTATGAGTGTACCTAAATTCTAAATAAACTAAGAAATATAAATTATTAAAAAAACAATTTTTGCAGATAAATTTATTGCATTTGTACATACGTTTAATTGGACTAAGAATTTCATCAAAACAAACTTTACATCCGGCTTATGCATTCACTTGTGATATCAGTTTTCATAGTTATTAGCACAATAACATTAATTGGTAAAGTAACACAAACAACTTGTCACATTTTTAACTAAGCTGATAATGTTAACAAACACTACTGTAGTTACACTAAAAACTCGAGTTATTGAAAACTACGAAGTCAGTCATCAAGAAAAATATAATTACAATTTAATTACTCAATCGTTAGCGCGGGTAAAAACATCGCTGAAAAACCGGTAAACAAAACGAAATAAATACAAACAACTCATTGAAGCCAAACGTCTACATTTAGGAATGACACTAAACGAAATGTGCCTTTATCTCAAGAACACACAGACGTGATAACACGCGTGAATTGGAGCATTACCGCCTAAATGTTTTTCAAGTAGCCTCGAATACATTTGAATGTGTTATTTTTGACAACCATGCTTAATCGTAGTCTACTGTAGTACACTCGGACTTAAAAATATGTAACCAAATGAACATTTACTGAATCGCACAGATTTTCATTTGTTTTTAAAACTTTTGGATTATGAAGTATTATTTGATTGAAATTTCCAATTAATAAGGCAATCTAATTAATAAAAACTAATCAAACTTGAGGTATAACATTTTTAGCACCGACTGTTATTATTATTATAAAATTTTATTGCACAATAAAATAGTACAAAAGGTGGACTTAATGCTATTTAAGCATTCTCAGCCAGTCGACCCCTGGGTTAAAACTGTTCTAAAACAATAATCTTTTGTGCCCAACGAAAAATAGTTACTTAACTACGTACTCGTAATCGTTACTTTTGGTGCCTGTAGTGTGCATCACTAAGAATTTTTGGCTTGGTTACGGCAACTAAATTAATTAACCTACCACTAATTTAGTGATTTATGTAAGGTACTGAAAGTGACTAGAACTAACTGTTATATTACGTGGCTTACCTCCTCGCTTTCAAAAACGTGGCAAATCATCTTGGGCGTACGGTTCAATTTCGGTTGATCGGAGTCGGTCTCGTGAGGCACGAATCTTCTCCTGGCCATGAGCACAACTAAATCTCCAATATCAGCTATGTACGATATTGTCCTGAGGGCGTGGTCCATCATGATTTCCTTCAGTTCTGTGTTTAAGACCATTATCTTCTCTGTAGATATAAAAAGGTCCACTTCTGTACTTGGCTGGTTTTCACCTTCGGGAGCCTGGGGACAAAAGAAGTTTATTTTTAAAATAACGGTTGTAATTAAGCAATCAGGGTTGCCGTACTTGCCATATTATTTTAGTGTCGCCATTTTAGAAATTTTGTATTGAATATCAACATATTCAACTTACCAAAGCCTGATTGTCCGAGAGAGCAGTAAAAAATAGATCTCATTAATATACATTTATTTCAGATTTGTTTCTTAAAAATATTTAAGTTTAAGTAAATAATATTTACATGCGGCTAACAATTTAAGTGGTAGGTAATATTATTTCATTAATGCTAAAAAACTACAGCAAATGTAATTGCTAATATCTGAGCAGTTTTTTTAATTATTTCTTTAGTTAATAAACCGTATATTACCCCAGGGTATTACATTATTTACAGTCTATTTCTTACAGCTACAATGCCTCAACTGATTAACTAAATGATTTTTCCTCATAATGTTACTAGGCATTGAGTATTGTACAATAACTGTAAATAAAGCTTAAATTGGCGTTTAGCCGATAAAAGTGCTTTTTAGGTGGCAAGTTTTCAATAGGCAACGTGTTTTAAATCGGTTCGTTTCATTTCAAGAAACATTTATGGGAAATATGAAAATTCTGCTCGGATTTTAAAGCATTTAGTTTTTTATGTCTATGGTTTTAGTAAAGAATTATTGACTAGAATACTATTTTTGTAACTAAACAATATTTTTTCGTTGCATTAACCCAAAAAAATTTCTTTGCATTTTAGATGTTGGTATTGTCAAATCAAATCAAATCAAATCAAATCATTTATTTGTAAAACATAGGTAAATGTATAAATCAGGTGGTACATAATAATGGGTAGAGCTCTATGTTTGGCCTATGAGTGTCTTTTTTAAATCTTACTTGAAAATCAGGGTATGAAGCATCTTTCTTTCAAAAACCGGGGGTGGATTAAAAATTCAATGAGCAAGCTTTCAGTAAACGCGTCAACACGTTCAAATACAACTTCTACTATCAAGCGCTGTTACCGGCTAAACGCCAAACGCACTCTAAATTCAAAAAATACAACTGGCAGCCAAACAACCTTGATTTTAGTGACGGCCTCCTCAACCATGTTCTTTTTGGGGCGCCTCTTGCGCCGCCTCGAGTCCTCATCCACCTCGACCGATCCCAGGAAGGTCAGGCGGAACACCGCCGCCGGCGCCGCATACACGCCCGAGTACGGGCCTTCGCACGCCCACTGCGCGGATAAACCGGCTAACCTCCTTCGCTCTCACATACCACGTGACGTTCAAGTGTCAGTTTTGGCGCGCATTTAATTTTTTTTAGCTGTGGCACCGCGGTTTTTTGCCTTTCATCGATTATGATTGTGTTTTTTTATTTGCCTGGATTTATGATGGTCTTGATATTTTTTTGGTTAAATGAATGTGTAAATACAAGTTATATTTAGACACGCACGTTTTAAACCCGTACTGAATTTTATAGCGAGTTTTAAATGTTTCAGATACAACGAAAGCTCAAGTTATCCAGGCATTGTTAGCAAATCTTCAAGCAGCGGTCCACAATAGATATGAAAGTTAAAATTTTAAATTTCAGCGCAAAAGCAAGCAACCAACTCCAATACAACACACTCAACGATGGTATGTGAGAAGCGAGCGAGCGATTCTCGTCATTATGAAAGCAGACCTAACGAAATATAAATCTTAACAATATTAAAATAGGGTTGGATTCCGTTTGTGCGTAGCCGCATAGTGCGTTACTGCGTACCGCTCGATTGTGTAGGCCACCGTAGCCGGTGTGAATCGGATCATGTTACATGCTAGTGCGTACATGAAAGTGCTTTGAATCAAAATGCAATCAGATATGTGGCAGGTACATAGTCGATCCAACGTTTATCCGTGTAAATATTAAGCGAGGCTATTTACGAAGAATGCTCTGATTTGAGTGATCATCTCTTGCCTCAAAACTTGGACATTTCTGTTAGTAACAGTTGGTAAGGCAGAGTGTTCTTCGTAAATAAATAATCAATGTAACATTACGTAAATATTTTATTGATACGGCATGGTTACGTCTTATGATACGAACGAACTTTAAATAGTAACGTGGACCAAAGTACATACCGTAAATTAAACATGCTGAATCTCAAATCTAGGGCAGCACAGGGCTCGGTAGCTTACCTTAACCTAGCTCACATTCAGGGTATAACATAATGGTAAAAGCATAGCGTCAAGCATAACAGTAAGCGACAGAACAAACAGTCCAAAGGAGGCTAGCCGGCCAGTACGGGATCCGACAATCTTCCTGGGTCAGGTCGAGGGTGAGGAGCACACTGAAAAAAATACTCTAGTGCCAAGTCAATAAGAGCAAAAACTGTTTGGCATCCCACAATTTTGGCTCAAAGGCTCGCACCCAGAGCGGTGGTCGTTTTCGAAATTTAAAAACGAAACATTCCATAGGGTAAAATCGGTGTTTCAATACTTTTTTTTCTAGTTCTAGCTTACATTACCAATGTTAGGTATACAAATAGGGATAGGATAATAAGGATATCCCGCTAGCATTCTCAAAACACTAATTCCTAATGAGCATGAAATTACAATATGTACAGAATAAGGAGATGATGTGGACGGAAGTAATATAGTTCTGCGTGCAAAAGTTGTAAAAGAGCTATAGTGATAAGTCCAGTATAAAGAGTTAGGTAAGTTAGAAATTATTAAAGAGAAAAAAATATTCTTAAACGATACCTAACTGTATCCTTCTTGCCTTTAAAAGTAATAAAGAACAACTTTTTAATTCTAGACTGAAAATTAAATTTAAGTTTAAGGTGGAAGAATTAGCTCAAATAGTCTGTGCTGGAAACGCAACAGCTGTGTAGTGCCATAGACCATAAGAGTGAGAGAGACAAGTAATTTCATGCTCTTATCATAACATCTACGGAAAAGACACATTTTACATTTATACCGATTCACACGGGCAAATGGCTTGCCATAGACAATAAATTGTGTAGGTATTTTATGAGAATGCATGTAGTATATTTATATTGTTAGTACATTGTGTATTCTGCTTTTAAATAATCTATGATTATTCTATTAATACTTAATTATTCAGCTTAATTGCATTTTTACTATGGAAAAATACTCTATGATTAGTAAAATGTTAGTTAGGCATTCATTATTATACGGTTAGATATTTCGAGTACTTTCAGTTACATATTTAAATGCATCAATTTATTCTAGAGCTTTAATATTTGGCTTATATTCATAAAAATCTCTCTAATTCAATAATTAACAACAAAAACTTTGTCAACTATTTAAAGAAGCGGCCCCAAAATACTTCCCTGATGCACGCCAAAGTTTAAAGCTCCAGAACGTTGGTATTCCGCAAAGAACAGACGTTACCTTGATCCTGGAGACGGCTTCCTCTGCCTGTAGCATTCTTGTAGCCTTCGTAGGTTGACCCTCGCAAGCAAGTTGTGTCGAGCCCAGATACCGCGCACGGAATAAAACGCCTTCGATCAGAACTGAAGGGGCCCAGTCTGAAAAACGATCACAAACGTGTTTATAGATTGCACGAATAGGGCCCGAGTTCACCAAAGGACGGTTAATTTAAAACTTTTGATTTACGAAGCATTGCAGTCACTGTGGGCAAGCTAATTCCATAATAGATCACCTGCGTACCCATTGGGTGAGATTGAGTAATATTAGGATTTTTACGCCCGGTTAAAACCGGGAGTTAGTCCATTTAGTGTAAAAATATATTTGTATTAAGATTAAGTCCTTTTTAAATTAAACGCCTAAAGGCAAATTTTTATTATTTTATTCGGTAAGAAGACCAAATAATCAAACAAGCACGTACGATCTGTGTTTCACACAAATGTCACACGTACGTGACCAGATAATTCAAAATAAGATATTTTCACGACAAAATGCAGTTTCAATTTAACCGTCTGTTGGTGAACTCTGACCTAACAGTTACAAACGTGTTACACATGCAATTCAACAAAGTGTCAGACACAAGTGGTTATCAACAAGCTCTGATTCTAATGCGAGGTTCAGACTAGCAATAATTTGCAGAAGTTGTCATCACTGTAAATCTTGCAGAAATTGGCTTGCCAAATCTATTTCACAGGTAAACAGAAACAGCTTGCGGATGTCAACTTCTGCAAGTTTTATCACTAGTCTAAAACTCGCTTAAGCAGTGATATTTTACTGGCATTTACTTAGTGATTCATCTTGTAGTGTGTACATTACAATACATTGAATACACAATAGGTGTACATGGTTAACATGTAGGTATTTATTTTTAAGGAGTATTTATAACTTACCAAGGAGACACGGACGAATCCGAACGCGGCATAGAAATAATAACATGTGTTAGTATCAGATACACATAATAATATTAACATAACATTCAAAGCTACGGTTCAGTAAAACGTAATGTTATGTTAAGAACTCACCTTCTTTGCTTTTACTACTTTTCTTCTTTCCATCTTTGTCCTGAAAAATGAGAGAAAAATGTTTTTAGGATTCGTAACGTGACAGATGAACAAGATGATTTAATTTGGGGTAAGAATCAAGTTATAATTTGTTGTAAACTTTTATGTAGTTTCATAACTTGCGTTTGATTCGCTTTATGACTCTAAAGTTGGGTAGGTGGAAAATCCAATAATATGATTTTCATAGACTGATATCATGGGGAGTTTTTATGCTATCGAAGTAATTCTTTCGCCATTTTTTTTAATATTGAGAGGTCAATCTTTACACCACCAAAATAAAATTTTGTCCGGTCCAGCCTTAAATTTTTTCAAGACTTTAGAAATATAGCTGTACCTTGCCATTGTGCAGCGCCAGAGCATCGTCGTCGCGCGCATCGGCGTCGTGCGCATGCGGCGAGCGAGCACCCGACACGCTGCCTGCCGGCATCACCGTGCGCGACTTCGGCTTGCGCCAGCCCTGGGGGATATGATAAGTTAGCACAACAGAAAACTTCTATAAAATACATCTGAAGGGGGGATTGGGGTTCCCCTCGAAGCCAGAGTAGCATGAGACGGAGCTGTAGACGAATGTCCAAGTCTGGACAATAGCTCGCGGCTCTATTTCATTGGGCTCCGGTGGACATCGTCGGACAGGCCCCACATACGTATAATTTCCGGTATTCGCAAAGCATTTTCCGACGAAAAAAATGGTATAATAAACTAAATCACTTTTGGTTTGAAGTCCTTAGTTTGCTAAGGGCTTAGGTATAATATCTATGTAAAACAAAAAAAAAAATATTAAAAATAGTTTTTCTTAGTCTCAGTACAATACTTTTTACCAACGAAAGAGCATTTAAACGTTTTATGTACAAAATATAAATTTCAAACTTTTTCACTTGCATAAAATGAAGTTAGGCACATCTTTTCCTTTCCACGCATGCAAGTACACGTAGCTTTAAGAATGCAAAATGCGGCCTAGAAGTACAAGTATGAAGTAATATTTAATTCCAAAACATCCCATGTTTATTTTGCTATCAAACTTGTAAATAATCTATGTTATTAATTTTTGATGATGTGTTCATCCATCCATCCATCAACCAACCTTTTTCTTTCTGTTACAGTCTTCATTGCTATTTTCGTGTTGCACCTCATCCGTCGTACTTTGATTATCACTAGAGTCATCCTTAATAATCTTTGACTCATCACTTAAAGTAATTGAATCTTTATGCGTATCACTTAGTTCCACTTCATTGCGTTCATTATCGCACACTGTATTTTCACCCTCTATCACATTTTCAAGAGTTTTTTCTTCACATATTGTTTCAACATTTTCACATACGATTTCACTATCGTCTAAACACGGCACGCGTTCTTCTTCGCACATTGTGCGGTCATAACTAGGTACTTTCTGTTGTCACGTCGTAAATGGCAATATTAGACATAAAATGCGAACGTCAATAACTTGCTATCACTTGGTCAACGGAGATAAGAGTATAAACATTAAACACACGGTAAGCACGGACGCGTTGAATGAGCACTGAGCCACCGCTCGACTGCCGTTCGGCATAATGTAAACATCGCGTCAAAGACTAAACAAATAACGTTTTATACCTATTCAACGTAGCTTGGTATTTTATTGAAGTGCTATTTGTAAAACTAGTTTTGTGGAACATATTGTAGGTTCTACTGATACGGTTTTTATTGATGAAATTGACGCTATTTAGATTTAGGGAGCAGTGTTTGTATTTTATTTACAAATACAATAAAATGACTAGAGCTACGGTTTACGTCTTGTACAAGCTATATTCAGTATGATGCAACATGATATCACTATCAGTCATTCATAAAAACGAGCACACAACGCACACAAGAATGTAGGTTACGCCTCTACACTTAAGATTGCATAATCTTTGACCGCGAAACTGCGATAAATAGGAGAGCAAGGTCTCATACGACTCGGCGGTGCGCGCGCGCCACATCTGACATTACGTCACAATGTGACTCATTCATAGAATCGTTTCTCTAGCAATTAATAATCATTTTGTTTATAAATAAACTATTGTTTTGTAACATTTCATAGTTATTTAAAACACGTTTTGCTACCAAAATTATTTTGTTAATAAGTTGCATTCCATCAACTAGTTTAAAGGTATTTATATTATTTTTTTGCGCAATTTACTGGTTTGACATCACCAACCTCATTTGGCGTAAGTTGTTATTATAGTATACCATAAGTCTGAGACTAAATTAAAATTTCAATGACCTGCGCCAAGTTTGGAGACAATTGCCATAAAGATTCTACTTTGTATTTGACACTTAGTACAAAACGTAACAATGCCGTTCTTCGTACCTACTCTGTTTCTTTTTATAGTTTTATTTTTTGTAATAAACATTAGTTTTTAAATTATCGATTTTATGGGTAGATGATATGAACAACTCACTTTATCGTCAAAGAAGCCTTGATCGTCTGTTCTCTGCTGACCCAGCAATCTGTCTGTCTCCAAATCCGTGTCTGCTTCATCTGTAAATAACAATTTGATAATTACTTAGTACAAATACTTTTTGCAGACCTTCATTCATTCAAGGATCTTATAAGCAGGTACATATAATAGAAAATCAATGGCTTGGAACCGACTTAAATAACTTTCTCACCTTCATCACCGCTTGCTGGTTTCACTTCTACTGATTCCGTGCTCTGTGCTGAAGATGGCCTTTTTCTGTAAGAAAGAAGTTGTTTCTATAATACCTAACACGTAAACGTATTTTATTATGTGATTTATGTATTCACAGTAATGTAATCCAGTCGACGGGGATAGAACTCAAGTCGCAGTTCAATGCTAACATTATTGGGCTTAATGTAATCTTTATTTATACACTTACTAGCTTTCCGCCCGCGGCTTCGCCCGCGTGGAATTTTGTCTGTCACAGAAAAACTTTATCGCGCGCGTCCCTGTTTCAAAAACCGGGATAAAAACTATCCTATGTTCTTTCCCGGGACTCAAACTATCTCTATGCCAAATTTCATCAAAATCGGTTGCTAGGTTTAAGCGGGAAAGCGTAACAGACAGACAGACAGAGTTACTTTCGCATTTATAATATTAGTTAGGATAGTTGATAGTTGGGATTATACCCGATATTTCAAACTCTTTGATTAAAATCGTAGCGGGTTCCAGAGGCACAGGCGTAGTGGTCAAGTTATCTCCTAGGATTGCTCAACCTTCACTGGTTGGGTTTCATTGGCAGCCGAATGCTAGATACAGGCTAAATATGTTGAAGTAGTGAGAACGAGAGGTGGGTTTAATTATTATTATTATAAAACTTTATTGCACAATAAAATAGTACAAAAGGTGGACTTAATGCTATTTGAGCATTCTCAGCCAGTCGACCCCTGGGTTATGCAGAAAGCTGTGAGTGTGAAGGTAGACGTAGAAGGGTAGAAGTTAAAATTGAAGTTAAATTTTTAATTGAATTGAAGTTTAATTACACGAAAATATTATTTTCAGCGGACAGCACTCGATTGTGATCAAGATTCAAGTGTTTTCGTGACAGATCTCTAGGTTGCATTTCTCGCCGACAGTGTTTTATGCAAAACAAGGATCAATTTGGCCGCAATCACACATGATTTTGAGGAGTGAGATACAGTCCAGGTACAGGGAATTACCCTAGAGTCTAGTCACCTCGAACAGGCGGCGAGCGGCGCGTGCGGCGCTTCGGGCGGCCTGTGCGGCGCCGGCGCCGGTGGTGGCGGCGGAACTTCGCACATTTTATAGGCGGTCAAGCTGTAGATCCTGGCTACACAGGAGTTGCAGCAGTGGGAACGAGAGGTGGGAATAGTCCTGTGCTTTCCTTGACGGTTATCGTCTGTTTCTCTCAGTGTTTCGTTATTTAGTCTCGTATTTCTTACCTGGACGGGTACACATCTTCGTGGTGTGGCGTATGCTGGGAGTATTGCGAGGGCGGCGCGAGGGGCGAGTGGTGCGAGTGCAGGGCGAGTGGTGTGAGCGCGGTGCGAGTGGGGCGAGCGCGGCGCTTCGGGCGGCCTGTGCGGCGCCGGTGGTGGCGGCGGGACTTCGCACATTTTTAAAGGCGGTCAAGCTGTATATCCTGGCTACACAGGAGTTGCAGCAGTGGGAACGAAAGCTGGGAATAGTCCCGTTTTCCTTGACGGTTATCTTCTGTTTCCCTCAGTGTTTCGTGGTTTAGTCTTGAATAACTCACCTGGGCGGGTACACATCTTCGTGGTGCGGCGGATGCTGGGAGGGCGGCGCGCGGGGCGAGTGGTACGAGTGCGGGGCGAGTGGTGCGAGCGCGGGGCGAGTGGTGCGAGCGCGGGGCGAGTGGGGCGAGCGCGGGGCGAGTGGTGCGAGCGCGGGGCGAGTGGGGCGAGCGCGAAGCTTCGGGCGGCCTGTGAGGCGCCGGCGCCGGTGGTGGCGGCGGGACTTCGCACATTTTTAAAGGCGGTCAAGCTGTAGATCCTGGCTACACAGGAGTTGCAGCAGTGGGAACGAGAGGTGGGATAAGTCCCGTGCCTTCCTTGACGGTTATCTTTTATTCCTCTCAGTGTTTCGTGGTTTAGTCTTGAATAACTCACCTGGGCGGGTACACATCTTCGTGGTGCGGCGGATGGTGGTGGTGCGGCATGTGCTGGGAATGCTGCGAGGGCGGCGCGCGGGGCGAGTGGTGCGAGCGCGGGGCGGGTGGTGCGAGCGCGGGGCCAGTGGTGCGAGTGCGGGGCCAGTGGTGCGAGCGCGGGGCGAGTGGTGCGAGCGCGGGTCAGTGGTGCGAGCGCGGGGCGAGTGGTGCGAGCGCGGGTCAGTGGTGCGAGCGCGGTGCGAGTGGTGCGAGCGCGGGTCAGTGGTGCGAGCGCGGGGCGAGTGGTGCGAGCGCGGGTCAGTGGTGCGAGCGCGGGGCGAGTGGTGCGAGCGCGGGGCCAGTGGTGCGAGTACGGGGCGAGTGGTGTGAGTGGGGGGCGAGTGGTACGAGCGCGGGGCGAATGGTGCGAGCGTGGTGCTAGCGCGGCGAGCGGCGCTTCGGGCGGTCTGTGATGCGCCGGCGCTGGCGGTGGCGGTGGGACTTCGCACATTTTTAAAGGCGGTCAAGCTGTAGATCCTGGCTACACAGGAGTTGCAGCAGTGGGAATAGTCCCGTGCTTTCCTTGACGGTTATCGTGTTTCGTGGTTTAGTCTTGGATAACTCACCTGGGCGGGTACACATCTTCGTGGTGCGGCGGGTGGTGGTGGTGCGGCGTATGCTGGGAGTGCTGAGACGGCGGCGCGCGGGGCGAATGGTGCGAGCGCGGTGCGAGGGCGGCGAGCGGTGCGTGCGGCGCTTCGGGCGGTCTGTGAGGCGCCGGCGCTGGCGGTGGCGGCGGGACTTCGCTGCATGCTGTGAGATATACATATAAATTTTGATATAACACTAGTACAGTCTGGGTCAGCTAGTTCGTGACACCCAAAGTAGGCAAAAAGTTCGCAACACGTCTTTGTTACAATTGGAACAAGGTGTTCTTGTAAATTTTTTGGCCACTTTGGGTGTGAGATCTATTTGTCGCTGACTGCACACAGGCTGGCTCAAAAAGAGTTAAGACTCGACTACATTGTGAACTGCGATATTCTATTTATTGGTTTATGAGAATTCCAGGCGATTAGAACTTGTCTGCTCGTGTAAGCTGGCCCTTGGTTAAACTTTATTTCAATTTAATATACCGATACTCCAAAGATTTTAAAGTTGGAATTGAACCCAACGAAAACGAGGTAGTAGGATAGATTTACGGAATATAAGTATGTCAATGTTTATTCACTAATTCAATAAGGATAAAAGACAATTAAATCCTGACTAACCAAAGCACCTATTTTAAGATTATGACCTGAATAACATACCTATGTAAAACATAGGTATTATTTTCCATCCACAGTACTTTAATCAATCAATAACTACAACTCATAAAACAAGAAAGCTCACCTAGTGGATCCAGGGAGTGTAAGTCAGCATCCGAAAGAGGCACATGAGAATCTGCAGTTCCATTCTCAATAATTTCTTCTATTATAACTGATGAATGGTTCTGCAAAGCAATAACAACATTAGACATTTACGTAGTTAGACAATTTTCTTCAAGATAGTAAGTTGCATATGAGAACTAAGCAGTGATAGGTATACATGTATGAACATGTCCTACTAACTGGAATAAAGCCACACGTCAACTATGGATTGTGGTTATTCACCAATACCTACTCCAGTCAGCAGTGGCGGGGCAAGACCTAAATTTGATGTGGGCAAGACAGATTTCGCGAGGCCTTGTTCTGTGGCGACCTGAAGACGGATTTTATGAAATAATAAAAAAAAACGGGTTATGGTCTATTCATTGACAGTTTCTGATTTCTTGATTTAGTGATTATTTTTAAAGGAATATTGCGCCAAAGAACTTAATAAAAAAGTTCGTTTTAGACTTAATTTTGAGTCTGATTATGGCTGAATTTGTTTGGAAAAAAATATATTTTTATTTTTAACTACATTGTTTAGCTATCAAGAATTTAATAGTCAATGTTTGCATTTATTGTCGTATTGTGATATTGTCATCTCCACCTTGTATACATTTTTTCAAAATTTTTGATGCGCGAGGCCCCTTGTACCGCGAGGCCGTAGGCGGTGGCCCACGTCGCCTACGCCTTACGCCGCCACTGCCAGTCAGTCACGAAGGCTCGGCATAGATTAATAAAGATGTGTTTCATTACATAAGTTTGACTGTATGGACCGACGAATTCAAGATGATTGGTGGTAGTGGTTGGTCCAAAGAGCGACAAAATTTGGTTTGGAGCTCTTTAGGCAAGCTTATGTCCAGGTCCAGCAGGGGTCAGCCATAGGGTCATAATAAATAAATAAATAAATAAATCTTTGGACAATTTCACACAGCGCCAGCTAGCCCCAAAGTAAGCAACTTAATTATGATGATGTGGCGTACATATGATGATGTGGCGTACATATGATGATAACGTATTTTTTATAAAGTGGCGTACAAACCTGGTTATTATTGTCGGTGTCCGACGCATGTCCGGAAGACAGGCCATCTTCCACCACAGGCAAGTGCGTCACCACCACTCGCGCGGTTTCCATCTGTATTGCGTTTGCTGTGGACAATATAAAACTTGTAAATAACAGTGAAAATAAAAACCAAAATATGTACAGCGACAGCACATCAGACAACATTTATTACATAACATGCCAGTGTTTAGTTTCGAAATCCTTGGGGGAGACCTTTGTTCAGCAGTGGACGTCATTTGGTTGAAAATAACGTTTAGTTTAATGTGATGTTTACTATGGATTTTCTGGCCAGCACTGGCCCCTATTTTTGTTCAGAAGCAGAAAATTGAGCGAGCAAGAGGTCGCTGGTTTTGGACGATAGCGCGAAAGGCATGTGGTAGCGTTTTATTTAGACCTTTGATCCTAGGAAGTAACCGAAGCAGTTCACTTTTCATCTCCGCTAGGTCGTTCTTCATGATCATAATTGACAGATCACTACCGCTGTCACTGGTATCAGACGACAGCGCGAAAGTGCACGCGATCGCCGCACTCCCGCCCACTAATTCTTTAGAAGTAACTGAAGCAGATCAATATTATGGCTAACCTTTCATCTCCATCCTCCATGATCATAAGCGAGAGGTCTCTGTTACTGTCGCTGGTGGATGACAGCCTAAAGGTCACGTGGTCCCGCTCGCGCCTAACTGGATTCACCGAGACCGAGAACACCTAGGAGTTGTTAGCTCACCTTTCATTTCAGCCAGGTCATTCTCCATGATCATAAGTGACAGATCACTACCGCTGTCACTGGTGTCAGACGACAGCGCGAAAGGCACGCGATCTCGCTCCCTTTCGCGCCACGCCAGCGCCGTGGGTGACGCGACTTTTTATCCTAGAAGTAGGTACTTGAAGTACCTAGATAATATTATAGGTAGCTCACCTTTCATCTCTGCCAGGTCGTTCTCCATGATCATAATTGACAGATCACTACCGCTATCACTGGTATCAGACAACAGCGCAAACGGCACGCGGTCTTGCTCGCGCCGCGCCGGCGCCGCTGTTGACGCGACCTTATATCCTAGAAGTACTTGAAGTTACCAATATTACAACTCACCTTTCATCTCCGCCAGGTCGTTTTCCATGATCATGAGTGACAGGTCGCTGCCGCTGTCACTAGTGTCAGACGACAGCGCGAAAGGCACGCGGTCTCGCTCGCGCCACGCAGGCGCCGCTGTTGACGCGACCTTATATCCTAGAAGTACTTGAAGTTAGCAATATTACAACTCACCTTTCATCTCTGCCAGGTCGTTCTCCATGATCATAAGTGACAGATCACTACCGCTATCAGTGGTATCAGACAACAGCGCAAACGGCACGCGGTCTCGCTCGCGCCGCGCCGGCGCCGTTGGTGACGCGACTTTTTATCCTAGAAGTAGGTACTTGAAGTGCCTAGATAATATTATAGGTAGCTCACCTTTCATCTCTGCCAAGTCATTTTCCATGATCATAATTGACAGATCACTACCGCTATCACTGGTATCAGACGACAGCGCAAACGGCACGCGGTCTCGCTCGCGCCGCGCCGGCGCCGCTGTTGACGCGACCTTATATCCTAGAAGTACTTGAAGTTACCAATATTACAACTCACCTTTCATCTCCGCCAGGTCGTTTTCCATGATCATGAGTGACAGGTCGCTGCCGCTGTCACTGGTGTCAGACGACAGCGCGAAAGGCACGCGGTCGCGCTCTCTCTCGCGCCACGCCGGCGCCGTTGGTGACGCGACTTTTTATCCTAGAAGTAGGTACTTGAAGTACCTAGATAATATTATAGGTAGCTCACCTTTCATCTCTGCCAGGTCGTTCTCCATGATCATAAGTGACAGATCACTACCGCTATCAGTGGTATCAGACAACAGCGCAAACGGCACGCGGTCTCGCTCGCGCCGCGCCGGCGCCGCTGGTGACGCGACCTTATATCCTAGAAGTACTTGAAGTTACCAATATTACAACTCACCTTTCATCTCCGCCAGGTCGTTTTCCATGATCATGAGTGACAGGTCGCTGCCGCTGTCACTGGTGTCAGACGACAGCGCGAAAGGCACGCGGTCGCGCTCTCTCTCGCGCCACGCCGGCGCCGTTGGTGACGCGACTTTTTATCCTAGAAGTAGGTACTTGAAGTACCTAGATAATATTATAGGTAGCTCACCTTTCATCTCTGCCAGGTCGTTCTCCATGATCATAAGTGACAGATCACTACCGCTATCAGTGGTATCAGACAACAGCGCAAACGGCACGCGGTCTCGCTCGCGCCACGCCGGCGCCGCTGGTGACGCGACCTTATATCCTAGAAGTACTTGAAGTTACCAATATTACAACTTACCTTTCATCTCCGCCAGGTCGTTTTCCATGATCATAAGTGACAGATCACTACCGCTGTCACTAGTGTCGGACGACAGCGCGAAAGGCACGCGGTCGCGCTCTCTCTCGCGCCACGCCGGCGCCGTTGGTGACGCGACTTTTTATCCTAGAAGTAGGTACTTGAAGTGCCTAGATAATATTATAGGTAGCTCACCTTTCATCTCTGCCAAGTCATTTTCCATGATCATAAGTGACAGATCACTACCGCTATCACTGGTGTCAGACGACAGCGCAAACGGCACGCGGTCTCGCTCGCGCCGCGCCGGCGTCGCTGTTGACGCGACCTTATATCCTAGATGTACTTGAAGTTAGCAATATTACAACTCACCTTTCATCTCTGCCAAGTCATTTTCCATGATCATGAGTGACAGGTCGCTGCCGCTGTCACTAGTGTCAGACGACAGCGCGAAAGGCACGCGATCTCGCTCCCTTTCGCGCCGCGCCGGCGCCGCTGGTGACGCCGATCCGCTCCACGCAGCGCCCACGCTTAGCTCGGATACATTGGGCTCAGGGTACCGGGATACTGATCTTTGTTGCTGGAAAGACGTTGATTGGTTTTAGACCTCGAGGTTGGTAGGTAAGTAACGTTATAAATACATTCGGCCGCCATGTGATACGAAGGCTTGGTGTACCGGGACACTGATCTATAAATATGTATAGTATCACAGTACACCAAGCCTTCTTGCTGTGCTGGAAAGTTGAAGATTGGTTTTCGATCTCAAGAATCAAAATCTTGTGTGGGTAAAATTCAAAATATGATTGACTGATATAATACAACATTAGGCTATTCAAATTTCTTTGTGGCGCGCGACATTTCTGTGATATGGAGTGGCCAGTCTAAGATTCAGAACATAAGCATTTTTCCTATCAGAGCTAAGCGTCCACGTGTCGGTGTCGTATGCATCGGACGTATCGCACGCAACGGATCGTAGTATTATTTATATGGAAACTCATATAAGTGCGTCCACCTGTCCGCATCGTACGCATCGCACATCCGATACGGTGTTTCGTACGATGCGTCCGTTGCGTACGATACTGACAAGTGGACGCTTAGCTTAAGGACGTTGAACGAGAAGCCAGAAGAGATTAGATACGAATTGAGGAGCAGCAAGAAGCGAATTAGTTCCGATAATTTTGTCGCGTGACAAATTACTCTTTCTCCTTCGCGGTAGGACAAGTGCAATAGCTCTTTACCTGTAGTCCCAAGAAGTTTGTGTGATTATGCGCCGTATGCGGTGAGTCCAAGGTGTCAGTAACATGCGGCCACTCGGACTCGCTGCCGGCCTCCAGTCCATTCTCGGAGGGACACTCCTGCGTCTGCCTCCGCAGCTCGTAGTCCAAGTCCTGCACGAGAGACTTTGAGGATGTTAGCTATTCTTCTCGTCACAGTATAAGGTGTATCGTTTCAGCCAAATGACGTCTACTGCTGGACAAAGGCCTCCCCCAAGGATTTTCATAACGATTGGTCCTGCGCTGCCCGCATCCAGGCTCTTCCCGCGACCTTCACCAGATAGTCGGTCGATAAAGTGTAGTGGTTTGTGGGTTTTTTGATTGATTTTAACAGTTTATAGCGCAAAGAAGATGTCTAACATAATCGGCCAGTTTCTTCAGCCACTTCTCAACCTTATGTTGTCTATAAGTGGTGATAGAGCAAGAGCAAGCTACATATGTTTGAGGCGTATGTAAGCGTACATACCAAATGTAGGTCTTTTTCAGAAGCCCTTATAAAGAATTTGAATTTTTAATCGAATATTTTCATGTCAAATCTAAAGAATTTGAAGCCCGCATAAAGTAAATTCAAGTTCAGCAAGATTTCGATTACAAAAAATGTTGTTATGGGGTCTGATTTTCAAGAACATCTGTGAAAAAAGAATACTTTATTATCGTGTTTACATTTTGTATTTCAGCAATCTCAAAACACCTTCCCATAAATTTTCAAACTTATAATAACATTGCGCCAGCAATATCCCATACGCCTACCATGAAATTTTATGTTCATTGTTTTGCGTGTTAAAAACACCGCTACAATCTTGGCTTCAGAGTAAGGGGATATAAAGATGTGCCATCACATTCCGTGTTATGGGCATAAACAGAGACAGGGATAGCCTATTCCGACAGTATTGCCCCGTATTCTTATTAGATATACGAAAGACGCGCGTGTTTTTTCTGTAATAAATGCTGGCAAAAGTCAGAAACAAATTACCATACTATTAAAATATGCGATATGACGCCAATTGATAGTCAATTAAGTTTAGATTGCGTAAATTGATTTCATAATAGCTAGAAATGTAATTACCTAGTTGAATAGTACTAATTGTGTTTTCAAGTATAAAATGAAACGTTTATTGGAGAGGTAGCGTCTTCGAATTATTTTAAATGCCAATTGCTTTATAAAATAGTGAAAAACAAGTTGGATTTCAAATCAACACGATCCCAATTTTGGCAATAGCTAAGAGAGCTGTTCACTAATTTTATCTTTAAACGAAATTAGATTTTATTGATAAGAAACTTAACAGCGTTAAAGGCGATTATCGCGTTACCTTCCCAATAGCACTTACAAGGGATAGTATGCCAGTTAAGCCAACCAACCTGAAAATTAACAATCTCGTCGTTGCTGTTCAACTGAGCGTGGCCCGTAACAGCGGGACATCTGAAGAACTCTTCTAATACTTTTCTAGTTTCCGAAAATTCGTACAGGTAGTCGAACGCCGCCGACCCCGACGGCGGTGAAATGTCTCTGCTTTCTGTCACTACCCTCTGGAAATAAATTATGCAATAAAAATTAAGGCTTATTCATTCATTCATTCACTCACTCATCCAATCAGTGACTTAACACGAAATTTCCAAGAGTACGTACACTTGACTGAGTCAAAATTTAAATAGGTTTGTCTCATACATTTAACACAAGTTTGCTCTACCTTTGAATTCACCCTTAAAACTCTATAGTTGACTGTCTTTTTTTCTTCAAAACCTTCTGTATAGGTCGCTTAACGAAAGTTGAGGCTCACACATGCTCTATATTATTTGAATCATAGAATCGTATACAGATACAAAATCTTTGCTTGTGTTGGTTGATTGCCTCAACTCTTGTTGCGCGGCCTATGCCATTTTAGATGTTCCTTTGTTCAGTCTTTCGTAAGACAGATAATAATTAAACGTTTGAACCCTTAAAGAAAGTTTCAATTGTTACCCGTATATCGATTGCCTTTAAAAGCGTCATGACCCGATCGTGTTCAAGGTGAAGGTCAGAAAGGGGTGGGTATATTACTCCAAAATGTGTCACAGCATTGATTTGCTTTAACACTTTGACTGGTCTTGAAAAATATACTTTTCACTGACTTTGTACCTTATTTTATGCCATTAAAGCTCAATATAATTTGACACTACCAGTAAAAGGATATCGGTAAAATGGGTATGTTTGGGAAGCAAAATGAAGTATGGGTTACATTTACCGTGGTTTGGTACTAGAACAGGTCAGCGGTATATTTTATGACTAATATCGAACACCAAAAACTTTATGGCGGTTTTATACTTTACTATTTTTACTGTAAGATACTTGTAATAAAAAAGGTTGAGTGAGAGTGCAATATGTAAGAACCATTAAATCTTGATGTTACAATTTATGTACTACTAGCGGCCGCCCGCGATTTTGTACGCGTGGATCCCGTTTTACCTCCTTCATCTATCTTACGCGGTTTAGACTTGTTCATACAAATGTTTTTTCCCGCTAACTCCCGTTCCCGTGGGAATTTTGCAATATCCTGTTGTAACTAAGCTTTAAGTTTACTAAGGTACCTACATGCCAAATTTCAAGCGTCTAACTTAAGCGGTTTATATTTTTCATACAAAAGGATTTTCCCGCTAATTCCTGTTCCCGTGGGAATTTCTAAGTATACTATAACCTGACCAGGAGTATGAAGAATAATTGTACCAAGTTTCGTTAAAATCCGTTGAGTAGTTTTTGTTTCTATAAGGAACATACAGACGGACAGACAGACAGACAGACAAAAATTTTACTGATTGCATTTTTGGTATCAGTATCGATCACTAATCACCCCCTGATAGTTATTTTGAAAATATATTTCATGTACAGAATTGACCTCTCTACAGATTTATTATAAGTATAGATTAAAAGTATATTCTACACGGATCAATTTTATTAGTCTTCTGAAACTCATAATAATCATATTTCTTGTGAGAGACGTAACGCTGACCAAACTAAGCAAATTAATTTTGCTATTTTGGATTTACCATCAGTGTATCGAAACAAAAAAACTCGTGGGAGTTCTAAACAAAAAAAAAGTGTCGAAGTTTCTATGAACCCTAATTATTGAAAAATTTACAAAAATAATTTTAGACCCGTTTATAAAGTTTTGCTAGGTTAACCTTATTAAGGTTCTACTACCATGTAAAATTTTCCAAATAAATTTACTTAATACAGTTTAAGCTTGAATTACGATCGGAACAAACTTTAGTGTTGGTGCAAAGTTACACCTTACATACCTAAAGGCACCCTATAAATTTTACTACAGAAAACTGTTGGTTTTCTAAGAAAGGTAAAGTTCGTGCCATACTTTCATCGTTCGTAGGTACTACTAATAATAAATCAATGCCCGTCTTATGCTACAATAGAGAAATACGGATCTCAACGCGACATTTTTTGTATGAGTTACTTATGTAGGTACTCTCGGCTTGACGTTTAGGCTGCTATGCTGCAGTCGCAAAAGAAATGGAACGCGAGTTTAAAATCTTATACCTACCGTTTTATGATTACCACCGGAAAATTAGAATATCGCCCGTATTCACTAACGATGCTTGCTGAAGTGAAGCAGCAAATCGAACGCACAGCGTTGAATAGAGCTCTGTGATTGGATCGTATGTCACCCTGTGAGTCCACGCGCACTGTGAGACTTCATAGTAATGTTTGTGATTACAGGCGTATGTCAGAGAACAAATAAAAAACAAATGACTCTCACCTGTGGGAAGCCGGGCCTCGGCGATCTATTTGTCGTTTTTTGAGCTACAATGCCGTACCTCCGCGGCGACCCCTCGTATTCAGCTATAGGCAGTTCCCCTATCACTCTAGTAACCCTGTTCTTGTCCTCATCACCAGACAACCACACCCCGGAGGGACTGGCGTCACTCAGCCGCACGTCTTCCCGCGACGGAGTCGACTCACTACCCGCGTCACTCTCACTCTTATTGTTCAACATATCACTGTCACCGTTTTTCATATTGTCAATAGTCCTTTTTACACTCATATCTATCTCGTCATCACTAGCATCGGGTTCCGTCCTCAAACCTAGAGACACAGAATTCAATATCACTGAAAATAAAAGAAAGAGAAAAAAAGATTTTGTGAATAACAATGGTTAATGGGAAGGATGGAAAGAGGATAAAACGGATACCGTACATAATTATCATCGCAAAGAATACAATCAAAATTGAAACGTAAAACGTCACGCTTTGGGTTAATTTTCATATAAATGATGGTAATTATGTACGGTCTCAAGAAATACAAAAATTAAGAGTGAAAGAAGAGAGGAGTGGAAAAAGCAAAAGCGAAGAGTTAAAGCAAATATGACACGACAAAGGAAAAGAGTATGAAAATTAATGAATGTATAACAAAAGCGAATTTAATCGAAAGTATAGCATAGATCAATTAACTTACTGTTTCACAAGTAAATTGATCTATTCTATACTTTTTACAATATTATTTTTTTACAGAAAATATTTTAAAATGTTGTTTCATAAGAAGTTTCAGTTCCATTACTATGGTTTTTAACCTATCGTTATCCATAGCTGTTGTAAAAGCTGACAACAAATAAAGTCAAAATCACCTTTCCAGTCGTCGTTGTCGTCAAAAACAACGACTTCCCCATCAGCCACTACAGCTATGGGGCTGCTTTTTGTGCTGACATCTGTAGTTTTATGGGGGTCGAGTATTGGAGAACTGTTTTTGGGAATGCCCATGGGGTTGGCTTCAATTATAGGTTCCCTGTCCCCATTCGTGTAGGTGGGCGACGTGTGTCTGGACACCATCTTTTTGGGCTCACTGTTTATCCTATGTAATGGGATCTGGAATGAAAGCCAGTGTTTTAAAATTTAGCTAAGTTACAAGTTGACGAAACATACAACTATATATTTCAAAGTTAGATAGTAGAGAAAGATCACTCAGAATTGTTAGTGCCGCACAAGAATTGACAATCAACTAATTTTAGAATATTAGTTACAATAATAATAATATGTTACAGAAAGTGATTAATTTCCAGGTAAGTAACACGGTGTATAAACTCTGAAAACGTGCAACAAGTAAAGCACCATAAAACAACGTCATAATGTTTTTGTATTTTCCCCTATATCGTAATACAATGTGTCCTGCGGGAGTTGACCGGGTTGAAATATTGTTTGTATTTTCTCTGCCATGACCATTATTCTCCTCTGTGAATTAAACCATTCCCCCATTGATATCCAGCGAGAATAAATCGATAGAGGCTCCCTGCACCCCTTTTCAGGTCGTGCTTAGTAGTGCGTGAACTACGACCTTTAGCGTTGACCTATTGCGTTAAAAAAGTACGTACCTCATTTGTAATGTTCTCCGTGCCGTAGTCGACAGTGTCCTTGTTTAGGGAGCGCACTTTGTTCCTCATGTTGTGTTTGTGTGTGTTGTTGTGTCGCAGCTTCCGCACGGCCTTGGTCCGGCTCTGCGAGTATATTTCCCGACCTCCCGCTATTTCTATTATCCTGGTACACGAGAGAGTAGTTTGTTACAAAGTGAGGAAAGCCTTGGATTTAAACGATATATGGGTAAAGGCAACTTGGTGGCAGCTATTCGGAGCACCTGTACACTTGTTGCCATCGAAACATTTACCACAACTGATTATTCGTAGTTGCAAAAGCGAATTTGCATATTCTATCAGAATGTAGGTACTCAGTCAACAGGTTTAGCAAAATCGTACCTATCAGAACTGTATAAGACGCCACAGACAGTGGTAAGCTCGAGGTGCCATCGTCCGTTATAAGATAGGTACGTACTCTTTACATATTTAAGTACATAAATAGGAATTACTTAAAGGAAATTTAATATGATTGTGCTTCAATGTCGTAGACAGTGAAAAACCGGATTAAATAGGTTTCATAATCTTAATCTAGAGATTTTAGAATAGTCTCATATCTCTCACCTAGAATCTCTGAGTTTGTAAGTGCCACCTTTAGAGTTAAGGATGACAAGCTGCCCCTCCCCTCTCTCGTCGTCGGAGGAGACGTTGTTGACATTGTTGTCCCGTTCTCTCTCGCGCCCCTCCAGCGTGGAGCTCAGTCTGAAAAAGAGATAGATATAATCCATTAGACTCTGCCAAAAGTTTGTTAGAGTACGTCGCTCAACACAGCTGGTAAAAATAGATTTAATGAATAAATAAAAAAGTTTGGTACATTGTCTTTGGTGGTCTAACTTTGTTCTTATAGAGTTTCTGGCTATTTATCAGAAGCATATCGACCGGTGTAAGAAAATAACATTTTTCTTAGCTAAAAAGAGACTTTTATGAAGGATCCGTTTACATGTGTCCATTTACTTTAATAATCCGTTTATATCATTCAACCTTAAAGATAAGTACGAATATATACCTATCCTTAGTATTAGAGATTCCTTCAGAGAGGTAGAGCATATAGTATTAATTAACTAATTTATCTTGCTTAATCATAATTAGAATACCTACATGTTCATGTTTGCAGTAACTAAATTAAAGCTTAGTGCTTGATAAAATGCAACTTAATTTAACCAAAACTAGAACGAAACAAATTATTCACTCGCAGAACAAAAATAACATCTAACGCTACGTGTTTTCATAACTTTTTCATCACACTGAAAAATTAAAACAAATACCTACGCTCGAGAGGGACCGAATGAACAACAAGACGAAAAACAATTGGAAAAAGTTTTATATTAAAAAGTTTATTGTAATAAAACGAGAGCTTTTTAGTACAATCGACCTTATGTATTATGTATGGGACAAAACTATTTAACTATGGTGCTAATGCAACGCTACAACGAAAATAGAAAAGACTGTAGAAATCGTAAATTAAAATATTTTTCCTGCACACTTTACTTGGAATCTAGAAATATCAAGAACAACATTATAACACTAAAACCCCACAGTCCAGTTAAGCTAGCGATTAATGCTAAAATAACTGGACTAGTACGGTTGTGTTAAAATCCCAGACGAACTTAAATAAACAGGCATGGGATAACTAATCGAGTAGACAGTAATTTATAGCTCTAGCTAACGCGACAGCTCGATCGAATGTAGATGCTGTCAGCCCTACAACACAAAACCAACTTTGCGGATCAGCACTTCAACATTGAAATGCAAGCGTTACCAGCAAGTACACTTCCACTTTATGTTGTTTGTGATGCAGAGATTGCGGTGTCGCTCTCCGCCCGAGGGCAAAGGGAAAGCGAAATGAGTTGGAACATTCTGCATGGCCAAGTTCAATGTTTTTGCTTAGTCTAGCGATATTTCTAGGTTATCTAAACACTATGTTATTGTGGATTGGTCGAGTCAGTGCAGTTAGTGCTAATTTTGGCACATACAGGGTGTGTCACCTCAAATATTGTTAGTCAAAGGCGTCCACGAATTGAGACGTCATAATCCGGTTTCGCATAAAAAATCCAGTAGGGAGAGTCGCGTTTTGAAAGCACATAAAAAGTTTATCAATTGACTATCAACTACCTGCCCTATTTATAGAACCTTTTTCGAAACAGTAATTATATCTTCTGGGAGTTTATTATTATCATTAAGTGAAAGAACCATCAATTATTATGCTTACATTACCTTTCCTGTGCCGTGATAGTTTAATGTTCAAATCCAATGACAAAGCTGTGGAAATCCTACGAAAAATAGCAAGAATGTTATTTTTCTCCAGATATCCACTGTTTTCTTAGGCCTGTTAATAAAATTTGCTTAATCTGTGTCGTTAATTTGTCTTCTGAAGTTGCCGATCCGCGATCTGTCTCATCTGGTTAAGGGGCAAACTTGTTGTTTTTTCCAAAGTTAATATTGAAGAAGTTGACACCAACTTTGTAGCTCGTGTAATTAATTATGTCCAGGGTTTAATGAAGTCCCGAAGGATTACTTGGTTAAGAAATTCGGAGGGATTTTTTGCACAGTCACCTTAATCCATGTTTTTATCCTTATCTTTACGACACTAATTTTTAAATACACATAATAAAGTAGGAATGTTCAAGATAATATGGTTCTAAGAGTTCTAACTAAAACATGCACAAGGTATTTGAACTGGTTATCATCATGATCACAAACGATTGCTAACCAACGTTATGGTAAATATTGCACACAGGGTGTAAGGGGTGGTATAATGCATTTTTTATGGAGAATATGTGTGTAATGAGTCGGAATACGTTAGTTAGAGTTTATATAAATGAAACCTGACCTTAGTTGACTGTTTATGCTATTGTCAACGTATTCCTTACACCCTTGCACCGGTTATATGTAAAAACTAGACGAGCCACTTAAATACGTACCTGGTTTGGCAGAACCCAAGGTTTTCTTGCCTTGCCAGTTGGATTTTCTGATTTGATACTGCGCCCGTTTGACCTAGAGGTTGTGATTGAAGCGAGATTTTGCGCAAACATTTACCTATAAAGTCAGGACTGCAAGATCTTGAGGCAGTTCTTGGGGCTTGAAATTGCTTGATCCAGAGGAGGAGTCTTCCAGTCTTCAATTCTTGTGTGAGGAGAATTTGCGTAACTTGACGGACGTCATCCAGGCGATGCGTAGCTGACAACAGTACGCGTCGCCTGAATGTCGCGTCCACCACATTACGCTGTCTGCAGTCTTGAAACTTCACCTCTTCTTAGGCAACTTGAGTCTTGATCTGCTGTTGAGTCATTTAAGAACATTAAATGCAATAAGTATCATTTGAAGATGAGAACGCCCCCGACTCATCGTTCTTGGATACTTTTATAAAGCAGTACATAAGAAAGTGCTGCGTGGATCTGATCAAGGCTGCAAGGTTTTCAAAGGGCTTTCCGCACCTCCCAAGTTGGTTCTGCAAACTCTTGGGGCGTATTACTTGACCGACGTCGCACCGCACCATCCTCCCCCCGCAGGCTCTCTGTAGCCAATGTGATTGTTTTAACGCGCAGCCGCTCACCTCTCGTGTTGGTGCTGTATGTTCTTGGGGTGGCACTTGGGGAAGAGCCGCGTGATCCGCTCGCCGACATCAGAGCCGGGTGTAGTCGCCTGCGCCGTCGCCCGCAGGTTCTCAGAGCCAATGTGATTGTTCTAACGCGCTCACCTCTCGTGTTGGTGCTGCATGTTCTTGGGGCGGCACTTGGGGAAGAGCCGCGTGATCCGCTCGCCGACGTCGGAGCCGGGCGTGGAGTCGCCCGCGCCGTCCGCCCGCAGCGCGGCCGCGCTCATGACGCCTCCACGGTCACGCCCCAATGGCTCCTAAGACAAATGATATGGAATTTTAATCTACTTTGCATGCACGTTTGATGGTGAATAGATATAATATTTGAGGAAAGTAATTACAAATCCTGAAATTGTAATTTGATTATAAGCGGTTTTCAGAGCTAATTGTGAAGATTAGATTAACTTTATCCAATTTCCAAGATGCCACTTAAAGTTCTTTGCTCTCTGCAGACTGGATAAACAGCTTACTCGTAATTGATTCTAAAATATCATACTGATTTCTGATGGTAACTAAAAACAGGCAATATCTTTACTAACTCAGACTGTGTGTGTGTTTAATTAAACCAATATAATCAATTGTCTCCTTATCGTCTAATTGTTTCGTCATTGGCAAGCTGCCTCATGTTAATGCTCGATATCCAACAAGCACAGTCATTACGCTCCGCTTGGCAAACCAAACATGTGTATGGGCTCGGCTGACTGGACAGAAGCCGCTAATGACGCTGCTGCTCTTATGAATTAGGTATAGCCTTGTATTAACAAGGTTTATGATTATTCTCAAGTTTCCTTACTAATAAAAAGTACACCTAGGATGAACCTTGGATTAAAATGACATTTCCATACTAAATGACAATTTAAGCCAGAGTTCAACTAGGGTGTAACTTTTATTAATTAGGGGATGCGTCATTAATGTTTTGATTACCTGAAAATGTGACAAATCGATTTTTAGGTCAAGTAACAGATCATTTTAAATCAATCTTAATCAATTCGAGATTTGATATTTTCCCTGAATGGCACAAAAGTAAATTGATTTGCTGGGAATCATAGCATGAAATATCGCTGAAAACTCTGTTTCGGGACACCTTAAAACAAAAGTTGATAGAGGAGTAGCTAGAGTACTTTTTAAGAAGAATCGTCATCCCTATTACGTACTCGTAGGTAGATATCGAGAGCAAAATTGCCTCTTTACAAAATCACTCCAACGTCAATGGTATCGCACTAGCCTAGTCAAAGAGCTGCAGAAGCTGTTCTCTACATTTTCCCTAATACCCATAGCTTTAAGGTTGAATATACCGTGCAGAACGGTGTTCAAGATAGGCCGATCGTGTGCCGCATGGCACTGCCTGTAACGGCTGCCAAACTACAGAATCGATACCGCATTAGAGGCGGGGCCATAAGAAAAGCGAAAGAAAACTTGAAAAAGAAAAGATTTAAGTTTAAAAGTTAAAATGATGCAATACAATAAATACATTTTTTAATATTGCGACTAAATAAAACTTACAAAACAACAAAATGCAGTTTCTCCGTAGCGCATTTCACTGCCATATTTTGCTATTTTAATGTTAAACGTTTATTTTATTTTTCTTTATTCGGAAAACCACAGATTCTCATTGTTTTCAGTTTATAAAAGCATTTTGAGAATATCATTTCCTTATCCTTATTCTTTTGTTTTAATTTTGTATTGTAATTTATAAAAAAGTCTTCATTTCTAGACTTATAAAAAGTTTAACATTTAGCAAATAATTTTACACTGAGGTAGAGTCCATTGACCTCAAAGACTAACAAAGGCAAACCCTATTTTGGTTGCGTGTTTAATGCCTAGAGCCCATTTAGCGGTAAACTTTAATGCTAGATCCATTCTACGGCTTCAAAACATGAAATCCACTTTACTGTGGCATAAAATGATGTGTGTTAGTACTCACAGATATTTTCGAGTCTTTATATTTGGCTAATGTTTTGACGCAATGTTTGTAGTAAATAAATATTTTTGAGCCTCCGAGCTGAAATAAGAATATTTTATTGTAATAAACAATTAAGCCCCTAATATTTATCCCTATGTAAGGTACTTGTGAATCAGTGCTAATTATTTAATAAGAGTCACCGAACTTAGGTAGTTAAGTTAGTCTTGAAGATAAATACAAAACAACTTTAACCGCGACTTTTGACGTGCATTTTGTTTTTAAGAAATTTCTCCCACCGTAAGTACGAAACGCTACCGCTACTGACTTTTGCACTTTACAAAAACTGTACGTAGATATACGTATGTATAGTGCATAGTTGAAACATTGTCTCGAAACTTTGCCCTGAATCGCTGGTTTCGGTGACTCACGGAAAATTTTCAGCATGCATATACCCGGGAAGTGACGACACCCGACTCTGGGGTGGTTTTATTGCCTAACTGTCTAGTCTGGATGTTTTACTCCTTGCTTGGGATATAGTGTGATTAATGTGACTATGTGTGTGTGAGGAGACGGAATAGATTTTCGTTCTTTTCACCTACGTAGCTGGCTGCAGTACAGGTTACGGCGAGATGCAAATATTTTAACTTGGATGGTGCGCATTGTAGTCCCTTAAAAGGGGAGACATTAATCTTATCACATGCAGATCTGCAGCCTCCGAAAGCCTTTGTTCTATTGTAAACAGACGTGCGTTGCTGATGAAAGTTACAGATGGTAGTTCAATTTGTATCCAGTACCATTACAAGCTCAAGTACCTAGTTAACAATTAGATGAAAAAAGGTCTGTGATAAAATCTCTCCTTTCTTTTTTCGATTTGAAATGTTGGTTTGATTTAAAGTAAATTGCTATAACTCTGCTGCTACCTTTTAGCAAATTTTCAACCGACTTCAAAAAAAGGAGGAGGTTCTCAATTCGACCCGTATGTTTTTTTTTTTTTCTATGTTTGTTACGCGATAACTCCGCCAATTATGAACCGATTTGAACAAATCTTTTTTCGGCGTATAGGTAATACCTCAAGGGTGGTCCCATTTAAATTTAATAATAAAAAAAACAACCCCCAAGGGTGGAAAATTGGGGATGAACTTTTTNCCTCAAGGGGGGGCCCATTTAAATTTAATAATAAAAAAAACAACCCCCAAGGGTGGAAAATTGGGGATGAACTTTTTTATACGCAATATCTCCGCCGATTATAAACCAATTTGAACGATTATTTTTTTGTTGAATAGGTATTATCAAAAGGATGGTTTCATGCGAATTTGAAGAAAATATTTCACCCCCAAGGGTGGAAAATTGGGGATGAACTTTTTTTTATACGCAACTAGCTGACCCGGCGAACTTTGTTCCGCCTTAATGGAAATAAATAAGCAGACTTTTTTTTTTATTTCGAACGGGATAAAAAGTATCCTATGTCCTTCTCCTGGCTCTAAACTACCTCCCTGACAATTTTCAGCTAAATCGGTTAAGCCGTTCTTGAGTTATAAGCGAAGTAACTAACACGACTTTCTTTTACGAGGGCTGCACTAAAAGTATCGGGAATGGAATATTTCCACTGTTCCAGTCATATTAAAATCTATTTAATTGCAAAGTCCAGGGTTTTAAAAATCGTATACCATTTATTTATTTAAAAAAAGATTCTCGGTCGTATCACAAGGTCTTGTCAAACTTGTTTAGTCGTTGAGAAAATGGAATTGACTCGAGAAAATTCAAGAGCGATGATTTATTATGACTTTTGAAGTGGTTTAACACAAAAACAGTGTGTTGACCGGATGATTTCTGCATTTGGTAATGAAGCCCCATCCAAAACCACAATTTATCGCTAGTTTCCTGAATTTCAACGTGGACGTGTCAAGCTCAGTGATGATCCCCGTCAAGGTCGTCCAAAAACTGCAGTCACCTAAGAAAACGTTGATGCTGTGCGTAAGCTGATTGAAGAAGATCGACATGTGATATACCGCGAAATTCAGGCAACTTTAGACATTGGCATGAGTCAAATACAAATAATCTTGCATGAACAATTAGGTGTAAAAAAGTTGTTTTCCCGATGGATACCGCATTCGCTCTGTGAAGAGCCCTTGGGCCACCCCTAAGCCGCCTATTTAGTTTTATACACACATAAATGACCTCATATTAAACACATTTACCAAATCATGCGGTAATTATTCATAATAACCGGCGATTATTCATAATTTTCACATTTATCACTTTGACCGTAACATATATGTATATAGATAGAAGATATCTCCGCCGATTATGAACCAATTTTTTTTGGTCTCAGTGTACTGCCTACCTTCAGTGGTAACATCAAGGTAATAATTAGTTAACTAAAAAGCAAGAAATAAGTAAAATTTTATAAAAAAAAATAAAACCGACTCCAAAAAACTAAGTAGTAGTCGGTGCCAAGTTTATGAAACATGTAAAGTTTGCCTGCACCGACTCCAAAAGTATCAATCATGGTATACCTACATAAATATTAATAATTCGTCCTAATAAATAAGTAGGTAATTAGTAATTATTTTTCTACGTTTTAGTGTAGGTTTTTTGGAGTCGGTTTTATTTTTTTTTATAAAATTTTAAGGGATCTATACCTTTTAAGTTGTCTTGAAAAACAAATTAATTCTTATCTAAAATTAACGTTGAAACAACCTCCTCATTTGAAAACCAGGTTCAACCCGGCGCACTGTGATTCGTGTAGAACAAGCTAGCTGGACAAAAGTCATTGTTGAATTTCTGATTATCGTTTATAAAAAACGATAAACAACATCCCAGACATTAAGGATTCCACAATTTTTTACTTTGTTAATTACCTAGTCGTGAGTAATTAACATGGTAAGTGAGGATATGAGGATAGTGTAATTTTTAATTCCTAATTTTGCTCGACTTTCGACAACACCTGACATTATTTTTTACTATGGTGACCAAATATTTGTGTGATGGATTTTGAAGATAAGGGTAAGTACTTTTTATTTTCTGTACAATAAGGTGCATAATAATGCACATAGTTTTAAAAAGTATGGCGAAATGTTGACCTTTATATTTTTCTCAAAATTTTATGTTTGGAAGACTAGAAGTTGTATGCCCCCACTTGACCCCAGTCTGGAATTTATATATATTGTAGCTGTAACCCTCTAGTATTCAAATATACCAGTTTCAGTTTGCACACTTTTGCACAACAATTTTATTTTTTCAGATTAATAAAAAATCAAGTTTTTTGATTAATGATTAAAACATTGAAAAAGTGACCAGAATAGCATGATTTTTAATTTATATTCTCAAAATGTGATGTATTGGGATCACGAAAATTCGCTGAGAGAGTTGAAGAATAGCATCAGTCGCATTTCAATTTCATTTCAATGGACGAAATACGGCAAAACAGGGAACGCTTCATGAAAAACAAAACTGAGTGGATTCCCGGAGCCATAGTGTTACATGTTTCTGTTCATAAAGTTCAGTCTTCCACGTCGAAAGATTCTACACCTGGACGACCACTCAAGGAGTTCGACGAGTCCAGCAAAAAGACGAAAAGAAGAAGACTTTTAGACCTCATTTCCTCAAGAAGTACTTGAGAACTGATATTGGCTGCTGAAGCTGCAGCGCAAATGTCTGCTGGCCACAGCAACTTGGCAAGTCATTAATGTTGTCCCAGTCTACCTACTAACTGAGATTCTTTGTTCCATATAAATCGCAAAAATGTTTATATCTAAAAATTGATTTTCATTAAATTCTCCATAAAAAACGGGAATTTCATACTTTACCACCTAATACATCATAAGACCAATTATTATTATACTGTAAAGTTAGTTTCTTCTTTCCTTTTTAGTCTGTTTCTCTTGATTTTAGGAAATAAATATTTTATTACCGAAAAAAATTTTTTTTTCAAACCTACCTATAATAATTATAATAACAAGCCTAATTAATCTTAAATTGCCCAAAAAAGTAAGTAATGCGTGTATTAAACCCATTAAAGTAAAAAAATAATATTGTCCAGCTAGCTTGTTCTACTCGAATCACTGTGCGGCGCCGCGAAAAGTGCGAACGTTCCAAACGTTCACAATGAGCTCGTTATCTCAAGATAGCAGCGCGTGAAACGACCCCGGTATAGATACGAGATGCGGATTTATGAAGCTCTGTAATGTCTAGGTGCGAATAATGGCTGTATGAATGTTATGTAAGTGTTCCCCTTTGTGATATGAAGGTACGTAGCCCTCAACATACATCTTTAAGCATGTTTTCAAGAGAACTGGACTCTACATTTGGAAATATTTAAAAGTAAAGTTACTTTATTCGCTCTGAAAACATATACGATTTAGGCTGGGTTGCACCATCATACTTAAACTTTGACATTAATGTCAAAAATCTGTCAAACTCCATAATAAATAATTCGTCTTTTGAAGACTGCGTTCGTCCCGGTTCGCCGAACAGCTAAGAGCGCGAACGTTCACAATGAACTCGTTATCTCAAGATATCAGAGCGTGAAACGATGGTATAGATACCAGATGCGAATTTATGGACCCAAGTAATGGGTGATGTAAGGATATGACTGTTATACAGGGTGAAACCGGTAAAGGTTAACTGCAGGTTCAGTCTTTAACACATGTGTTGGCTTCAAAGTTAAAACACAAACGGGATAAGATTTACATTTTCGATAATTGGATTGCTCCTACAAGGCTCCGAACACTCGAGGCGCCCTCACTTTGATCTAAAAGGCACAAAATGGCATAAACGCAATTTATTTTTTAGTAAAATCACTCTAAAAGGGTCTGCAATTGAAATGGAAACTTAAATTATAGGTGGCATAAATTAAATTTGCTCAAATTCTCTAATTGCTTTCAAGGAGTCACGGTGACAGGACTTTCAGTAAGACTAGCTCTATAATGGAAGTTAATTGAGTAAGAGCAGAGTAAATACAAATGAGTAGGTTATCTTCATAGAAACGCACCGGGCGCGGTTTGTATGTGAGCGCGCCAATACGTATGCGGCGCGCACGCACACACTGACAAAATTTAGCGTGGATTAGCGGGGAGCCAGTCGTGGTTGCGCCGAATTTTACATACTCATTTGTATTTACTCTGGTAAGTCACTGAATCGGAAAATTTAGTTAAAAGTGACTCTTTATTTTGCGAAACTAGAGCAGTTATTCGCTCTGGATCGCAAAAAAAGGGTCGTTTAGAAAATATTCTATTTCAAAAGTACCTGACATAGCTTTATAAAACAAAATATTCAGGAATAACTACGCATTTTTATTTATTTTACGTTAACTAAAAATAAAGAGCTTATAATTTAGTCTTCACCTCATCTATCTTAGGTTTTGGCATTCCTACTTAATTAAAGACTAGATAACCTGCTTGCTGTTCTCTTAGGCTTTTCAGGATATTCAAGTAAAAATGTTCCTTTGGGTTTCACTATAACAAATATCGTGTTACGCGGTGACAGAGACATTGCTTGAACATCACTACCGAACCTTCATCCACTGCGTTGCACTACCAATTAGTAGCTAGCTATGATGTTTAATGAATTCTTAGAAAGAATGGCCGCCACTTGGCAATAATTAAACACCATTCACTTGCCATCTCGGTTGATGACTGACTATGCCATTATTCGTGGCCCACTCGAGACCCTGTAAATTGAATTCCCTTAATTTAAGGAGAATATAACGCTATCACGTTGCTCTAGCTGAGATAGCGTTTTAGTTTGGTTCAAATTAGTATAATTAATTTAATTACGCTGAAAAGTCACGATTTACAGGCTTTTATAAGTTTTTTGTTCAGGAAAGTTTAAATGTTTCCTGACTGACGCCTACTTGTAGTCTATAGGCACATTTAATTGCAATAAATGAAAAAGAGACTACAAACGTTTTAGTATCCGCGATTTCGCTGAAACGTTTTCATCACGCGGTGTTTTATGTGGAAAAATGTAAAAATGGCGATAAAATATGAAGCGGCCATTTGCTCGTTTTTGTGGTCCACATTTCATAAAAATTCACTAAAATATCGGCGCGGACCAAATTGATAATATAACCTTTGTTCTCACAATATTAATGTTTGTGTTACACATTTGGAGTTCGGACCCGTGGGAAGGCTTGTGTACACACACTAGATTAAATGTTAACATAACAATGTGCCTTTGTATTGAACAACTATTTTTATGAGAGAGACATAATATTGTTGTTTATCTGAAAATATCAGTCAAATCTATTAAATAACTAGCTTAGCGGGGTTTTCCCGGAAACTATTCGAATTTTTCTCGCCGTAAAAACCATCCTTAATAAAGTAGTAAAATTGGTCCAGGCGTTGTTGAGCTAAGTATGCGCTTACCAGCACATTTTGCTATTCATTTTTATAATTTTTATATTATAGATTATACTAAAATTTACATTTCGAAGAAGACCAGGGAAAACGTCTTGTAAGTATCAAAAACTCATAATGCGATTTACACTGTGTTGCCAAAAAGGTTGTAGTAACTAAACTCCTTGATCTTCAGCAAGGGTTTGTTTATTCGTTCATGTTTTTATTATTTCCCCGCCAACGACGATCTTTTCGTTTTTCTTAAGCCCCTCCACAGTAATTAAGCCTTAAATAAATGAGGCTCAGAGAAAAAACTGCGTAACAATATTTCGCTACACAATGACTTCGCGGGCTTATGAAAAAAGACGCTTATATTTCACCGTCATAATTTAATTTGCCGCACTTATTACGATAATATTATTTACCCCAGTACATTAAAGGATTTAATCTTAATGGCGCATATTTTTCGCCTTTTCATTTTGGCTGCGAGATAAGCTTTCTAGGAATTTTTAAATTAGTGTTATGACTGGCCAATCTTTGTAATTTCATAGACGGTAGATAGATAGGTAATTTTCATTGAATACACACATTACTGACAAAATATGCAAGAATTAATACAAAAATTTGCAATGGCATATTTTAATAATTGAATTACTAAAAAAATCCCTTTATCTACAGCTGTTTTTAAATATAAAATTAAGCGTACGAGTAGGCGCACACCGTTGATTTTTCGTCGGCCGATAGTTTAGTCGGGCAGTTGATCAGTATGGGCATGTATGGGAGTGCGCACACTACGCCGATTCGATTTGGCCGATTCTTCATACGAATTAAAATCAGGCACAACTATCGGCCAACTAAAAATCAACGGTGTGCGCCTACTCTTATTCATTCTGTCGTGTCTTGTTTTGGACAAAGCAAGAAATATTGTACAGTCGCAGTAATAGGTCAGCAAAAGGGAATTCCCACAAAACACGGTCAGGCATTTCACTACCCTCGGAAAGTCTTGCGCTCCGATACCCAATATCGGCCGTTCGCATTTGTATAGAAATTACATAAATAGCGCCGGCGGATGTCCCGTTTTAAGGGACGTCCCAATTTTTACGGGTCTAGGGACCTATTTTCACTGGGTAGTTTGACTATTTTCTTTCACTATACATGAAGGCATCTGCGACTGCATCAGTAAAATAAAAAGTGCTAAAAATATTAGTTATGCTAACTACTTAGTTATACTTACTACTTAGTTAGTACTACCTTAACTTCGTGACAAATATGGCGTTTTTTCATCAAAC
The DNA here is from genome assembly GCF_004193835.3 of Ostrinia furnacalis. Classification (NCBI taxonomy): domain Eukaryota; kingdom Metazoa; phylum Arthropoda; class Insecta; order Lepidoptera; family Crambidae; genus Ostrinia; species Ostrinia furnacalis. Next base: position 681,613 of record NW_021133985.1, read on the forward strand.
AATCCATGTGGAAAGCAAGTATGCTCCACATGTAAGTTTAACACGGTAATAATGCAAAAATGTGCCCAAAAATACAAGAAAAAACGACTTAATACAGTATCACTTCATAAACGACCTTGTTAAATCCCAACCATTTTATTACCATGTCCCAAATCCGAGCATACCTGACAACACTAGTCGTAAATGTCGCAGAATTCTTTGTGAATTTATGGTACAAATATCGAGGCCGCCGGCTGTCGGCATTTGAAACCCATAAAGAAAGGTCAGGCCAAAGAGGTACTCCACGTTTATGGGGATGATGGATGAGAGGCAGGTACGATTGAGCTTAAAACCCTATCTGAAAATGTTGAAAACACATTATATACTTGATAGTTAACTGTTAATACACCATGACTTTCTGTGCGGCTTTATTCACGAGGGAGCTCCCTCTATAGGAATTTAAAGTATTCTTTGATCTATGACAATCGATTTACAAATAAAGTGTTAATGTAACAAAAAAGTGCGGGAAAATATAGCGAGTGAAACTAGTGAAAGTCACACACACACACAGAGTGCACAAAATGGGTGCGTTCACAAACATTGAATTATTATTACAGATGCGTTCAATTTCCATCAATATACTTCATAGTACACATAAATAAAATTGTGTAGTTCATAGACCTAAGAACTTTTCCCTTTTTGTTTGCGATGGAGAAACTCTTAAAAACATAAAAGTTCCAAACAAGAACCCGCAAAACCGTTGCATGTTTCCATAACGACCCCACTTTGTTTTTAAAGATGTTGTTTGGTGAAAACAAGAAAACCCTTTAAGTTTAGGTACTTTCAAAATAACCCTGATTGCTAATTTAAGTGGGATATCTTCAATACTGTATCTACAGAACAAGAAATTAGGCACTTTATTAAGCTTTAAATTCTGTTTATAAACAAATTTTATCAATTTTAACTATTATTATTTTGAAAAACATGATACATTATGACCTGAAATCAATGAAAAAAATTATCAGTTTATTTGTCAATTACCTGGATACGCTTATTTCAAGTTACTTTCCTATAAAATTCCAATAGCCCAAACTTTCACGTCACACTTCCTAATTTCAAAAAGCCATCGTCATCTATTCTTCAAAGACGGAATATTAACAAGGTACCAAGGTACCCTCTCGGAACCAGAATCATAATTACTTTAAGACGCGAAAGGGAAAAAATTGAACGCGACGTGCCGTGAAAAGCTTTCGCAACCAAGAGCTCCGTCTAAATACACAATTTGGGAATTTCTTTGTCTCAAATTCGGATCAGCGCGTGATTTTCCATCTACAGAGGCTGTGTTTTTGTTGAATATTAGTCATCGATTTTCTTTTGTTTACCTTCAAATTTTTGATCGCATTCTTTCTTGTTGGTTGTCAAATACTTATACTTAAGTCGGTCTATGAGGTGACATATCACCAAAGGTACGAGTACATAGTAGTTTTCTATAATACGAGTAGGTAAATATTACTGTTTCTACAAAACACTACACAGAAAGGAAAAATAATTAATACCTACCCGTCAGTCAATAAATGTTGACTTATTCTTCAATTTATTATGAAAATATTTTCTAGTAGGTAGGTTTTTGACAAGTGAAATGATTAACAACTATCAGTGAATACTATCAATTAACTATTAAACAAACAATTACCATTAAAGTTTAATTAATCTACACTAATTTTCTCATCAAATATCAAAGAATTTCAACAACTATTTCATGAAACATCTAAGGAAACATGCTTTTCCATTTATAGAAGGGATTTCCGCAATCAATTTTCAGGAAAAAAATCTGTAATACCATTAAATAAAACGTTAATCTACTCTATCCTTATTCTGGAATAACAAACCAGGCTACAGTACTCTACTTATTCATGAAAAACTTAAGAAATACGGGCACAAACAAACTTGTTCAAGGAACAAAAGCTTCTAAAGAACAAATTACTAACAGACCATAAAGTTAGTTAATCAGATACAAAGTACATACCAACCTTTCCTCAACATGACTCCGGGGTTATACCTGCAACAACAAATTTCCATTAATAACAGAAATAAACGAAGTTGCATAATTTGGCGGGAGCGGCAGCCATCTTGGCAAGGCTGCCAACTGCCGCGCGTAGATAGCAAGTTTGCCCGTAAACACGAATGGGAACACCGGTAAACGTGGTTCGGTTGGTAACGTTTTTGTCTATGGAATTTGTCAACTTTAATAAGGGAGCAAAGTTTTGGGATTCCATTTCATAAGTATTTGTTAGGTTTGAAAATTATGTCTCACTAGCTTTCCGCCCGCGGCTTCGCCCGCGTGGATTTTTGTCTGTCACAGAAAAACTTTATCGCGCGCGTCCCTGTTTCAAAAACCGGGATAAAAACTATCCTATGTTCTTTCCCGGGACTCAAACTATCTCTATGCCAAATTTCATCAAAATCGGTTGCGAGGTTTAAGCGGGAAAGCGTAACAGACAGACAGACAGACAGACAGACAGAGTTACTTTCGCATTTATAATATTAGTTGGGATAGTTGGGATAATTCAACACCGGTAAAGTTAGGTGCTTCTTTTTGAAGAAATTAAATAAATCTTTGTACAAATTGTAAATACTTACCTACTTACCCCCTTACTAAAAAAGATACACACGCGTTTTCCATACTAAACTTCACTTTATACAAGTGTTCAAGGCGCGTGTACCTTGTATTACAGGGGTTATAAATAATACACATCAATGTGTACCTATTATTAATTTGAACAACAGAAAATCGGGCCATCACTCTTACTCGCGAAGAATTTACAAATTCAAATCAATAAAGTAATGATCGTAAATGTCTTTACAATGTTACTGACCTTGCCACTGTCTCCCCATAAAATGGATGTAAAATCTACATATTCCCAAAGCTTATTAAAAGCCCATTTAACTTATTACTGATACGAGGCGAATGAAACGTGCGCGGAAAGAATTTATCGCAAGTAGGTCGGCTTTTGAATAAGAATCTTTCAAGGAATGGCGGCGGGTTGCGTAACGTCGCCCTGAATTTCTCGTAAATAGTGATTGCATGTGTCAACGCCTCCGAATATAAGGTTGTTAATTCGCTATATCCAAAGAAATACGTTCACAAATTACTTAAATACTTACCTACTTAGATTCCAAAGAAAATCAGTCTCTTTATAAGAGAAAAAATAAGAATGCTTGTCTACTCACGGACATTGCCCGCGGGCGGCGTGACCGGAGGGAGCGGCGAGCGTTCGGCGAACGAACGAGCAATGTTCGGTTCGCGAGCGAACATAGAAGAAGACGATCCTGACGCACTCTCTTCAACGACTTTGCACTAAACGGTCTCGATATTATTGTAAATTTATACCGAATAGACAATTAATTTTATACAGTCCACTCCTTTTCATTTATAACTTCCACTACACTCACTATCGAAGTAACAATGCTCATATTACTCATGATACATAGTATATTTTCATCATGAATTTAGGTATATCATGAGTCTTATTTACTGGATTCTAACGAATTCAATTTCACCCTGTATTTTAAGTATAAAGACATCCCACTGACATAAGAGACATACTGGGCTGTGTTCAGGAGTTTTATAAAAGCTTAACAGAATCCTGATTCCGCACAAATACTATATCTAAATACAGGTACTAAGAAATCAAATTCCATTTTTCGGCTGCGCAGAACAAAACCTACACGTGTTAAATAAAATTCTATCTATACTAAGAGAACGAATAAATGATCGAGATTAAATCCAAAATCCACGTTGCGATATACGAGTAAATGCTAAATCTAGAACAAATAGAATCACACAGTAACATTAACGAGATCCTGGCGATAGATTCGAATTCGATCCTTTGTCTCACTAAATGGAATAACAAATATCATATAGCGCGAAACTTTCCTTTCTATAGAGAAAGGGATGTCACTGTTTTAAAAAATGTTCCTTTGTTTCGGAATTTATACCTATACTTTCTAATAATTTAAACGGATGGTCTTCCGATTTAAAAACAATCAGAATGTGATAATAATGAAAATAGAATTTCTTAAAATCATAGAAACAAGAAACAGCTCATTTGATTACTTCGTTGTAGACGTGACCGTGGATGTGACCCGCACTTTTGGACTGAAGAAAAAAGGTCTAATGAAAATTTACAAACGGCTCTCACATTTTAAATATCAAGCACATAATTTTGCCACCCCTATTATAAAACGGCTTTTGGAAGGGAAAGATACTCGCTTCCTATTCTTGCACCCTGGGGGTAAACTACCAACTTCTGTTCACTCACAACGCCGTATCGAAAACAGAACGCGTTATCATTTACTCGAGATGGTCCAGAACTAACATTTAGAATAATATTTTGTTTGAAAAAAAATATCCCCCCGAGAATTTATTCTAGATAAAAAGTATATTCACATTTCATGTTTGAGTAACGTGATCCATCGTTAGATCTTGAAATATTCTGCATAGGGTTTGCCTCATAATGACTTTTTATCTGTTATGTAATGTCATTCAAAAATTAAAGATTAGAGACGGCACTAGAGACATACATATTAGACAGCTGATACGCTTCATTATCACGGTTTATGTGTTGAATATTACATCAGTTTTCATCAAGATATAATTTGAATACTAACATTTCAAAGAAATGGAAAAAATCACTAAAACTCTTCACCCTAATGTAATCCTTGTCCGTAATAAGTTGGTAATGAATGGAGCCTACGTGTAAGGTGATACTGTGTACACACTGTGCTTATGACTGGAACAAATTTTGCGACGAGAAACACCTAGGGGGAGGTAGGACACAAGTTACGAGAATAAGCGATACAATAAGTTCACAGCAAGGATAATGAAAGCCGATTTCTTGTTAAAAATATTATTAGGAAATAGAAATTTCAATGAAGAATGGATTAAATTATCACCGGGCAATCTTCAAATTCCACTGTCCATTGTCTCTTTATACACTCAACATTGGCGAAACCAGTGTGCTTCAAATACGCACCATTGAAGCCATTAAACAGAATAAAATAATAGAAATCTGTGTGAGTGCTATAAAATATGTTTCTGTAGGATCAGCAACGCATTGTCATATAGCGTCTGCTAGCTTTAAATCAAAATAAAACTCGAAAAGTTGTATTTCTAATCCATATCGATATTGATCCTTATTTCCAATGCTGGTAGTTCAAAAGGAGAGTTTACATTTTGACAACTTGATCACTACGAATGCGCTGCCTTGAGACCGATAAAGTATGTTGCAACATTTTCAGCCACCGGAGGCTTTTCTCTCGTCCCCTGCATCACACACAATTCACATCCTAAGACTGCCTAATTCCCTAAAAGTCTCCTGTACGCCTCACCTCGGCCTGGTTTATTACTTGAGGGAACATTTTAATATTTGCGACTTTTTGCGAATTTTTGCGCTCTTACTTTGTAATTATTATGATTCTTGTGAACTCTTTTGTAAGAAAAATATTAACGTAATAAAATACGAGTAATACATGCACTTTGTCGCAAGTTTTTTTTAATGTCAACAGCCAATTTGAGAGAATTTTCCTGTCGACGACACTGCTCTTGAATTCGTACAACCCCGATACCTTCAAGTTGCAGGTGACAATACGTTTACGTTGAAAAGTAGCACCTATTTCAATGATAACATGCAATATAGTGTTTATCTTGATATGCTGTCGTCTCTGCATTTGAATAGGCATTTTCTGGGCTAATTTTTGTCTTAAATCGCAACTGCACCCTTCAGATGAGACTGTAAACAAAACAATCCTTTGAATACAAAAAATATGTAATTTGGACAATTTCCTTAAGTGTCTCTTTATTGCTCTGAATACAATTAGTAATACAATTTAACAATTTAGTGGCTTCATTCCTTACCGCAACGCCAGTATTTACAATAAGGCAATTCCAACAAACTGTTTACTTTATGCAAATGAAACGGTTGTTGTACACTTTTAATGATATTACTTGCCTTTCCATTGTTTAAGGTCTGTTTGAAATAATTGTGGGGTTCTCATAAAGCCCGGTTTGTGGCTGAACAAAAAAGGCAGGATATTTGGAGTAACAGCACAGAATACTTAATAGCGTAATAGGACAGATGATGTAAACATAACCACAACAAAAAGTGAACAGTTTCAGATCCGTTACTAACTATTTAAGATAAGCTGCTAGATTACTACAGAAATATTCTGTAAATAATTGCATTGTGAATATTTAACTCCCCTTTTCCCTTTATGTATAGTAATATTTAAATATTTTTCTTATTTTAGTGTTCGGATAAATCCGATTACAAAATCTACTACGGAAAAGTCTTTACATTTCATTGACGAAAAAATAATCCGTCAATCTTCGAAGTCATCAGTACCCCACCAAAAACGGGAAGATAGCAGGGTCATCAATCATAGCGCCGAACGTAAGGCCTCAGCCTCTAATTTAGCGGGCAGCGGGGCGGCGGCGGTAGCGGCGCGGGAGCGGCAGGATCTTATGCGTAAAATCGAATAGACCGGTTCTCGAAAACAGCGGCGCGGGAGCGGGCAACGAGCGAGTAGCGGCGCGGGAGCGGGCAGCGCACTCCTTCTTTTGCCCACAATAAATCGAGCGTTAGGAATAAATTTGAATCGAAATAAAATTGTCGCCGTTGTTCAGACATTTCGTTTGCGAATAAAAACAAATATCTCGACAACACAACCCCAAACACAACTCTTCGCTGCTAAAGCGCCGCGCGAGCTGCCCGCTTGTTTCGAGAACGGGTCTGCGTTGCCCGCCCGCTCCCGCGCCGCCGCCGCTCCCGCTAAATTCGAAGCTGAGGCCTAACACAGCGGCATGTAATGAACGCCCGGCCAACCCATTTAGCGGCAACCATATGGCACTGCAGAGGCGTGTTTCCATCTACCATCATGTTCGCTATCATCGGTGACGGAAAAAGTCGTTTTAGCTGTTTCTTTTGAAAAAATGTCATTACCGTAATGACTGAAAACTTACGGTAGCTATAGCTATTAGTTAAGTAAGGCGAACCAGGGCTAGATTCTTCCACTTATAGTTCATGAGAATTTGACTCAATATTAAACCCAAAACATAAAACTAGTCAGCTCCACTAACTCTACTGCATTGACTTTAACCTGTATCAAAATCAAAGTTTATCTTCATTCGTATAGTCTAAATAAATTAGTACTTACAAATCGTCAAATGTTCTTAAGGAGCCTATGCAATGCATGTATGTAGAGTAGGTACTTAATAAACTACACGTTCTTAGTCTAACAGCAGAATACATAACCAATTTAACCACAGGCCCAGTTTTTTTATTCTTAGTTAAAATAACTAATTGTTAAATTTTGCTACTAATGGTTAAATATTAACAAAATGTTAACTAATAGTTAAAAAATTTACTAAAAGTCAAGCTAACCATTGTTCGAAAAACATTTTTTTCTGATATTTAACCACTTGTCATTTGACATCTGTCAAATTTGACCATTGGTTATTTTAACTAGGAATCAAAAAACCGGGCCTAAAAAGACTGTTTTCTGTAATTGACTTTAACTTGTATGGAGACAGAGGTACTTAATAAAATACGTTCATACTCTAATAGTAGAATACACAACCACAATTGAATTTATGAACACGAGTAAGTAAACTCCGTAGCGATATTAACTGCATTGTGCCCGCAAATTGCAAATTCGACAAATAAAACTTAGTACGTAGAGTATAAGCCTGTCTAAAAAGACTGTTTTCTGTAATTGACTTTAACCTGTATGGAGACAGAGGTACTTAATAAACTCCACGATCTTACTCTAATAGTAGAATACACAACCACAATTGAATTTATGAACACGAGTAAGTAAACTCCGCAGCGATATTAACTGCATTGTGCCCGCAAATTGCAATATCGCAAGGATGTCGCATGCGGGAAGCGGCCCGCTTCCGCGCCCTGCAATTATGCTGACGTCACAAATGCAATCTGCCTCTAAGTGCTACGGTGGTTAATAATTTACTGGATTATTTAAGGGGTTTAATTTTACGTGCAGTTGTTTAGTCCGATTTGTGGAGTTCGTGTGTAATTAATTACAATTAAATAGAACAGCGATATAGAAATCATATAGAAAGCAGTGGACGTAATGATTTTTATGATGTTGTTGAAAATAATAATCGTTTGAAATTTTTATGATGTTGTTGAAAATAATAATCTTAAACATTTTCCCCTCATATAATACAAAGGATTTAAATAATTTCAATTAATTAGTACTGAAAGCAGAAAATAGTAGTAAAGGTCTCTACCTTTTTTCCGCCATTTAACCTATCCAAATCAGGAACAATATTCAATGATTTATTATATTAACTTTTTAAAAAAAATATAACCGACTTCAAATGCGTGAACACAAAAAAAAACAAAAAAATAAAAAATTTTGATAATACCTATTCAACAAAAAAATAATCGTTCAAATTGGTTCATAATCGGCGGAGATATTGCGTATAAAAAAGTTCATCCCCAATTTTCCACCCTTGGGGGTTGTTTTTTTTATTATTAAATTTAAATGGGACCACCCTTGAGGTATTACCTATACGCCGAAAAAAGATTTGTTCAAATCGGTTCATAATTGACGGAGTTATCGCGTAACAAACATAGAAAAAAAAACATACGGGTCGAATTGAGAACCTCCTCCTTTTTTTGAAGTCGGTTGAAAATAATAAATGTCAAGAGCTCTCAAAATGTATGAACTCAATGTCTGCTAACAAAAAATACGCAATTGACAACGCAGAAAAAATTTGTAAATACATAAATGCTTACACTTTTAGCCATAGTAATTCCATGTATGCGTGTTTGTCTTGTTGGTTGTCCTAATAAATAAAATAAAATGTGAGCTTTCGCTCGCAGTGTGGTAAGCGCCTAAGGCGCAGACAGACTTCGCGGAAACGCCGCGGTCCGGCTTCCGAGCGTCTGGCCGTCTGCGGTTAGCAATTATGTAGCTGTGTGTACCGAGCGTTACTTTAGAATTGTACGTTTACAATGAAAATCTATGCGTAGAGAAACAAAGACTAAGCTTTAATAACACGTAAAGCGTGTACTATCTGACGTCACAAACCATTGGACTTTTTAAGCTGCCCAAACATCTGATAACACGCCTGACCTTTTTACTGAAGGTTTTTGTTTTGATGAGGATTCGTCTCTTTTTTGATCGTATGGTTTCCTAATGTTTTACATTCAAGCTATTTACTACTGAAAATAAATTACTGTTTTTATAACGTCACATTCAAATCTGTCGAAATCCATAAGACGTATTTTAAGGCAGCATACCTATAAAGCTTTATGTAATTTTGTCCGCAATTTTTTATTCTAAAACATCAAAAATCCCGCTCAAAATGCGTTATCAAAGCCCAATACACTTCAATCACTGTTATCAGCTGATAACAACCCTCCGAACTTTTCTGGTTCTATAAAAGTTAATTGCGTCAAGTATCGATTTCACTTTACCTTTCGGGCTGTCTAGACTCGGGATTAATCGATATTGGACACGGCTCATGAAAAATAAAGCTGGGAGTAAACATTCATAGGGCGGGTTTAGACGGGGTGACGTTATTATAAGCATAGGAAGAGTGTCATCTATTATAACCACCTATACCTATAGGAAGTGTCCTTTTCTGGGTGAGTTTGGTATTTGGTGTAAGATTTTTGTCATTTTTATAGTTTCCAATATTACATAAATACATAGGTGAGGAATTCCCTGCCTACGTTAATGTTTCTGAATTATCTACAAATCTTAAGGCCAAAATACGAGTAAATAAAACATCTGGAAGATCGCATCTACACTCTTTCGATGAGACTATGATCGAGAGCAAGTCCTTAAAACTGTCGTTGTTATTTACGAGTAATAATAGGTGTATATTTTCGAGTTCGTTTGGTGTAAACTCACCTTTTCTGAGCTCCGAACAAAAAACAATTAATTTAGATTTCTTTTGTGTTTTATTGAAGTAGAGTTTCAAGGTATTGCCTAATTTAATAAATTAGTTTTAATTCTCGTCTGGGTCCTCAGCTTCAGAATTGATTCGATTATTTAAAACCTTATTATTAGACATTTAGGTATCACATAGGCACTAAGAATGGATCGTATTATAAAGGTCATAGCAAACTTATCAACTCGGAAAGGGATCAACACCGTATCGCCTTTTGCGACCTCAGTGTTCTAGGTTATTAACCCTTAGTTCGTCGAAATAATCTTATACAAAACATTCTTCATTCATTTATAAACTTTACTCGTAAACAAGAGAACAAAACATAAAATGGTCGAATAAAATAATGTCCAACCTTCAAGAATTGAGCCAAAAGAGAGTCCGATGACGCAAAAGTAATCGTCAAATTAAATCAATGGGGTCGCCGGAGTTCCGATGGGGTCAGAGGCAATTTCCCGACATTCTGATACTGGCCACATAATGGCTGAAGGCACAGAAGATTCAAAAAATATTTTAAAGTTATAAAAATATGTACTTCGAAAGTACATCATCATTGTCATTACATGACGTCCACTGCTGAACTTAGGTCTCCCCCAATGATTTCTAGATTGGCCGGTTGGCAGCGGCCTGCATTTAGTCACTTTCTGCAACTTTATGGGTCATCTGTTGTGGGTGGACGTCCTACACTGTGCTTGCCGATACGTAGCCTTGATTCCAGAACCTTATAAAAATACAATGTAGAGCAGGGTTTCCCAAACCATAGGTCCAGCGAACATTGAGTGAGCCCTACCTGTAGAACAACACACCACCCTACCGATCCTATCGCTGAGCAGCGGGCGAAATTTCCTGTAGGTGGGTCCCAAGTTTGGGATCTTGTATTAGATGAGTCGTAGCCCAGACAAGTTTGGGAACCACTTACGTAGAGTTATATTTTAGCACACGTTCGTCTGATTCATATATTGGTTTTGTGAATACATACGAGTAATACATAAATGCCGTTGTCATTGAAATGAATGATTTTTGCTGCCTGATATTTACAATAAATATTTCTTATTTTTTAACTGTGTATTTCATAGTAGGTAGTGGCTATGAAATGAATTTATCAGCCCCTACAGAGGAGTGCCTTCTGAATATTACGTCACTATAATCGTATTGTGCTTCGTATTCACCCGGAGGATAAGGCGCACCATTTCAATATTAAGCCGAAAGGAGAATTTCATAATAGACTCCATTAGAAATAATATTCATTGAGTTGGAACGAGGACAGATGTAGGCGTAGGAATAACATGGCATAGCAAGAAATATCAATATTAGAGATAATCGAATTTAATTACATCTTTATTCTGAGGAAAAAATAAACGAATAATTGGGACAGTATTTCGGAAACTTGAAAAGCTGGTTCCGATCATGTTTCTAATCTCAAGTTAAGTTTAATTTCTACCCTGAAATTACATTCAACAAACGTGTTTTATATTCAAAAGAGCACCTGCACCTAATCTAAAGGGCTATCTTTTTTACTGTATTTGACGTTCATAAGTGCCAGTAGTCAAAATTGAATAAAATATTTTTGATATTGAATTACTCAAAAATCATTGAGTTAGGTAGGTAGGTAGCTCTAAAATAGATCAATGAATTAGTCGTATCAATTACCAAACTTTTAATAGGACAGCTTCCATATCTGCCTTTTATACACAGCTCACCATTTCATCGTTCGTTCGTTCGTTTCAGCCGTAAGACGTCCATTGATGGACAAAGGCCTCCCGCAAGGTTTTTCACTAAGACCGGTTCTGTCGTATGTCACCATTTCATACGGTAGGTAAATAAGTCACCCTGTATACTCGTTTTACAAGAGCCAATCTTATACATATAGAGCGCCACGCTCTAGTAACCTATTGGCTGTAACTCAAAGCAACTATGTCAGGATAGTGCGCCGCTCTACAAATTGATTTTGAAGTGAACGCGTCTCTGCGGAAAATTACAAGCGGTTGATGTGAAACGCCTATGTAGAACGGTTTTTATTTTTAATAGACTTAAGAAAGGAGGAGGTTCCATAGTTGTACAATAGACTAAGAGCTAGTGAACGCCAGACCTATGTCACTTTATAAAATCTGAAAGTTTGTCAGCGTATGCTCCCAATATAGGTTAGAATGCTGGTGAATCATGAAGTTTGGGTCATCGTGGCATTGGCAGCTTTCCTAAAAAAACTGTCTGGCAAGGAGTTGGAACTGTCAAAACTATCTGGCTGATGTGGAAACAACTTCTAATCATTGCCCAAATATTATGCATAAAAATCAGATTTTTTGGTATAGCTCATAGTCTACAAGCAAACATAGAACTGTTTTATGTAACTACGACTGTAGAAAGATACAGCGTCATGAAACTAGATTGTCATGATTTTTAGAAAATATTGTTATTATTTTAGTGAATTAAAAAAAATGTTACGATTTTAGTATATTTAAAGTTAAAAAGTGGCAACACTGTTAAAAACTTCAATCTTGTTTGGCAAGGAAGTGGTAATGTGGAGGGGATAAAGAGGCTTGTTGTAGGCCTAGAGCTCACTCAGAATCATTACTCTGTTAGCTTCGATAGAACTCAGACCACTTGACGAATCTTTGTCCGATAGCTGTTATAATAATTATTGTGAGTTGAATATTGAGTAATTGAAGTGTAAGTGTGTAAGTGGAAATATACTCGAGTTTGGCTGGAATAAAGTGGTTTCTTTTTATCTCAGAAGCGGGATAAGAACAGAACAAAAGGTATGTAACGCTAATTTCTTTTTTTTCTACGTTTGAAAATTATGAAACTATCTGATCAATTTTTTTTATTATTATTATAACATTTGGCCAATTTTCAAAGTAAATTAACAGTAATTACTGTGTTATTCACTTTGCTAAGGATATTCTTTAGTTGTGCAAAAATGAAATTGCTCAAACGGCCAGGGTATCGGACACATAATACTTACTTATGGTCTAGATTCCTTTTGCCTTAAGCTTACAACGAAAGTACGCATTTTTTTAAAAGTAATTTCTACTGCATGGTGGCAATTTTAAATTAACTTGGTAATGTAATTGATTTAATGGTTTGATTTACGCGTTTAGATGCTGACAAATTTTGTTCTCTCCGTAAAATATAGATTAACTTTCCACAAAGTTTGAATTACCAATGATTTACAATTGAAATAACAAAGTTAAAGTGTTTTTTTTTTATTTGAATGGTCTACGTATGCTTAGGTTTAGTATACTGATATCAATTGAAATTATTGCTAGATTGAGTGGGCTATGTATGTTCACTGGACTAGTTAGGGGGCAGTGTATGTTTGGTCACTGGATTTTTGAGTGGGTATGTTTCCCGCTGGATTTGTAGCATTGGAGTACTTTTGTCGGACTTTATAACTTTGAAAGCTGTGCATTTAGCCACTTGTTACTCTTTATTGTCCTCACGTACGTTGTATGGTTCACACTGCGTCCCATATAGTGCCGTAAGTCAGCCTTAAGTACGATGTTACTACTTAAACTGCTATTATAATGCTATTATACTGCTAATGTACAGCCATAGTGAACTTAAAGCTGTCTAATTTGTGCCCAAACTGGTTCTATAAAAGCATTATAGCAAGCTATACAGCTCGTATACAGCTGACATACACAGCTTGTGGAGTACATGTGAACGACTATTGAACTCTTAAATGGAGTAAAATGTTACTTGGGACAGTACTGTAAGGACACAGGTCTTTGGTTAGAATTGAAAATTTACCTTTTGATAGGCAAGTCTAACCGAACGAAGGCCACTGAGTCCACCATGGTCCAATGTACTCGCGACGCCTCTAACCGTCAGAAATGGAAGCACATCGCCAGGAGGCAAAGGCCTTAGTGAATGTACAAGGGACCAAAATACATTCTAGTTTAACATTAATCCGTAGCTTTAGGTATGTGCCTTTAGGGTACAAGGTATATTTATCTGTACCTAATACCCAGTACACAATGAATATGTTAATTTCTAAATACCTTAGCCTAATCCGTTAACCTTGCTTAGCAGTGACTTAATATTCTAGCTAGATCAAGGAATAAGTTGTAATGTTAAAATCTTAAAAAACTACCCAGCGGTTCCATGGAATTTTAGTAATGTAGGCTTACTTATTACTTACACAAAAATAGGTACAGTAACCTTTAAATCTTTTCTTTATTGCTTTTTTATTTTGAGACTGTTTTTGGGACTATTTTGATAATGTTAGTGGTGTCAGAAACAGAAAACGATGCAAAAGCTTGAAAGCTGACATAGATGAACTACACTGAACCGTCCCACCCGTGACATTGACAGGGGGGCGCCACCGTCAATACCGGATCGCTGGTTCCGATTTTTGCCACCTTGGAAAACGCTGAAACGTCATTTACACTGCCATCAATGCCGGGTTACTATTTCCGATCTTTGCCATTTGAGGTTTCAAAATCGTTTAACTATAGGTTCGTTCGTTCGTTTCAGCCAAATGACGTCCACTGCTGGACAAAGGTAGTAGGTTAGAATACAATTGAGTCATTGCATATTTAAAACACATCAGGAAAATCCTTTAAATAGACCGAACTTAGTACGCACGACAAAAGTCGAATCGATGAAGGCCGCCCGCGCACGCAATGCGCTCTTTACGCGTAGGGTTGCCATCTCGTATGAGTTATTCTGCAGTTAAAAAAATGGCGACGAAATGGTCCCATTCTTTCCAGTTTCGACAATCAATTTATTATCTTGAGTACAACGTCTTTTACTCTATGTTGAAAATAATTAAAAATTAAAGGTATAGAAAATAAGTTGCTGGCGTTTTATGTTTAATTTAATTAATGACAGTATTTAACAAATAAAATGCTCAATCTTCATGATGTTCAATCTTATAGAACCCTTCATGTGTGAGTCCTACTACTCAGTTTTTTTTTTCCAATTTATTATTTACAACAATTTGACAACCCTATCTGCGTGACGCACCAAAGGTACGGTCTGAGATATAGTACAAATATAAAAGTAATTAGAACCTAAATTCACAGCCAACCATTACGCGGTGAAGGTTAAATAATTTTTGATTATACAAACAGAGATTTTGGATTTTATACGCTGAATAGCAAATTGAAACGATATTTACCCGTTTACCAAACTTTTATTTTAACGAGGCTTATCTACGTACCCAATCATAATTCAGTATGGTAAGTATCACAATTTTCGCACGCTTTGTAAAAATGAATACTTATCGAATTTCGTATTCCAATAACGAGGATTCCTACGTCCTTTTTAAATACTAACAAGCTTAACAACGACCTGTCACGATCGCGATTGCATAATAATCGTCAATTTGTCCTGCTCGATTTATCTCGAAATAAAACAAGACTATTAAAAAAGGTCTTGCTATGTAACATGCGAATTTTCATTTTTATCTGTATTCTGTACCTACATAGAAGGCAACTGTTCATTCAACTGACTGAACTATCAATACACAGCTCAAAGAACTGAACGGATTGCGCTGAAAGCTGAAAAACACGCAAATCCAAAATTCACCCCTAAAGGGATGAAACGGTGAACCAAAGTTAAACGCGAGCGGCGCCGCAGACTGAAGCCGGTTTAGCATAAAATAGAAGACTGATTTACAAAATAATGGGTAACTTTTGTCCATGCGTGTTGTCATTTCATTTTACATCAATCGATTGTAGGCGCGGAGGCACAACACGACCTTGATGTCCCCTCGTTAAATCGTGCACACACAGCCTAATAAGCCCGTGGAAAGCACTTATCGCTTTTAAACCCTTTAAATGAAGCAATAAACGCGCGATTCGCTCCGACGCGCGTTACCAAATATCCGAACAAATGTTTGCTCACGAGACAAACATTTGTGTACAAATCTAGGCGAGGAAGGAATATAATGTTAATGTATTTGCGTGATTACAGAGTAATGTATTTATGAGGTGCGAATATTACGACAGAGTTTCTGTATAACATTGTCTCCGTTTCGGTAAGACGTTAATGGCATAAATATTGCTAATGCCCCTTAGCAAAAAAAGAAGTGCTAATGGCCACTCTTATTATCAAATTGTAATTGGTTGGCTATCTGGTACCATTAACAAATTGTAATTGGTTGCCATCTGGTAATATACACTAGCCTCTAAAAATAATTTCAGTCTTGTTTTTGCCTATAAAATTTTAATAATATGACATCGACAAACGATATTACGGACTTTTATTTCAAGAGACTAGTCAACCAAAAATGCCTGTTTCCAAGTCCGTCATCAAAAGCACATTAAAAAGGTAATATCTTTCTGCAGCGGCCGTTTCGCGCCATTAACAGATTATGGCGGATCCGGAGATCACATGAAGTTAATCTTAATAATTAACTAGAGGTAAAAGGTGAAAAAGTTGAAATTCGTAAATATTACGTACTGTATCATTATGTGTGACGTGTGTATTACAAAATAATGACAAAAAAGACAATTTTGCAAGTAAGTATATGCAAGCTGAAGTGGCAATGGGCAGGGCACATAGCAAGCAGAACTGACGACCGATGGGGCAGCAAGGTTCTGGAATGGAGGCCGCGTACCGGAAAACGCAACGTGGGACGTCCACCCACAAGGTGGACCGATGACATAATAAAAGTAGCAGGGAAGCGCTGGACGCAGGCCGCTACCACTCGATCAACATGGAAAGCATTGGGGGAGGCCTATGTTCAGCAATATACGTCCTATGGCTGAAATGATGATGATGATGATATGCCCTCACCAGTTGACGCTACTAGCAAGTAAGGTCCTATTATTTGCTATTGGTTATGCTAGTGGCGTGACACTAGTGAGCGCTACTATGATAGTATATTGTATTCGCACTTTTCGCACCCACTGAATTTGAACCTTATACTATTTAGCTGAAAGTCTACTGGGAAATTTCGTCATTTTCTAGAAGGGAGTCTGCTCTACCTGCCTTTTAAGCTATCTAAACTGCTCGGGCAGTAGAATCCTTATCAACGCAAAGGTTAAATCAAGATTTTATCCATTCATCGCCTTCGGGTCAGCCTTCGAACGGTTTATATTAGTTTCTTTCAGCATTTTCTCTCGTCCAATTTGCTGAGCATGACCCACTTTTCCAAAGCATTTGCGAGCATACAAATCGCGGAATTAGCACACATTTTGACGTACTTGAACGTGACGATAGAGGCATTGTTTTACTTCAACATCCTTCCAGTTTATTTTCCGTGCAAAACGATCAGCCAAACAAAGACGGGCGAAGTGATTTCGTCTTTGTCTATTGGAATAAGGAGATACCACATCACTTTGAGAGCCGCCAGTCCAATAAAATTGTAAACGTAACTTTTTCCATGCCAGATTCATAACGACAGTAAGGCAGGGGTTCCCAACCAGTGGCTCACTTACCATCAGTGGTCCGGAGATGTTATGATATAGTCCGCGAACAATTTTAAATTTCGCGAGTGATAAGACTTTCGTTTGATGAACTGACGGCGGATTTATGATGACATGTGTTTCTCATTGTATACCTTACATGGCCTCATATATTGTGTTCCTAAGATAGTTCCTAACCTAACATCAAACGACGTTTTCAAGTCTCATTACTTTTTCACTATGAGTAAAAGCAATATGGATCCGAAAATGAGCAAGTATAGGTAGGTACATTAGAGAATAGCCGCAGGTTTGCTTTTCTCCCCGAGCTGTGCCGTTGTTTGCCCAGGGTAAACGTTTAAAAGCGCTCGCTCTGGCACTCGCCAGGCTTATGAAGACTTAATTAATTAGCGCAGACTGTTCAAGATTAGATAGCAGTCTACCCACCGTTAGAAATGTGCAAAATGAAGGCAGACTGAACGACCATGCTATAGGAATATGGGATGGAAAAGAGAGTTCCATAATAATGTTTAATTTTAGCGCAAAATTGCTTTATTCTGAAGTAACAATCCGCTAAGATGTCTAAATTGTGTTTTCTGTGATTATGTAAGTGACGTCACACCTAATATTAGATGTACCTAATAGTAACGTTACATGTAATATTATTATTGACATTGTCTTAAGACAGTGATGCAATAATAAAAGGCAGAGAAAGAATGAAGAAGAAGATGCAGTGATTGACACAAATTAATTGCTTCTATCTGTATTTTGTAGCGAGCGAGAAATAATATAAGAACTTCACGTGTAGGTTACAGTGAAGTAGATAACGAACGAAACTGAAGATTTACGCCGAAGTTGTTGCGACTCCAGTACGCTAAGTCTGCAATGTTACTTTAGTTACCGTTAGCTTTCCACAGTTTCACAGAAATGTGAAATATTAATTTGACTTCAAATAAATACATCAGACAGCGTGGGACGTCCACCCACAAGGTGGACCGACGACCTGATAAAGGTAGCAGGAAGGCGCTGGATGTAGGCCGCTACCAACCGTGCGATGTGGACGTCATTGGGGGAGGCCTATATTCAGCAGTGGACGTCCTATGGCTGAAATGATGATGATGATGATGAAACACACCGGACTAAACATATCATTGCATCTTATACGATTGTAAAAGGGGCTATTTTGCAACGAAAATGTATAAATGTGTCGACTCTACCTTGTCCTGCCTGTTATTCATTAATCTAGTTTTGGTATTATCTAGCTAGAAATAGCTCAACTTCATTCCAGTCGAGTCGGAGTCATGAAATTAATTGACCTACGTCTATCTGAAACAATGTAGGTACATTTCAAATGATGTATCTTTGATGGCCCCAAGAGTTCTATGAATCAGTTTTAAGTTTTCTACTTACACGTTCGTCGTATCTCGCAGCAATTTCAAATGATTGAATTTGGTCCCCGTGTATATTTATTTGTATTTGTTGTACAAACAATTTAATATTTGAACATAAATATTGTTATCTATATATATAAAAGAAAGTCGTGTTAGTTACTCCACTTATAACTCAAGAACGGCTAAACCGATTTAGCTGAAAATTGTCAGGGAGGTAGTTTAGAGCCAGGAGAAGGACATAGGATACTTTTTATCCCGTTCGAAATAAAAAAAAGTCTGCTTATTTATTGCCATTAAGGCGGAACAAAGTTCGCCGGGTCAGCTAGTTTATTGATGAAATCTTGGAAGATGTAAGATTCCCAGAATGCGCTCATACATATTCATAGCACTCAGGCCCAATTCAAATCACACTGCGCCCAATTGTCCGACAAGAGAGCATCTTAGAATTTCATAATGAGCATTCTTTCATACATAAACAAGAACAAAAGGATATCAAAAGGAAGGTCAACATTCGGGCGTTTGCAAGCGTCACTTAGGGCGCCATTTTAGGACCATTGCTTTTCCTATTGTGTTTGTAATGAACAGCGAGGAAAATCTATTAGCAGTTTTACATTTATATTTTTTTATAATATTTCATTTATTAAAATTTAATAGATATAGAACGCAAATGACGAATGTCCAAGAGGTCATGAAAGTATTGGGACTCCATGAACAAGACGATCAAGATAGAATAGAATCAAATGGATGCACATGATCGGGAAACCCTGAGTTACGGCATAAGGCAGAAGAAGAAGAAGAACAAGAAGATATGGAACGCAAATGTCTAAACAATTTTTAAAATTGTTTGAGTAGCAATAAAAATATCACCCTAAATTTGAGTAAAATCCTTCTTTGCCAGACTTATCTGTTCAATTTTTATTCGCTATCTAAAATGCGAGTACTTTGACTCAGCAATGAAGAACATAAACAAGGTAAACTTTGTCAGTCGCGAGACACGGTTTCGTCTCTACACTGAGCATAGAAATTATGAAATATGAAAAAATACAATCCCAGTATAGCGTACGAAAAACATGTTTGATACGGAAATAAAGAAATACTGTTACGCGGGGGAATATGCTTTCTTTGTTTGCCGTAAGCGTATTGAGCGATGTTCTCCGGAGCAATTGATACGTATATTTTTATGGACTGCTTCAGGCTTTGATCAGGGAATAATGACGGTTTCTATAAATGGAATACTGTTGGTAAATAAAAATGTATTTTTGGTTTGAATTCTTAATATCTTCATGATTTTGTCATTTATTATTGTTGCATCGTGTTGTTAAAAACATCCTGTTGCTAACCAATAAGGTTTATATTAAAACGATTTTATGTTTCATTTGGAGTTTGTTCAAACTGTAGCAACTAGTAACTTTGAAATTGTAGCCGTAACGTTTAGGCACAGATGTTACAAAGTGTCATCTCCAGTTATAAAACAATTTGAATCGAATAAACCTACCTCCATAACGTACAAGATTCCTATGATCAAAGGTTTTGTTCTAATCTTGTTACTTCTTTGCTTGTAATCAACAAAACTCATTATAGTTTCAGTAATTACTGGATCTCATCAACTCAACCGGCAGATCACCCTCTGATCGGTAAGTTTGTGTCGTACTTATTACGTTGTATCTACCTATTAAATCTGTAACCTTTAATAAATGCTAGGTACGTCATGAAATACTTAACACAAGCAATTAAAACCAAAGTGTTACGCTTTCAAAGTTCTCATAGAAGCCACTGAAAAAAACCTTCAAAATAAAATCTCATTTTCCGCTCCTGAAAGCACTTCCGTTTAGTTATTTAGACATTCAGACTGTGTGGTTTTCCTGAGTTTCTAAAGAAATTGTTCTCCGCGGAATTCTCAACTGCGCAGTCCAGTTTGTAACCGTAGGGTTGGCAAGTGAGAAACAATATTACGTGGAGGGCATTGGGGATTTGGACTGAACAGAACTTTATTTCCTTTCAGCGCTGCAAAACAATAGTTTTCTTCAGCAAACTCAATGTGCATTGCTTACAAAATCTTTTGGGAGAACTGTAGCTTTATTTTACGGGCTTATAGAGGAAAGAAGTTTAAAATTAAAATTCTTTGTGGGATAATCACGAAAATAAAGGAACTTCTGAGTACTTATTACAGATGTCGTTATAAACAAACGGAATATTGATGTTTGGAGAACATTTCGTAAATCGTATTTCGTATGATTTCTGAAAATTGTATTATTCTTGAAGACTTAAAAAGAACATGGGCTGCCAGTGAAATAATCTTAAAACCTATAATTTACACAATAATATTTTTTTTTAAGAATAGGTGCCTAAGATATGATTTATGGAAGTCTCATATTTTTAGTTTTTTGGGTTTTGACAACCCTGACTACTGACTACACTAGTAAGTTTAATACACGGGCGAGAGTGGCACTTACCGGCGAATACCGGAAAATAGCTAGGTCGATTACGCCGTGTAATTCGAGGCTTTGCACTGAAGCGCTCTAGAGGCGTTGTCAACTGCAGATTCGGTTTTGACGCCCCCCTGTAGATGGGAGTACTCACGAGACGAGAGAGAGAATACTTGGATGAACCACGTTTACTGCCACGGGGTGCGGGTCACACTATAATTTTATAGTGGCATTGTCTCGATTTTAGACGTACGAAATTAGAGGGAAACGTACGAATACCGATTTTTAATGCATTTTTGCAGCACAAACCAGGTATTTGACCTCAATCGCAACTGTGTGGCTTGCTGACTTGCTCGCTAGCGAGTACGTCAATAAAATCTATGAAGATTTTTTACGCAGTCGCTAGCGCGCTCACCTAACGTAAACTCATGGTAAGCACACTGAATCTACTCTTAATACTTCAATTTAATGACATTGTGTTGTTCATAGTGGCAGAACAATGAATACAACTTATCCAATAATATTTTTGATTTGAGCTTTTGATGCAATAAAATTGCAAATGCAATCCCAACTAATCCCAACTAATATTATAAATGCGAAAGTAACTCTGTCTGTCTGTCTGTCTGTCTGTTACGCTTTCCCGCTTAAACCTCGCAACCGATTTTGATGAAATTTGGCATAGAGATAGTTTGAGTCCCGAAAAAGAACATAGGATAGTTTTTATCCCGGTTTTTGAAACAGGGACGCGCGCGATAAAGTTTTTCTGTGACAGACAAAATTCCACGCGGGCGAAGCCGCGGGCGGAAAGCTAGTAAAGCATAAAAATAAATTTGTGAATTGAACACTTTTCAGTCGTAAAATAGAGTCGATAAAAAGACGATAAGCGACATCTGCTTTCATCTTTATGATCTTCATTCTTCTTAGATCTTGCCAAATGGTTGTCTTCAATCGTCGAGAAGGCAAAGAGAATAAAAGTCATATAAGAACAACTTCTGTTTTAAAGTATACAGACACTACTTATTGTTTTAATAATTTATTGTCTGATAATTGAATTAGATTATCCCGTATTGTAAGCCATAGGACGTCCACTGCTGAACATTGGCCTCCCCCAATGACTTCCACATCGCACGGTTGGTAGGGGCCTGCATCCAGCGCCTTCCTACCTTCCTGCATCCAGCGCCTTCATATGGCTGAAATAATGATGATGATGATGATGTATTGTAAGCAATCTGTGGCTGTGTAAAGCAGGTTTAAACTCGGAAGAGAGCTGAAGCTGGACACTATCAGCTTTGGGATTGTCAAGTAAGACTGTAGTTAAACTGTGGCTAGCCGTTAATGTTTATTATGAACTAGCTCACATATTGCCGATTAAGGGTTAGAACTTGATGTAGCCTAATCTGTGTAAAGCAAGTATAAACTAGGAGAGAACTGCACATTAACCAGTGAGCTCTAGCTTTAGAATTGTCAGCTACTTTAATCGATTGTCATACATCTCAACCTTGATGTTTAATCTTTTAGCAAAGCCGTTGATGCATTAGCTCACAAACTGTTTAGGTGTTAGATGCAGCCCTATCGTGTAAAGCGGGTTTTAAACTCGGACGAGAGCTGCACATTAACCACTGAGCCACAGCAAATAGCAAGCCTTTATACGACGCGGATCGAGTTTATATTGAAACTTGGAACGTTCTAAACTCCCTAGTTTAAGAGTTGGTTGAAGTTTCGCAGGTTTCCCGGAAACATTAAACGTAGGTATTTACGAAGTGTTGTTTCACGGTATTTAATTTGGAACTTAATGATAACTTCCCAGAAGCAAATTCCTCAATAGCGATAAGGAATGTTTAGAAGTACTTACAAGTACAGATTAAATACCATTTAGAAACTAATTCAGAATTCAAAGCTCTATTATTTACATAGACATGATTCTGTCTTTATGTAAAATTTCACATACGAACAGCCCTTAACGATGACCCAAAGCTTGTCCGGGATACCATCAATTTCCCCAAGGATATATCAATTTCTTTCCTATTACACCCAGGCCGGGGAAAAGATTTTCTTAAGAGAAAAAGGTCTTCTTTGATGTAAAATATTTAAACACCATGAAATAACCTGATCCCTTATCAATGTGTTTATGTCATTTTCATTCAAGTGGGTGCTTTTGTAAGTATACTTATTTCTGAAGGATCCCAGATTTTGGGGGAGATTAGATTTGGACGATGAATGTGTGCTTAAAATCTTAACATCTTTTGGTCAAAATGTATGTCTTTTGCATTAATCGCCTGGTGGAACTCAAAGTAAATTGCAAGAAGCTTCAGAACTTAAAGCTTACAGTGAAGAGCCTTGACTTAAAGTTGTAGTTAAAAGTTGAAGATACGTAATTGCATCTCATTTGTTGTCAGGCGCTTAATATGGGGCGCGTTGGCAGTACTCAACACTCAAGAGCTCTTCAGGAGTTAAGTAGGGGGTTGTGTACGAGTAGATCGCAGACACTAAGTAGGTATATAGTAGCTTTATTTTTAGGTCATAATACAGGAACGCGGATCCTATTTGACTAACTTCGTTTTAAATATGTAGTAATTATCCTAGTACGAAAACATAATAATCTTAGAAAAAATTGTAAAAAAAACCCATCAACGATATTTATTATACTTTACAGTTCAAAGTAAACGCCGCAATCGTAAGTGACCATTCCGATTCAGTGACAATACGAGTAAAATAAAAATATTTTTGCTAAAAAAATTTAAAATGTACGTTACGTTTTCTGCAACGCACTTGCTTTACTAATTAACCTCGGAAAGAGCGCTCCAAATTAAAAAACAACAATAACATAACTCCAAAACCGAGAGGTGTAATTGCATCTCGTTTGCATGGCGACTGCGGGCTTAATGTAAATCGCGTTTAGAGTGCCGGTCCTTGACACGGCTCTCAGCAGTGTATGGGACAGGTTGGTTGAACTTAAACACTGGTGCAGATTGCAGACCTTCTTTTCGGATTTACAGTTTTAAAAGAACCGGTTTCTGACTTGACAATTACAGCTTAAGAGCTCATCTTCTACTCATTGATGAATTTAATAAAAAAGTTTACACTTGATTAGAAGACGAGCACACAAGCCTAAAATGTTTATTGATAAACTGGGCCTAAGAATCCTAAGATTATGTTTGAGATTCCTTTTGACTCGAGAAGCAAGACAGGGTAAGATTTAAGTCAGTAGATCAATCTGGGTAACGTATAATCTGTACCTATGTTAGCTAAGGCTGGAATTTAGACAAAATATGATGATAAGATGGGTATAAGATCTTTCTAATACGCATACATTGGCGATCGGCGAGACTTGATTCATGAGTTAATATTTTTATACGAATTTGAAGTTGGAGTTGGACTTGGAGATTTCCAAGTCATGGAACTCCAGATCCAAGTTATACTTGGACATCTTTTTGCAATAGGTAGCTAACTTTTTAGTTATCTGTTAAGATTCATTTTCGATTCATTCACAGTAAATCGTATCTTTGTATTTGCATTGCAATTGGTAATCTCTAAGACAGTGACTCTGTCAAGACAAAGGCTAAAACGTAGCAAGGCTGGGACTATTTGATGTATTCGCATTTAGAGCGGTGGTCCTCGACGCGAGGACCCTTGAGGTCGCTGCAGCGTCAGATATATTAAGCTGCAGCGTACAGCCGCAACCGAGGAAGATTCCAAGCAGCCAGTTCAAATACACCACAGTATTGAAGTAGGCTGCAAAACTTACACTGATTTATAAAGTAAGTGAGAAATAGCAACGTGAGAGTTTGATAAAGTTCATTATTCGAAATAATACGTTTCTTTCTTCAAATTGTTTTAGATAAATGACGTCCATTGTTGAACAAAGACCTACCCCAAGGATTTCCATAAGGACCGGTCTTGCGCTGTCCACATCCAGGTACCTACATCCCGCGAACCTTTCACCAGATCGTCGGTCCACCTAGTGCGGGGCCTGTCCCTTCAAATAAGAGCTAGGTTTTCGATAGTCTCATTTGAAACACATCTTAAGTCCTAACTCAAGCCGACAATGTAATTACCTATTCCAAAAGATCTCACGACCTTTTATGGCAAAAGAAATATCTGCTTTTCAAGTGCTTTATCTTATCGTTACATCTGACCTGTGGACCAATGAAATGTTCAGCTGAAGTGGACATTCAGCGCAGAAATAGGTCAATTGGTTACTGTTTTAGAAGAGCCTTTGCCGTAATGTCACTTAATTAGACTCCGTCTGCAAACGTTGGGCAAATTAACTGAGCGCCGCGATACGTACACTTTAACCGCGCGAGTAGGTCTGATATTCAGCTTCAAACGTTTAATAGTGTTGAGCTGTGTTTTAAGGCATTAATTAAGGTAAGGATATAAAGCGTCAACTATGGCTTGAATATAAATAATACGACAATAAATATTTATAACTTTAATCGAATAACTTTTGTTTTGTTTAATAACTATAATATTTTAAAACAAGGAAAAATACTAATATTTTAACCATTACATGTTGTCAATTTAATATAAGTAGGTAATATTACTGCAAATACTCTTAAACTGATATTGTTTCGCAGCAACGCAAACAAGTATTGTCTTAACCCCTTTATTAATTTCACAAAGTGTTTTGTCAATACCCGATACTTGAACATAAACTTTCCCACCACTAACTCGTACAAACATGAGTAGGTATTAGAAATTTCACGTGCACACAAATATAGACCTGCATATAAATAACAAGCTAGCTGAAAATTCAAAGGAAAATTCATTTTGAATACCCTCTGAGGGTTTAGAACGGATTAATTTGTACTGACCTGGAAATACAAAATGGGTTTCCAAATGCTGCTTTCGGTTGGGCCAAGCTAAAGTGGCACACGTTTTACACGGGAACTTCAAATAAAACGCTTTTGGCTATATTGCTAGGCCAGTTTCTTTTAGCGATTCCGCTAGCGGAACGTAGTTTCCGAGAAAAATACTTCTGTAGGAAGTGAAGAATT
The DNA here is from genome assembly GCF_004193835.3 of Ostrinia furnacalis. Lineage (NCBI taxonomy): Eukaryota > Metazoa > Arthropoda > Insecta > Lepidoptera > Crambidae > Ostrinia > Ostrinia furnacalis. Next base: position 707,740 of record NW_021133985.1, read on the forward strand.
TATTTACAGAAAATATGGATAAAAACGTGAACTTTATGCTAAATGCTGTTAGTAAAAGCTCTTGCAAGAGCTATGAGTAAAGTAATTTTGCCATTTTGTTGATATAAAAATGCATTCACAAGCGTCCACCTAGAACTCGTTATATGGATGGTATGGTATCTATATCTATATATATAAAAGAAAGTCGTGTTAGTTACTCCACTTATAACTCAAGAACGGCTGAACCGATTTAGCTGAAAATTGTCAGGGAGGTAGTTTAGAGCCAGGAGAAGGACATAGGATACTTTTTATTGCCATTAAGGCGGAACAAAGTTCGCAGTTACTAATAAAAATGAGTATGACTTCGTAAGCAAACCTACTAACGTTGCTTCTTTCTCCCGACTATGTTATTAGATAATCTACTTTGAACGACGTTATTATTATGTAATGTCTGACAAAGTAAGGGGTAATAAAAACATTTTTATGAGATGATTTAAGTAATTTATTCTTCTAATATTTACTTACTCTTTTATGAGCTTTACATGGCAATAATGACGAGATTAATTTCAAAATTCGATATTAAATTTCTTTGAATATGAATCATAATGAAACAGGAAACGTAATTATCAGTTCAGTGTCAGTAAGTTTTGATAGTTGAAATTCCTGTAAGCGCTACCTCTAAAATAAATGTAAATAAATTTTCATATAAGTAAACAAAAGCTTTAAATTGGTAACATGCAGGACAGTCGCTGCCAATTTTACACTATGATAGCACCTACCTATATTATTATCTTAGATCTTCTAAGCTACTTATCTTATTCCCAACAATTCACTCTATCTAGACTGCAAGGGATACTAAGCTTTGAATGAATACCCGAAGTTTGTTGTGTCTGGAAAATTTACAGAAGAATTTGACGATAATGGAATAAATTATCTCTTGCTTGATACAGGGCTTTAGAAATTTGCGACAAAGAGGTAACCACTAATTCCAGTAGATAAAGAGCGACGTAGTAAAATAGGTATTTGATATTTATAAACCAATTTGAAGGTAGAACAGCGTCTAAATCACATTTAACATATTAACCAAACATTATCCCCCGGCAAATGGGGAGTTGATTGTTGTAAACCATCAGACCCCACAATGAGACACTGTATTGGTTATTTATAGTCCCGCATTTGAATTTCAAACAGAAATACAGACCGCAGACAGTAGACACGTCCATTTACAAAACTTGTCACTTGACAATATCCATTATTCCCATTAATCAAAGTCACATTAAACACAGATTAAACCTTTCGTTCGTGCCGTTGACAGTAACGAGTGGACAGCGGCCACTTGAAATATTACCGCGCCGCAGCGTAAGCGAATCAAACGCAGCGAATATCAAACGTCAATTATATAAATTCAAAACTACAGGGGATTTCGGACTATGATTTAATTTGCAACAATGACTTTATAATATATAGCGATATTAACAAACCCATTATAAAAAAGAAATAATAGCGGTCCTATGTATGCTCCTTGGAGAACTCTTCTCCAAGGAGCATACATAGGACCATATACATAGAAGCATACATAGGATAAAAGAAAACTATCTTGATTAATTTTCGTGTATTATATTTCACTTATCTACTTAACTCTAAAAGAACTGAGGTAATAGAGACAAACATTACCCATTGTTGTTTCCTAGGATTTGCATAATAGAGATATCTGGGTTAGCTCTATCAAAAGCCAGACTAAAGACCATAACTTGTGCAGCGGTTTATGACGTGTACCACGCCCAGGCGCAACCGGCAACGAGCTGCTAACAGCTTGCCTGCATCCGTAGTGTGATGTATGGCCAGTTCATGATGCGATACGGTATTCTGGGGACCATTTAGAGCTTCATGACGGCGGAATATTGCCTGTAGTGTATGATAAACGCCCGAGCAGGCAATGAGCGTATCCGATTTGCATATTCATTTTATTCATGAGTTTATCGTAAATTTTGTGCAAAACAATTATGTATTTGGTTAAAATTTAATGTTCAGACTATTGGTGTTAGTATCATTCTGACGTTTATTAATTCAGTTTCAGTTACGAGTAATTCAAATTCTCACTAAAGTGTGTGGTACCAAGTAAGTATTTCATAAAAACTTGCCTACACCTACTCGCCTATAATTCTAATGTTATGCCGTTATCTGAAAGTCAAAACTTAAGATCAATAACCAAATGGAATTTGCATTCACTTTTACCAAATATAATAAAAACACAATTGAATCTAAATATATAAAAGGAGTGTAAAATATGATCAAACCAAACTCAATTTCATATTGTCGTACTAAAATTTCATTGGGGCGTTCGTATTGAAACACAGTACAGTGCAGACCAATTATAGAGCCGTCGCTGTGTGTTAGAATATTAACGATCAATAACTTTTAACAAAGGAAAATTTCCCTTCTGCGTCCTATATTTGTTTGGGTCGCAGCACTTACAATTAATCAACTTATTGTTTTATCTATCTTGTTTTTAGAAATCGCAATATTGATTTTCAACATTTTGAATATCGTTTTGAAAATCTTTCATATTTGTTATAGCTATCACAGTATTAGGTAAACAGTTCCGTACAATTATTTGTTTTCCAAAGAGGAAGAGTTTCAGTCAGAATACCTTAGAGAAAAATTGACAAATATTGTTACTGTTATAGTTATGTACGACTAACATATTTCTAAGAACATTGTTACTAACTCTACTAATATAGTCTCTAAGTTCAAATTGTTACTAACCTAACTATGGACTGCTTTTGTCTGAAAAGAAATGATTTGTATTATTTTATTAGTTAGATACTGTGTTGAAACTCAATCTCTTATCCACTTGTTGGATCAGTTCAAATGTTAATTCAGAAACGTAACAGACGAAATCCAAACTTATATTTTGTAAATATTTGTTATATCATTGAATTCGTGACCTTGGAGCTATTTTCACATTCCCGAGTTTCTAAGTAAATAAACAAACTACAATAGTGTTTACCCCGCTCTTCTACGCACAATAAATCCAGCACCAACATAACAGAGGCTATCAATGGAACCGCAATGAATGTAGATAGGGTTCCTTATACGGTGAAGTCGTAAAACCCGAATAAATATTCCGCATATAAGCCGACCTGATATTTGGAGCTCTTTTATGTCACGAGAGTTTCTTGAACGTGTGGAAGGGATAACTGACGCTTAATGTTGGATCCGAAAGTATGAATATAAGTAACACAAACATATTTCAACATAATGAGGACGGGATGATGCTTAAACCTATGTAAAGAAATTCTGCGAACGAATGTCGCAACGATGAATACGGAGAACCCAGAATCCAGCGACACGAATGGCGGCCGCATCGCGAGCAATATTTAAAATGCGGTTTTTCGTTGTGTTTTATTTCCTGTTTCAGTGGGAGCATTATTCTTTGAGAACAAACTGAAAAACAATGGTTTATTATACTTTCTTGCTTATTCTTCTAAAGACAATCAGGACGTTTCTGTGGGAAATATTATAAATGTTTATCAATTTCTCTAATAAGATGCTTGTTGAATACAAAATAACATTGAAAGTAGGTAAAATATTTACGAAACTATGTAAGTTCTGAACCTGTTTATTGGGCAAATATAGTTTTAAAAAGTACCTAATTATTACAGTAATAAATGTAGTCAAATCCGCCTCAAAGAGTTTCAATAGCTTATGATAGTCATGTAAATGATAGTGGGTCTCACAATTTTAACAGCTTATTCTTATAAATCATAGCTTGACTGACTACTTACAAAAGAAGCTACGTATATACTCAGTCTTATGCAAGTAAAGCAGCAAAAATTTTAAGACTTAGGCTGGGTTGCACCATCTTACTTTAACTTTGACATACGTCAAAAATCTGTCAAACTCCATACAAAAAGCACCGGTTATCGTTATAGTTACGGTCAAAGTTAGGTGATGCAACTCAGCCTTAAAAGCGTAGTAATTTCAAGTAGTTTGATCCTCACGTCCCCGAAGACGGGACCTTATTTAGGAACTGTCCAAGTTCCAGTGTAAATCAATTTCACCCTCCCCCCATCTCTGGCGGGAAAATGAGAAAAAACCGTCGTCTTCCCTCTAGCACCTCCATGGGACCGATGACATTTGTGCTGTGTACAAACCGAGAAATGTTTCACTACAATTTATTGGATCTTTTTAAAGCTCCTTTGGTGAGATTATTCTAGCGCTTGCAACAGTGCGAGTATTTATAAGGAAAGCATCAACCTAAGATGTTAAATGCCGTTACGAGTAATGTATTCTTCCACTTTATCAGAAGAACAATATTCAATTCGAATCAGTTTTTTAGGTTGGGTTGCTCCATCTTTACTTTAACTATAACAAACGTTAAAAATCTGTCAAACTCCATACAAAAAGCTCCGGTTATCGTTATAGGTACGGTTAAAGTTAGGTGGTTCAACTCAGCCTTCTTCATTACTTTAAATGCTCAACTTCTCAACAAATTCTTACACTGAAACATACAAAATACATTTTCCACAAAAGCGAGCTTGTAACGAGTAAGTAGTTCATACTTGCTTCAAAGTGAACAACAATAACAAAAGAATTTAGTTCAGGATTGCATTGTTAAAGATCAAACAACTACGGACGGTCAATTTTCGTATTATTGCGAGCCAATACACCCTCCCTTTAGAAGCGGAAAAAGTCCGAAACAAATTAGCAATTTTATCCCAACCTCATTGTTGGAACTTCGGGCGGGACGCAAGGAAAACCAAACTTGAAACCCTAATACCCTCCCTTCATAAAAGGCGAATTTATTATGTAACAACGGAATATAAAATAAAAACATTTCCATCAAGGAACATCATGATCCCGCTCATTTGCATGGGAGTTGTTGAGTCCTCGGAGTTGCCGACAGGCTTGGGTCCGGACCACTCTATTAGCACTTTCACCTTTCGTTCATAAAAAATGTGCTGTATTTTTGAAAGACCCTTTTAATTATCGCCAACGTCTGCCAGAGGCTATGCGGAATCAATGCCGAAAAAGATTCAGGCTTTAGTTCATGATTTTAAATTGACATCCGTAAGTGCTTCTAGGAATTCTTTCCGTATTTCCATAGGAACCGCCGTATTTGATTGACAGTTCAATTACTCAGATTGTTTCAATAAAGCGAACGCCGCGATGCACATTGCACTGATTCATTCATTAATCATAGCCCTTTCTGTATGGCACATACCTATAATGGTACGAGTATTCGTGCACGGGTTGTATTGTGTGCTTAATTGCTTTCGTAAATAAGGTGGCTATATCCGGAATACAATTTGCATTTAGCTCGTATTGAGTAACTACTGACATGACATGCCAATTATTGAGACTGTAGATCTATACAAATATTTAGGGATTATTTTTCTTTTATGTTCTTTGTCAGTCACAACAATTCACCAAAGTTGCGTATTACAGGATAATAAGACTTAAATGTATCAGGACATCGCTCTTTTTAATTAAATGTATTACCTATGTTCGTTTATACAAATAAAGGGAAATATTCAACTGTACCAAAAGCTTAATCTTCAAACAATTCCCACGTAATGCAGACCCAGACTGTCTCCAATAACACCGCAAATCTCTGAGACTGTTGATCTCTCTGTCCAGCGTCCATTGGACCCTCTTAATCCCTCCCCCTTCCCCTCCCACTCGTTATTTATTATTTTTTTAATCTGACATCACAAACTTCCCCCTCGTTGAGGATAGTGCGAAATAATACCTACTCGATGAACATTTCATAAAAGGAAATGAATAAGTTTTAATCGCATCGGACGTCTCGAGTCTCGATATCGTTTTGTGGTGAGCTTTTATCGCTCATTAACGTTTAGTGCAGTGATTTTTGTTATAGAATACAACGATATATGAAGTTGATACAGCTAATATTATCGAAGATACTTTTGTCACTGAACGAAAATAGACTTCAACAAACACACAAAAAGGTATGATTTCAGGTCAGGAGATTTTCTCTGAAGGATATTATAATATTAATTAAACATTGTTTCAGCTAACACACGTTTCCATAAATACTCGATTTCATTAAAAACGACAGAAATAATATTACATTTATGGCACAAAGAGATACATAGTAGCCAGAAAATAACAATACCACACGAAAGAAAGGAATTCTAAATTATACGTAACATCTTTGTCCTTTCCAAATATACGAGACACGTCCTCCCAGAGGGTGAAGTCTAGATCTTTGAAATATGAACATTTGTTATTTTTTGTACTTACCTTTTACCAAATTGGAAAAACTGTCGACTCATTTGGAGCAGAATTCATTGTTTGCTATTGTTTGCTATTGTTTTATTAGTTTTTATACATTGTTATTAATAGCTTTCTCGGAAAAGACAAAATTGTTTATAACTTTACATTATGTGGTCTGATTTTTTTAGTTTTACTCTTCTTTTTTTGCTAAAAAGGGCAAGATAGAGTCCGTTTAATAGAATCCTTACTTTAAATTAAATACCTAAATATGTATATCATTTTCATTTTGCAAGGATGATTCGTGATGCAGCTATAGACACAACAAGCAGATTTTAATTACACTAATCCGTGACTTTATTGGGCACTTTATACAAAATGGCAGAATTTTGTTGATGGAAAAAAAAACTGAGAAGGAATTCCTAAGGTCCCGAAAATTGTGAAATTGTAGACGCAGTTCTGTGAAAAACGTGCCTTCCTGCGTGACGAGTCTGAGTTACAAAACGCCTTTTCAAGGGCCGGTGTTCTGTTAAAGTCCCTTCACAGTTTGGACCCGAAACTCATTGTCTAGGGCACCCTAATAGGGTTGAGTGGTGTGTTCTCAAATTATTTTTGAAATATTATCTTATAAAATTATAGAAAATGAAAAGATGGTATGTATTTTTTGTTAATGGCTGATTAAGTGACTTTGTATGTAGGTATATTCATTGACTTAATAAATGGGTTTATTTACTTTGCATTTGAAAAAACATTGATGAGAAAGCAATTCATATAAACAATTTTTCTTTCTGTGGCAAGAATTAATCACGACTTAGACAATATTCAATGCTTCTCCATACCTACTTAAAAACAACCTTAGATTTGATAAAATTGTCTTTATAGGTAAATCTTTTTGAGGAGAGAGAAATGTATCTTTACTAAAAACTTCAACACAAGTGTTAGATGTGTAAATATTTAACCTTCAATGTTTATATTCGGTAACCCTGTAAGAAGTGTGTATAAAGAATGAGTATATCTGCCGACCGGTCGTTACACGGCCCTCTGGTTTAATGTTGGATCGTTGTCAGTCTTCTCACAACTGGACAATGTGAGCAATAAGTATAAATAACAGGATATATTCGTTAAATATTAAGGCACAAGGAGATCACTCTCCTATTTAAAAAATAAAATTGTTTATTTGGTCTTTTGCTCCTCGTATAGTTATGAAAATATTATTGATAGAAAATGAGACATTACCTACTTCCATATATTATTTGGACACGTTGACAACATGTTACCACGCGGGTTACAACAAATCAACTTAATAATTTTGTATTTTTTCGATTCTCTTCTCCCTAAATCTCTACTCATATTATATTCTTTATAAGCTAAACTCATGTCTATATTTTCTGGTATTGCCTCAAGTTTCCAGATCAACTAAGACCTCATCTGCATTTCACTTAACATCAGGTGCGATTGTGGTCAAATACATGTCTTGTTCTGCATTAAAAAATCAAGGAACTGCGGAAACCCTGTCACTTTTAATAAACGTGTCTTCCTATCTTCCTAGTAATATTCTACAACGAATATCTCAATAACAGGTAGAAGGTTTCCATTTTGGCCCCCAGCCCAGAATAATGCTTTAACCCAAACTGGACCAGGTCATGGCCGAACCCAGGGATTTGCGCATTTAAGACAATTGAAAGCATTACTTTCAATTTGTTAAATCGCTTGAATTAAGTTAAGTGCTTGAAAATATATTAGTGCTACTTACGTATGTCCTTGCCGTGTGCAGCATTGATTGCTCTTTGGGATTGTATGGAAAACTTACCTGAAACAGAGAAAATTGATTGTTGAAATTGATTTATAATGTAAAAGAATAAACATAAAATTATTCGAGTTTGATTAGAGTTTCAAGTGCCAATTTAGTAGAGTTATTCTTATTGAAATGATAAGCCCATAGATATAAAATCAGGCCTGTAAGAGAACTAAATAATCGAATATTCGACCTAAAAACAAGTTTGCTAGTTTAGTATCTCACATGGAAAACAAGTATCTAGGAAATTAATTAAAATAGGACACTGAGAAATACCAGCTAATTAACTCGTTCAAAAATTGTCCTGCAAAGTGCCGTCTTCAAAAGTGTCGTAGCTGAACAGTGGTTTTGACGCAAGTCACGAGCATGTAGTGACTGCAGTGGATCAAGGCATCAATTAAAATTTGGACTTTAGGAAATACCAGCTAGAGTTCAAACTTGTCCTACAAAGTGCCTTTCTTGAAAACTGTCGTAACTAACCAGTGGTTTTGACGTAAGTCGCGAACTTGCATGGAGTAACTATAGTGACTGTAGGCAGTCCTAGCATGCAACCCGCAGTGGGGTCAACGACCCGCTAACGATCGCGGACACACGGGCGAAGCTTTCACCCTAGATTACGGCGATAAGGGTGAAACATAGTTTCTAAGGGTAACGCTAATGAACACAAGTGTGTCGTTATTGAAATGTTTGTCCACTTCATTCTTTCGGAAGAAATAATAATATACTCAGGTACATACTTTACAAAAGAAAACAAAATGCTTACTTATCCAATTATCCAAAAAAATGTGTAAAGTAAACTAAAGAACGGATAACTTAATTTTTCGGTACATTTAGCTTAATACAACCAATCAAGTAATACTTCTAATGAACTGTCAACAATACGCGTTTCCATTAATATCAATTAAATAGAAATCGAGGTCTTGTTTATTAGGAACAGTTTCCAGATCAGTACTTTGAGCAAAGTGGACAGGTTTCCCACTCGATGGACTAAATTCTTGGCTGAAAGCGCTGAAAAGATCACTACTCTAGGAAAAAGTTTGTGAAAAACAATAGCTTCATGAGCAAATACATTAAAAAACTCAATGTAGCCTCCAAGTATATACTAGTTATGTAACGTGTGAGCTAGTTCTATAAGCTATTGGATTAATCATGTAACCGCAGGCCTCTGTTTCTCGTGATACGACACATTACATGTGCTCGCCATTTGCCGCCGCAGTGTAATCTTACTACACGACAATGCAATTATAATCACACTATTTGCCTAAGATGAGAGTTTCATTTAATATCAAATAATATGTATTACCTACTAGCGGCCGCCCGCGACTTCGCCCGCATGGATCCCGTTTTACCCCCTCGGGGTTGAATTTTCCAAAATCCCGTCTTAGTGAGCACCGACGTTCTAAAAGGAATCCCCGTGAAAAAATTGAGACTTCTATCACTTTGTGGTTTCTGCGATTTCGTGATGAGTGAGTGAGTCAGTCAATCAGTGACCTTTCGCTATATGGATATAGAATCTGCTCTATTCTCCTATCAATTTGCCTACCGTCTACTATTAAAAGTATTAAAATCGTGTGCGAATAGACTCCTTCGAGAACTAGTAATCGCATACTTGTAGTTCTCGAAGGAGTCGATGCGCGAGAGATTTTAATACATCCGGGCGAAATAGACTAAGAGCCAGTGAACGTCAGACTTACGTCATTTTATAAAAGCTGATAGTTTGTCAGCGTATGCACCCAATACAGGATATAATGTTGGTGAATTATGAAGTTTGGGTCGTAGTGGCTTTGGGAGCTACCCTAAAAAACTGTCTGGCAAGGAGTTGGAACTGTCAAAACTGTCTGGCTGTTGGGGAAAATACTTCTAATTATTTCCCAAATATCATTACATAAAAATCTGATTTTATGGCACTGAGATGATTGAAAAGGCCTTTACTTGCTTTTGCTTCACAAAACAAAATACAAACAATTTATAATTTTATCTACAGAGAAATATTACTTTCACAGTATTTTACGCGCTATCAGGGTTTCAGTTTAATACTTCTTTTTACAACTTAGGTTTGTTACCTTCTTTTATATCGGTTAGATAACTTTTTTACTATATTTAAACCATAAATAATTTTTTCGTTCTTAATTTACCTAAAGTTGGTTTTGTAACCAACTTTCCTAGATAAAATATTTCCATACTGCCATTAAGTAAAGAAGCCATGGCAAGGAAAACTTTCAGAACGGTAGTACTATGAATAAAGTCTCGTGGGATTTCAAAAGGAGCTTGCTTGCGTTATAGTAAAGCATTACCGATTCCCAACAAACTCGGCGAAGTTCTAGAAAACTCCTAGCTGTTGTATTGTATTGTATCTCTAAACCTCGGTTCACGGGGTGGTATACAACTCGACCTAGTTCAGTTACGAAGCACAGCCTAAACACAGCAGGCAGGTTATGCAGTTTGCACGAAATCGGTTCTTGAAACCCTGTAATCAATCCATTTTATGATAAAAATAGAGTACTCATAAAGCTTTATAGTAAGTTTATATCTCTAGAATCTAATTCACGATTGTGAAGTTATAGGCCAGTAGAATTAAATACAAAAATTGATTAAATCGGAAATAATTCCTACAAAAGATTTTTTTGCTTTAATGGCTTCATTGGTTGCCCATTAAGACTCTCCTAAGTTTTCGACTTCGACGGAGTTGTGCTTAAGTGGTGGGGGCCCCCGAAAGGGGCGTTTTTTCGGTTTTCCGGTTATACCGCGTAAAGGACTTACCCTATCGAAAAGTGGTCTTCATGACGGTTAAAAGGGCACTTAATCCTGCATTGAATAAGACCAAATTCATATGTTTTGGACAAACCGTTCTCGCGCTAAAGTTCGGCAAAGTAGAAAATATACGTATAATTAATGACCCTCTCCACGTCCAATGGCTTGTTACCCACATGCTTCCAAGCCTTGTAAAGGGTCGCCTTAACCAGTGTAACCCTAACAAGGCTCACGAGTTTGATTCGCTTATCCTTGTTCGTCCCAGCCGTTCCTTAACTGCGGTTGCTGCACCTCTTCCTGGCACTCTCCTGAACGACTCTGTGTTACCTAATGTGGCTGCCCCTCTTCCTTGTACCCTCCTGTACGATTTCATTGCTTAGCCATATGCCTGGTCCAAGGTTCGACGCCACAAAATCAACTTCGTACGAGTGAAAATAGTTTAAATACTATTTCCCGTGCTTGCAACATTTTTCTTTACTGCTTCGCCTCTATTAGTCGTAGAGTGATTGTATATATCCTATAGCCTTCCTCAATGTATGAGCTATTCAACACAAAAATAATGATTTCAATCAAACTAGTAATTCTTAAGATTAGCGCGTTCAAACAAACAAACAAAAAACTCTTCAGCGTTTTAATATGAACTTGTTGTTGTTGATTTTTGGCGTCAAACCTTAGACCAGGCATACGGCTAGGCAACGTAGTCATGGAGGAGGATACAAGGAAGAGGGGCAGCCACAGTAGGTAACACAGAGTCGTTCAGGTGAGTGCCAGGAAGAGGTGCAGCAACCGCAGTTAAGGAACGGCTGGGACGAACAAGGATAGGCGCATCAAGCTCGTAAGCCTTGATAGGGTTACACTGGTTGAGGTGGCCCTTTGCAAGACTTGGAAGCCTGTGGGTAACAAACCATTGGACGTGGAGAGGGTCATTAATTATACGTATATTTTCTACTTTGCCGAACTTTAGTGCGAGAACGGTTTGTCCAAAACATATGAATTTGGTCTTATTCAATGCAGGATTAAGTGCCCTTCAACCGTCATGAAGACTACTTTTTGATAGGGTAAGTCCTTTACGCGGTATAACCGGAAAACCGAAAAAATGCCTCTTTCGGGACCATGCCCACCACTTAAGCACAACTCCGTCGAAGTCGAAAACTTAGGAGAGTCTTAATGGGCAACCAATGAAGCCATTAAAACAATCAAATCTTTTGTAGGAATTATTTCCGATTTAAAAGCTAATTCTACTGGACTATTATGCTTTGCATGCGTTAGAAGAGGTTGAATTTTATTAATAGACTAAAATTGAATAAAAATATCCTTAGTCATATATTAGTTCACAGCCTATAAACATATTCCCCCTTATTAATAAAAAGTTACACCTAAGATGACTCTGGATTAAAATGACATTTCCATACTAAATGACAACTTAAGCCAGAATTCAACTAGGGTGTGAATTTTATTAATAAGGCCCATTAGGTATATGTCGGCACTTATTAAGTAGATACTAGGGATGTTATGGATATTCGTAACCGTAACCGAAACTTTCGGATATCCGAAATAAAAAAATATCCGTAACCGTAACCGAAACCGGTATAATATTATTTGTATATCCGTAACCGTATCTATAACCGAAACTACATATTCATAACATCCCTAAGATACCAAATGAGCATTGGATTCTTAGTCATAATGAGCTAGCTATTACCTACAACCTACTCTACCATAATAAAACAAACTACAAAGGGCTGCCAGCGTGTGCTGCCAGTCAATATTGATACCTACATCAATATAATGATGGGAATAATGGCATCGTGTGGTGGAACTGTTAGAGCCAAAGCACACGATGCGTCACGGCGGCGGTGCGGTGTCGCTGCGTCGTCTTGCAGAGCAACAAAGAACTGAGCGAGCGTCACGTCAAATAGAACCATTTTTTTGCAACTATTCAGACAGTTCAGAGGCACTTAGTGGCACGCTGAAAATTTGCGCTCTGAGATATTTTCAGATTTTACGCGAGTGAAATCGTGGATGTTTATGGGAAATAGTGCTTCAGAAACGTGGTGACTGGTTCAGTGATTGATTTATTGAACAAAATAGTGCAATAATCCTGACAACTGACACACAAATAACATCAAGTGTCATCCAAAATCGGTTTCGTTTGACAGCTCGTGCTTGTTGCTCTATTCCAAAGGAATATTAACTTTATGGGTCTTACATAGAAATATCTGTGGCGGGCACACGAGCGGTGCGGCGCCGCGTTGAGCGATACCGTGAAATCTTTGCGGTGCGGCACCGCAACGCCCGCAACGCATCGTGTGCTTTGGCTCTTATGGAGAGTTGATATTACTCGATAGATTGTTGTACTATTAGTTTAGTCGTAGTGTCGAGTGCTTGTTCATCTCGGAACAATAAAGTCAAAGTCAAAGTCAAAGTCAAAATTTCTTTATTTGTTTGGACTAATAAATAGTTCTTACAAATCGTCATTTTGCTCTTAAGGAGCCTCTACATGTCTCATAATCTTTTTACCCTACCAGCGCTTCGAGACCAACATTTGGCAAGTGCTGAGAAGAAGCGCCGCAACAAACTCAGTCACCACTGTCTGCCGGTTAATATAAATAAATAGAAATAGTAGTAGTAGGTACATTCGATTCAGGAGCAGTTCACTGAATTTACCATGCATTCTTGTATGGTGTATCTTATAAGAATGGGTATACAAGATTGCGTGGTATATTAAACAAGGTAGTGACGTGCTAATATCTAGACTTACATATTAAGATACTAGTAGAAATGACTCGCATACATAAATTTGAATAGCTTGGATTGACCAGTCCCCGAAAGCAGCGCCTGTTCACAGACATGACGAGTGAACCAGCCATCGCTTCACTCGACCATATTAGAGGGAATGTAACGACCCGCCTCACTACGCCACCACCCCAGAGACATTTTAGTGAGAATGACAATTCCAAGTTATCTCTTTAAAATAAAAAACTAATAATAAAGCTAAGTAACAGTCCAGATAAGGCATAAAGGTAAGGAAAGCCTATCAATTGGTCTGACTTTCTAATGTAGGTGTGAGGTAAAGGAGATTATATCGTAAAGTAGTGTGCTGGGTTTATTTATCTCTTTGGATGAATTAAACGGATGGCTTCTAATTTGTACCTGATGTACCTTCAAAGGAAGACATAACTTACACTTTACTAGTCACCGATAATATTATGTAGACAAATTATACATTAATAACAGTGGAGAGTCAATCATTTAAATTATAATGAATTCCAGTGCTTATTTTAATAACATTGGGGGAGGCCTATGTGTGTGGTCTTCCTATGGCTGAGAAATGATAATGATTATGATGATGATGATTTTGATCGCATGTTATGTCCGAAATATGTAAAGGCGCATTAACGTTAGTTGCCATATGAATGAATAGATGGCTTTCTATTTATGTGCAGTCCGATCAATGAAGCCCAATATAACTGCGGTGCTAAGCCGCCGCTGACTGACCCTTGATAACCCCTTTACAATATTCATTGGACTTACAGCACTAGGTACTCATATTAAATGTTGTTAGTCCCTAAGGTTAGTCCTTCCATAAATTCATTTAATTTAATTTGTACACCGCAAAGGTACATGTTGATACCGTTTATAAATGTTGACTTAACACCTTACGTACACACCTATTTGAACAAATAAATATCTTTATCTGTATAAAATAGAACATGGATTGGATTACCAATAATGAACTCGTGGTCTCATGACACCGCGGTAACAATTGATTTATATTGTGTCTCGATTCGCTGGTACTTGTAGGTAGGGTCACAAACACAACAGTGATTTAGGTTACAACGCGTTAGGTGTCAGATATTCTGTCGGGGCTTGAGGTGTTCTTCGAAGAACGGAATCATCTTTCATCTCGGTTCCCTTTGACTCAAGCCTACGATTCCTATTCGATCATGAGAATTCCTACACATAAGGACTTCTAAGTATACATATCTAGCAACGTAAAATAACTTCAAATCATGATACAAAATGATTCCGTAAATAAGTAACTAAAATATACATTTACAACCTTTGTTGTACAACTGGTTTATCTAGTCATCTTGCTGGATAGCAACCAACTAAATTGTAGATATGTCTTCAACTCAGTCAACAATCATATACAGATGAATATCACAGATTTTTATAAGAGTTCATGAAGTCTTTGTTTACACAACTTTGATATGTGTCTCTTTCTAGCTCAGAACAATCAAATAGGGAGCTTAGCTGAGATGGCTCATTTTCAACAGTTTAGCAAAGCCTCTACCAGAACAGCGAGATTTTTACACTATCTCTACCAGATAATATAATCTATCTCACGAACCTCTGAGAGATTCCAATCCTCTAACCCAGTGGTTCTTAACAGGTGGTCCGCGGTGGTCCCTGGAGGCATTCCAGGTGGTCCGCGGTGGTCCCTGGAGGCATTCCAGGTGGTCCGCGAAGACATTGTAATAAACAAGTGATGTGACATGATGAGTCGAGCCAACGCAACGCCGTCGAGTAAAAAAAATGAGTCGTCCCTGAAGAAATTTGGTAAAATGGTCCCTCGTGACTTAAAGGTTAAGAACCACTGCTCTAACCGCTGAAACCTGAAGAGATGTCATCTTCAAAAACATTTCGCGCCAGTGGAGAGCGTGTGAATAGGCGAGCATGAATATGGATGACCCTTTCACGCGGGAGCATGTTTTAAAAACATTTTTTCAGCAAACTACTGCGAAATTACTATCCACTGGAATAATGCATACGTAATTAACGAAAGCAATATTATGGTAGTGTTTGTTTTAGTAAAAATCATAAAGCTCATTTCATTTTGGGTTAAAAGTATGAACATTTGTAGGTAGCTTTATTTAGGTACCACAAAATTACTTATATTCCTTCAATTTCAAGCTAAAGACGTACAAGGCATAAAACTATCTGTGACAATGCAATAGATATAACTGCATTTTGTTTGTATAATAAATATTTAAGTGGTAGAGTCATGTCACAGATCAGTTATCTTATTCATAGAGTTTATGCTTAACTTTAAAGATAAATTATATTGAACTTCTACAAACCAAACCAAATCTAATCATCCCTTACCAGTATTATTTACGAGCAACCCCCAAGCGAATCAAACGCTGCCAGAGAGAAATCCTGAAATGATTTCAATCCGCGTTGTGTGATGAAAAATTTGTAAATTAAAGATAACAAAATCCAATATGGCGCCCCCGCTTGCACGAACGCAATATTGGCGATGTTTTATCACGGCTAAATAAACGAATGATCGTGCGCCTTCGTACCTGCAGACGTGTGTGTACAGTCAGGAACAAAATACATAATTTAAAGCACGCCCCGAGAATGGGGGAACATTTTTCAGCTTGCCAAATGTCGCTACGGCTTGGTTACCTTTTGTAGATCTAAGCTAGGATGACAAATCATTCTAAATAGTTTTCTATTAATGCGATCATATTTCTTAAAACAAAGAAATACAACTCTTTACTCTCTTCTTAAGCTTTCATAAAAATATGAGAGTCGACAACCTTGACAAATAAATGGATAAACACTCTCAAAAAAATTCATAAATCTCATTTATTTCTGTAAATAGGCTTTAAAAACGCACTTTTACTTTTAGATATTAAATATTTGTGTTATTATTATACTACCAAATAGCAAAACTTACCTGGTAATTGAGCACAATGTTAGTTTTGATAACCTAATATCTAATATAGGTATTATGAATTCTAGTTGAAATTAATTTAGAGCATGTAGGTAATATCGGTACACTGTACCTAGTTTTAGCTTCATCGATACAGAAACGACGGTATCGACGTAAATTCAAAAGCAAATCTGGATGTGATTGTACCAACATAATTGATTTAGGAAATCCCTTTGTGCTGAGCTCACAGTTCACACACACATTCGCACACCTGGCTTTGTATTTGGTAAAACATTGGCTAGAAGCTGGAAGCAACAACGGGGACCGGGGTAGACAGAAAGGTACATATAAAACGTCTATTAAAAACGTAGATGGTATTGTCGTTTAATTTTTCATTTGTATTTTAAAAAGATATGAATATCGTCGTTTTGAAACCTATGCCTATAACTATGCTTTTGGTTGGAAGATCTCATCACTAATATTTATCGTGTCCTGTTTATCTATGTATTTACTTACCGAAGAACTATGTAAAGGTATTGCTAAATAAATTGTGCTTAATGTACGTACTCGTATCTACGCTAGTACATATTCGGTTTTCCTATTTTCTAGGATTAAGGTATGAAACAAGCGATGTTTCAACTTGTTACAACAAATTAATATAGATACAAAGCGTGGTATGTTAGTTATAACAGTCACAGTCAATTAATGAAGTTCTGATTCAATTCGTTGAGGGTTCCAATCCAAGACAGTTTAGCCATCTCCCGGGACTTACCTCTATTGCTTGAATTTCATTAAGGCCCTTTGGATCCAGGAGATATCAAATAAGTTATGGACATAATATTATAGCATGTCGATCTAGGTGTGGTTTCATCATCATCATTTTCAGCCATAGGACGTCCATTGCTGAACATAGGCCTCCCCCAATGATTGAATGATGGTGTAGTTTACTTCTTTAAATTCTGATGAAGTGGTTAACTATGCGTTTGGGGTGGAGTTGTGGTAAATGGTTCAACCCACGCTTTCAAAAAAACACTTTTAAACGGATCTATTAAAAATCCTGCATAATCAAGGTATTAAAACAAAATGTACATCTACTAAAGAAAATCGAACACTACCACAGAATACCAAACCATAAAATCGATTCTAATTATATCTCCACAAATTAGTCAAAACTAGCCAGTTCGAAAATTACCATCAGCCTTTACGCGTCTCATCAATTCCGCCACAGCAAACATTCACGTATGATCTACCAAAACAGATTAGGGGTATTTTCGTTTCGCTTATTCGAACTAATTACCAGAATTCCGCTCGACATGGCTCGTATGAGTCATCCCTTCGCGTAATTTTGTTTCGAGTGTTCCCGAAAGGGGTCGCTCTACGTTACCCTTGATATGATATTAAAATTTAGATTTATGGAAATGCCCATTGATGTCTCTGTACAATTAAATGGGTTTATATCTGAAGTGGAGCAAATTAATTAATGAAAGGATTGTCGAAAGCTCAGTTTCATTTTGTATTCTCTTTGCTTAAGTGAGCGGAGTTAGATATAACTTTGTGTCAACAAAATTTGTGTCTTTATTTACAGAGACATTAATACAAAATTAACGCAGCGTGGGACGTCCACCTACAAGGTGGACTGACGACATCGTAAAGGTAACAGGAAAGCGCTGGACGCAGGCCGCTACCAATCAATCAACATGGAAAGCATTGGGGGAGGCCTATGTTCAGCAGTGGACGTCCTATGGCTGAAATGATGATGATGATGTTAATGATTCAAAATGAGGAAAAGATATGATATTCTGTCTCTATATTTATGATTGCTCTAGTTAATGAGGGTTTAATGACATCAATTAATTATGCAAAGTGGGTAGCTACCGCGCTAGTGCCCAAGCGAAACGGGATTTGCAGCCGAAACCAAAACATATTTATACTATAGTTAATTATGATTTATGTTGAAATCTTCTAGTTGAAATTGACCGATACCGAATCTTGGGTGGATTATTATTAGCGCCTTAACAATATGTAATGTCATCAATTAATTATGCAAAGTGGGTAGCTACCGCGCTAGTGCCCAAGCGAAACGGGATTTGCAGCCGAAACCAAAACATATTTATACTATACTTAATTATGATTTATGTTGAAATCTTCTAGTTGAAATTGACCGAAACCGAATCTTGGGTGGATTATTATTAGCCACAGTTCCAACTACCCATTTCCGTTTTTTCTCTCGATCTCATCAAAAATGTTCATTCTTTGCGATAGAACGAGACGACATTATCGGAAATGGGTAGCTGGAACCTGTGGCCGATAGTATACCTATTGACTACGATACTGAAGGAACTCTCTCATATTAAATCCATCACGCCGTTTATACCACACAAAGTTTTTCTTTATTAAATTATTTAAACAACCACAAACATGAAATTACCCAAATAAAAACTAGGCAGGCACTCACTTACCTAATACCTCATAATAAACAAAATGACTAGGCTTTCTGTTTACACTGCGAACATTATCAACTTTTACGAGGTTGCGAAGTTTGCCTTCCAGGTAATCTCGTAATGACTCGCGGCGGATGTGAAGTCTCACAAATAACTCTAACGAGTCTCAATCACTCAAATCACATTTAGGACTTTTTTAAACTGGAAAATAAACTTTTTCTGATAATCAAATGCTTTCCATGTTGCCCGGTACCCATCAAATGGTTATTTAATGCTAAAAATAAATTTTAAACAAGCTTGTAATATAGGACGTGATTATAACTAAATTCTTCTATCACACCCGATTAAGTCGCAAAGGCGAACTTAACGCCTTATGGCCGGCATTCTCCTTCTTAACCTTTAGGCCACCAAACAGAAAATTATGGTAGGCGGTGTATGAAGATTGACGTTGTAGAGAGAAATATGTATATTAAAAACTTGACGAATTATTCGTCCAAGATTTAAAATCATAATTTCAGCACTCTTTCTTTTGTCTACCTAAGCCCGGCTAAACCATACATGCGAAAACCGCCTATGTACCACACAGTCGCAACTCGCAACCTAATACAATAGCTTGCAGCGCTTTGCCAAGCTAAAAATAACGGGGTTTCGTCGTCGCCGGGGGTGCACTGCGAACGTGTGTCGAGTTATTGTTTCCTTTGCATTGGAAGCTGGACGATTTTTAAATGTCATACGTATGTACGAGTAGGTATAAGAGAAATGTACGAAATTGTAGATCCGCCATTGTGGAATAATTCCTTTGGTGTTGCCCAAATGAAGGTTTTTTTCCGAACGGAGCTAGAACAGTTTAATATCGAATTACCCTTGTTTTCAAATGTTTTAAAATAAAAATATTACTGTAAGACCGCCTGAATTGTGCCGTATCTTTTCAATGTTTTATTTATTTATTTGAAAACTCAACAGCAAAATAACGGGCGTTTCGTCGTCGCCGGGGGTGCACTGCGAACGTTTGTGTCGAGTTATTGTTTCCTTTGCACTGAGAGCTGGACGATTTTTAAATGTCATACGTATGTACGAGTATACGAGGAACGTACGAAATTGTAGATACGCCATTAAATATCATATATACGAGAAACGTGAAAGCGTATACGAAATTGTAGATTGTAGCGTATACGGGATTGTGGAATAATTCATGTCTATATATGGTATTGCCAAAATGAAGGGTTTTTTCCGAATGGAGCTCTAACGGTTGAATATTAAATTACCATTGTTTTATGGTTTCGAATATTTTTAAAATAAAAATATTACTGTATGACCGCCTGAATTGTGCCGTATCTTTTCAATGTTTTATTTATTTATTTGGAAACTCAACAGCAAAATAACGGGCGTTTCGTCGTCGCCGGGGGTGCACTGTGTTTGTGTCGAGTTATTTTTTCCTTTGCACTGGAAACTGGACGATTTTTAAATGTCATATGCAGAGGTATATGAGAAACGGGAAAGCGTATACGAAATTGTAGATTCTAGCGTATACGAGATTGTGGAATAATTCATGTCTATGGTGCTGCCCAAATATAGGGTTTTTCCGAATGGAGTAGAGCTCGAACGGTTGAATATTAAATTACTATTGTTTTCTGCTAAATCATGCCTAAATTGTGTAAATTTCTTTATTTTTACTGTCGTATCTTTTGTAAATTTCTTTTATTTCTCTTTTCTTGTCTTGTGTGGTGTACAATAGTGTGTTTTATCTTTTTGTGTATTCTGGGATTATAATATACCATTTAATTCGGACAAAGAAAAATAAAAATGAAATATTTTTACTCTCTAATTAAAATCATTAACAATTAGACTTATTACTTATTCATTTTAAGAAAAAACTATCGTCAAAAGAATCAGTGAAAATGTTCGCACAAATACCGACCAAAACACAAATATTCGATATCGAACGACAACGTTACCTAACTTTGTTCGTTATGAGATAGCAGATGTTTCGGGGTTGACTTGAAAAACCCTCTTCGGGCTCAGCTGTGTAAAGGGTGCGTTACAAAACTGACGTGTGAAACAAAAGCATTCCAAACCAGGGTTAGGTAGTTTCCGACGTCTGCCTCCACTCCTATTAATGGTTTCACGTATAATTATAATTGTATAGAAACTTGATATTAGGTCCAATTAAGGAAACAATGGTATAGCTGTTACTCAACTGCTTTTGTTGTGCCGGTAAAATATTTTATAGTGAGTTACAAGGTCTTTCAAAGAAGTAAGTTTTAGTGACAAGTACGGCATACGAGCTACAATCATTAAATGTGTCTCAGAGTTGACATTTACCGACGTCCTCGACTCGACCTCGCCTCGAGTGAGGGACATAATAATATGATACGAGTGAAAAGACACATATTATTACTCATCATCATACTACAACGGGAATCTCGTCTCAAGTTCGTTAACACAATGGAAACAAACGAGAGAAAATAAACACAAATCGTCACGCTCCACACACAAACCACGGCGTGATCCATCATTGTTCACATGGAACATAAAAATAAATTACACACTTAGTCGAAATTGACGGGATTGGGATACGGCGGAATGTGGAAGTATAAGGCGCACAATATAAATTACCCGGGGGATTGGAAGTAAAAAATCGCCGTCTTTAATGACTCGGAAAAACCCGCCGGCCGAAGTCACGTACGGCTCATTAAAAATAGGTTATATAACGCAAAAAATACTTACAGAAAGCAGTTGAAGGTTCTTGTTTATCACGGTTAACGAAATCGCGTTAGTATCCATGCGAGGGTTGAGCAACTTTCATCACGGCACAGTGCGTCGATCACAATTTGAATACACAATCACGTGAGCACTCGATGTGAATTTGATCGTAGTTGTCGATATTGAGGTGTAACGTCACTGCGGTTTGCTACGCGCTACGGTGCTACGAGAGCTGAGCGACGCGACGCGACGTCTCGTAGGCGTAGCGCGGACTGCGACGGCTGCCCCGGCCCACGCATGCGCGCCGCCCTGCGTACGGATGGATTCGCATAATGGTCGTGTCAAACCTTCCCCTAACCCCGATCGGTTATATCATTTGGTAACGAAAAGATCGACAAATTGCGATTAGAATAGCCCCCTGCACCGGGCACTGAACTCGAACAATGAGATCATTTGGTAATTAAATATAAAATCGGCGGCTTAATAGACTTGCGGCGAAATCATTGTGCACATTCGTATTCAACAGTTGAATGACGATGAGGATCGACGCACGTATTTATTGTACCGCTACATTTGCGATGGAATGGTTTATTGATTATTGTTAAACGTTAATTGCTTTACTTCGTTTAATGTTTAATGCAGATGTTTTATGTCAGGCTTTTGATTTATAATATCGAAAACTGTACATTGTAGGACTGCTATGGCTCTATTTTTTTATGACTATGGATATAATCGTATCAGATTCGATAGCAAAGACGTTAGCTAACACTATTTCCCCTGAGATTAGAGGGCCCCGTCCCGAAAATCCCCTTGCACATCTGACCCCACTTTCTAGAGTTGCAGTGGAGCAACAAACCGAATCTATTCGCACCTTTTCTATCCTTAGGGGAGCGGGTATCGCATCCAATCCTCTATACAAGTATTGACGAAGATTTATACTATAATGTAGTGAATAAGTCATCCCCTATTATAAATAAGTGATTATGCCCATGAAACCACAATGTGGGATGAGTACAAATAGCTAAAACAAATATTTATTCAAGCAAAGAAATAATGAGACAAGTAAAGCGCTTAGCGACCAATAATTTAATTATAGAGTTTGAACCTTATGAAATTGTTTATTAAGAAACTTAGGGTGGGTTGCACCATCTTACTTTAACTTTGAAAAACGTCAAAAATGTGTCAAACTCCATACAAAAAACACCGATTATCGTTAAAGTTACGATCAAAGTTAGGTGGTGCAACTCAGCCTTAATGAGAGTAGGTAATTTTAAGCACACGCCTCGAACAATGTTCAAATTACATTTCCCTGAATCGTCAACATCCAAAAATCAATGTAAGTATAGTCACACATCCCCAATTTTCAGGTAAATTAAATTCCGAAAGGCCCGCAAGCCCTTCATCATTCTGTAGACAATGAGCACCACTAATAGGGCCTTGCTTTAGTGTAAAAGCCCTCCATTACTGGGCACGGTTTTTAATTTCCAAATGTTCTTTTGTTTGGCATCTACTATCTCACTATAATAATGAAGCTCGGTGCAGCTCCTACAGTGTTCCGTTGTCAATAGTTCGAGGAGATGAGTAGACTAATGGTGTCTGAAATAATGTTCAAAAGATCTTCGTTCGTTTCAGCCGAAAGACGTCCACTGCTGGACAATGGCCTCCCCCAAGGATTTCCACAAAGACCGGTCCTGCGCCGCTCGCATTCAGGCGCCTCCCGCGACCTTCACCAGATCGTCGGTCCACCTAGTGGGAGGCCTGCCTACGCTACGTCTTCCGGCTCGTGGTGGCCACTCAAGAATTTTCCTGCCCCAGCGGCCGTTGCCCTGCCCACTCTTCGCCACTGCTCAGAAGATCTTATCAGGGCCAAGTGCCATGAATCAGACCTTTATCAAGTTCGCATTAAAAATAGAGCAGCATAAGCACTAGAAGTATAAATTTAGTTTACTGAGATGGAATTCAATGAGAAACTTATACAATAATATCCGATAAGTAGCTCCTTACAGATTTCCAATCAGTTCACAGAAAAGGTTACACTAAACTGATTCGTATTTCAGGTCAATATAATCTCTTCTGTAACTGCAGTTGTCTGTAAGGTATAGGGTTTCTGATTTCTCGACTTATTTTTTTTCTCGAGTTTCGAGAATTCTCGAGGCCAAAGTCTCGAGTTTTCTCGGGTCTCGAGTCTTTTAATGAAAACTGCTGAAATCTGTTGAAATTTAATAAAAACACAGGTTTTTTTAAATCTAATATACGCAACATAATATGCACAACAATCAATATTAAAATTTATTACCACCTATTTTGGTAAGGAAAGAAAAAAAATTTTTCTATCATAATTAATATTTACTAATAATCTTAACAAAAGTCATAAAGTCGCGTGTTGTTTAAGGATAAATAATAATAAAAATCTGGAGCTACAATTGAATGAACACAAGTCCAAATAGCAAAATTACGATAAATAGTTTTTTTTATGAACAATAAAGCTTTTTAATAAATTTTTAAATTTCTTACAGATAACGACTTGAATAAATTTTACGAGGAGACGCGAGTACCTACCTAACCTAACGTCTGTTAGGTAAGGTAACTGTCTAGTTAACAAAATTTTCAATCTTTAAATCAGTCAAGAGTTAAACATACATAATAAATAGGTACCTATACCATGCTCGTTGGTGAACATTATTATTTTGTTTCGATTAAGATCATTACTTGTAAATCAAATCAGTTAAAAAAGGAAAGACTAGGCCAGTCTAAAAGCAATGTTGACCTATTAAATAATTAAAAACTTACTTTTGTCTAAGAAAATAGGCTTTCAAGAATATTAAAGCTTTAAAATCGAAACTCGAGAATTCTCGAGCTCCGGTAATTTTTTTCTCGTCTCGAATGAAGCCAAATTTCTCGAGTTTTCTCGAGTTCGAGAAAGCTCGAGCAGAAACCCTAGTAAGGTACGAGTGTACCTCTATACTCTTCGTCTTGCTGTTCGACAATTATCGAATATTATTTTTATGGATTCGGCTATGATATTAAACTGGAGTTATAGTGGC
Source organism: Ostrinia furnacalis (assembly GCF_004193835.3). Taxonomy (NCBI): domain Eukaryota; kingdom Metazoa; phylum Arthropoda; class Insecta; order Lepidoptera; family Crambidae; genus Ostrinia; species Ostrinia furnacalis. The sequence goes on from NW_021133985.1 coordinate 732,358, forward strand.
ATTTATTCTCTACTAGCTGACCCGGCGAACTTTGTAATGGCAATAAATAAGCAGACTTTTTTTTTTAATTTCGAACGGGATAAAAAGTATCCTATGTCCTTCTCCTGGCTCTAAACTACCTCCCTGACAATTTTCAGCTAAATCGGTTCAGCCGTTCTTGAGTTATAAGCGAAGTAACTAACATGACTTTCTTTTATATATATAGATTTCACCTTTTCCTCTCCAAGAATACTGAACGAAACGATCTGGCTGTTTTCACCGATCCAGCTTCCCGGTAATAAAAAACGTGCTCTTTCGTTTCCCATTCCTGGGGGCGTTAATGAAAGAATTCCTACGAGTGGGCCTCTTCGGATTAATTTTCAAATGTTTCCAGCAACGGCACGGAAATCGAGGCTCTACGAGGTTGACGAGGTTATTCCTGTGATCCAATTTTTTCGATTGCCCACTTTGGTGACGTGTTTTGAATTTATAAATGTTTAACACATTTTGTTTTAAAACACTTTTTGGAAACGCTATCGGCTGTTTTGCGTTTAAAAAGACAACTTTTAAATCTTAAAAATAGGAATAAAGTAACGTAAACAGCTAAACAGTAATAAGGACAATATTATAATGTTTATAAAACATTGGTTTTATTTTCATCTAAATCTATTGCAGAAGTTTTAACGTCATAAAATAAATTTTCAGTGATTAACTCTCAAGTTAATAGACTTTCCATTTACTTATCTATACTTATAATAAATCTGTAGAGAGGTCAATTCTGTACATGAAATATATTTTCAAAATAACTATCAGGGGGTGATTAGTGATCGATACTGATGCCAAAAATGCAATCAGTAAAATTTTTGTCTGTCTGTCTGTCTGTCTGTCTGTCTGTATGTTCCTTATAGAAACAAAAACTACTCGACGGATTTTAACGAAACTTGGTACAATTATTCTTCATACTCCTGGGCAGGTTATAGGATACTTAGGAATTCCCACGGGAACGGGAATTAGCGGGAAAAAACATTGTATGAAAAAATCTGAACCGCGTAAGATAGATGAAGGGGGGGTAAAACGAGATCCACGCGTACGAAGTCGCGGGCGGCCGCTAGTTTTAAATAAGTTGCTACAAGAGTTTATTACTAATACCCTTAAGAGTATTTGGCTGGTCAACATTTCCCAGTAAACCTCATTATTTTCCAAAAGGTAAATGCAATTTAAATTTTCTCAGAACACCAATATGTAGCGATAAATTAATAAATTATTACGATTCGAATGAAAGTCATAATAAAACTCAAATGATTATTCTGTCTGCATTAATTATTTGTTTTTCAACTTTATCTGTTGGATGAAATGCTCCTGTATTTATAAAATAAAGCCTCATTATTTTCGTAGTGATTTTAAACACTATAATTAATAATAATTTGTAGTAGGTATGTTTATTTTATAATTGTAAAACCGATAATAATCCATTATCACCTACATACAATTCCACGAAAATGCGCTATTTTATTTTCATTTGACTCATAATGGAATACTATCCTAACCGTAAAATACGAGTTCAGAAAAGCCGTGCTATTTCGTGTATTAACTAAATTATACGAGTAGTATCGAGTACCTATTGTAATTAGGGTCAAGGCCATGAAATTTTTTCGTATAACATTAGGTAGTTAGAATGTAGAAGTAGAGTACGTAGAGTAATATTTACTTATGTTCCCTTTCCTAAAAACTTCAATAATTTTTTATATGAATTTTAGGTAGGTATTTACTTAGGTAGATGTGTTGTTACAGTTACCATCTCGATCCTATAATCCCTCAGGTTCAATTTTCAGCAACAAAGCGAGCTAACCTTTGTACAATTTAGCTGTTTTGGATGGTAGCCGCTAGCTAGGTACCGTCACAATGGACTGGCTGAAATTCAGCGAGTTAAAAGCTAGCAGGAAACTCGAGTTTCTATACAAAATACTTGGAACCTATTTTTAAAGAGCGAATACGAAATGGGTAGGATTTTTGCTATGCTTCAGGTACTTTGGAATTTTAAGGCTGAGTTGCACCACCTAACTTTAACGGTAACTATGACGATAACCGGTGCTTTTTGTATGCAGTTTGACAGATTTTTGACGTTTGTCAAAGTTAAAGTAAGGTGATGCAACCCAGCCTAAGAATTTAGCTTTACGAGCTAAAATTGCTACAGTTTCTTGAACTATCAACAAAGGCATGATTTATTTACAATTCTGTGGCCAATCCATATTTAACATATCCAAAGGCGAAATAACTTCACCAAATTCTGGTTACAGACGTAATAGATACGCAAGATTAACCTATTCATACAATACCAGCGGAAAAACGGAAAAGATTTCGATGTATTTGTCGTTCTTACTCATATCATTTCCCCGGGGTAAGCAAAAGATATGGCTAGAGTCGAGTCTACCAAGATCGATAAAACGTCCCTTTGCCAACCATAAAGCCTTTAGACTAGACGATATAAAGCACGTAATCCAGTTACATTTGGCACTTACTATGAACGTCAAATCATTTGCTCTTATACATGACCTTATTTTTTAAGCATCTACCAGAGTAAGTAGGGCTTCAAGAACAACATATAAGTAAGTGCATAAGAAGGCCGGTTAGGAAACACACTCACAACTTTATATTTCAGTATTTTTTATGAGAAAAAATACACAGCTCAACCTCTAAGACTGAACTGACCGCTTTCCATTTCATAATATCATCCTGAATCTTAAACTTAAGTTTTAAATAACAACTGAATTTAATATAATGACAACAAAACACAATCTAATTGAATACAACAGATCTCCAGACTACAACGGCAACTTTTTATGTTGCAAGTCTGAGTTTTGTAATGCTAAATTCTATGTAAAGTATCCGAAGCCTAGCAAAAATCCTACCCCAAGACATTATTTTCATACGAGTATAAGTAGATCATGACTCTAAATTCACGTTGAAGCCTGTATCCATGTCATAGCGAGCTTACTGAAAAGCTATGTTATAAAGTTGTAGGGCACGACCAATCGATGGGCCGGCGCGGCGCCGCGCGGCCGATGACCGCACCGCACTGATTGTCGGTTACATTGTAGCACAGCACGTCAGAATATACATATTTGCTGGAAAATAAAACCTATTACCAGTACATAAGAGGTTAGTGTTATGCTTGTGACGTATATTGGACCTAGACAGGAATTAGCAGACATTTGCCTGGACAGAGTATTACATTTTTAAATGCGATTTAGTACCTTTAACTTTAGTATTGTGTGCTGAACTGAAATTTAGTTTTAATTGAAAAGTAAGTTTTAGTAATTATTTTTCACATGAACTTAAATGTCATTAAAGTGGGTGTACAAAAAGGTTATTTTTAGAATAATCTCGAAAGAGCCGGTCGTTTTCCGGCAAACCAATTTGGTTATTTTAGTCGAGAGGAAAATTGGTCAGTTACGTTTAGTCCCAAAAAATCGTATAAAAATCGTAATTGTAAAAGTCTGAGCCCCGCCTAATAATAGGTAATCGTACAAAAATGCTTTAGAAATCCATGTCTCTTTACATAATGGTCGTTAAAAATTATTTATGTTTTGCCATTTATGATAAAATATTGACTTTGTGCAGACATGGGCGGGTTCGGAATGTGTGACTCATCCGCAAAGTGATTTTATAAAAACGCAGTTCATTAGTCCGATTAAAAATACACGGCTTTTGGTTAGATTTATGCACTGTCTGATTAAGAGTGCTTTCATATTTATAGGCGTTTTTGTCGCGCGACTATAGCGCTTCTAAGTCGCGCTGCAGTAGCGCGACTCGTATCCATACATACATAATTATGTAGAGAAGTCATCTAAGCCTACGCGCAGACCACCGACTTTTAGTTTGCCCCGATTTTAATTTGTGTGAAGAATCGGCCGATAGCAAATCGGTGGTCTGCGCCTAGGCTTAATGTAAAAGCGCTCCAAGTGTCATTGAGCCCTCAGCATTTAATTTAAGTAAATCAAAAACAAGCATTCATTGTATCTGGAAACCAGACCAGCTCGGCAGAGCAAGACAAACAGCCACGAATAGACTTGTATTATAAATGCCTAAACAAAGAAAAGAAAGATGCGTCCCAACCATTGTTGAATCTCTTTATAACTAAGCCCCATACTTTATGAAGGATGGAAATGTTTAAACACATTTTTCCAGCTAAGCTTCAGACATAATAAAAGTGGGAACAGAAATGACCGATTCACTTGGTGGAACAACGCTAGTTGAGGGATCGAATCCCGTTAGAATCAAGTGTTAGTGTCAAGTGATCATCACTTTCCATCAGGTGAGATGCTAAAAAAGACTCTACACACCAAGTCAAGCTTTATTTCAAAAGAATCATGTCGACGACTGGTACTTTCACTTTTGACTGATGAAATGAAATGAAAAACTGATTAATTCATTTCAGTATTCAATATGAAATGTTTTTTTTACAGAATTAATGGTCTTGGGATAATTGGTTTATGTTATTAAATTGGCATAATTGGTAATGTTATTGGCAAGCTACACAGTCCCTTAAGCTAAAAACATAAGACTATCTACAGACCTGAGATCTTCAAGGATTCTGTCCTTAATTGGAGAGACCGATGTCTTAATATTGTGATGTAAGGTCTTAAAATTGTGTTACAAGGGCTTAGTTACTATTATCATTATTAATACACTAGCTTTCCGCCCGCAGCTTCGCCCGCGTGGAATTTTGTCTGTCACAGAAAAACTTTATCGCACGCGTCCCTGTTTCAAAAACCGGGATAAAAACTATCTTATGTTCTTTCCCGGGACTCAAACTATCTCTATGCCAAATTTCATCAAAATCGGTTGCGAGGTTTAAGCGGGAGAGCGTAACAGACAGACAGAGTTACTTTCGCATTTATAATACTAGCTTTCCGCCCGCGGCTTCGCCCGCGTGGATTTTTGTCTGTCACAGAAAAACTTTATCGCGGGCGTCCCTGTTTCAAAAACCGGGATAAAAACTATCCTATGTTCTTTCCCGGGACTCAAACTATCTCTATGCCAAATTTCATCAAAATCGGTTGCGAGGTTTAAGCGGGAAAGCGTAACAGACAGACAGACAGACAGACAGACAGAGTTACTTTCGCATTTATAATATTAGTTGGGATTGGGATTATTGACGAAGCGAAAGATGTTTTGTAATAAATAATAAATTAATGGATAATTTGTATTGCTTATTAATAAAAATCATTTATGAAAAACGATATTCGATAACAATTGTCATTAAATCATAATAACAGTAATAATTTGGTTGAATTTATTAAGTCAACAGTTCTGTTGTGTACTATTTTATTCGCTGGGCTATTATTGAGAATCATCATCATCATTTCAGTCACAGGGCATCCACTGCTGAACATAGGTCTCCCCCAATAATTTTCACATCGCCCGGTTGATAGAGTAGCGGTATTGATAAAAAGACTATGTATTATTTACCAAAACAAAATTATTCTCAAGGCACAGGAGCTAGCTTGCGTTTCAAGCTCAAAAGTGATCAGTAAAGTCCATGATTACTCCTCTAATTAAATTTAGTTATGGGCACGGTTTTTTACAACTTGTCAAAAAATATTTGTATTTTTAATTAAAACAAGCATGATCATATCATTCAGGATTCATAGAGTCTCAACAAAAAGAGTATTAGAAGCCCTACAATTTCCAACTTTCGCAACTACGTTCGCGACAAAAGGACGGCTGGAGTAACTAACAAATGAAGCGCGCTAGTGGCGCAACTCCTATTTGATCGAACAGCTTTTACTACAAATGGCATTTTAGAACTTCAATTTTGTCATTACGTGCCTTTCCCTCAGGGTTGACAGAAGAGAACAGCTGTGAGGTTTTTTGTAGCATTGGATACTGCATTGCAATCGTAAATGGATTTATGTACGTACGCGCTTCTGAACCTTTGTTTATCCCAACTAATATTATATATGCGAAAGTAACTCTGTCTGTCTGTCTGTCTGTCTGTTACGCTTTCCCGCTTAAACCTCGCAACCGATTTTGATGAAATTTGGCATAGAGATAGTTTGAGTCCCGGGAAAGAACATAGGATAGTTTTTATCCCGGTTTTTGAAACAGGGACGCGCGCGATAAAGTTTTTCTGTGACAGACAAAATTCCACGCGGGCGAAGCCGCGGGCGGAAAGCTAGTACATAATAAAGAATGCTTAAAAAACGTACTTATATCTTAGTATTTTATGTTAAAAGCTGTGGAACTCACAGTTTCCGTAAATATGATTTATATGTATTTACATAGATAGAATAGAAAATGATAATTTTCATACAACATCTATAGATACACTACTTATTTAGAACAACGAATGAGCAATTTAAGGCCATTTTGCAAAAAGTATCAACCAACGAGTGCGCTGGAAGTCCAATTAAGTTACTGGAACGCGTTAAAACTGCAAACAACGTTTAATTTGTTTTTTTCAGAACGCCATCCCTGCCCTGTTTGGCTTACTCTGTTCACTCATTCGCGAACAGGTATTTATCGAGTGACACAGACGTAACTCGTTCACTGAAAGTTTTTCAAACTAAATGTAGCATGTCTAGGTATTTGGTTTTTCCAATTTCAGCTGTTTGAGTCATTAAGGCCGAGTTGCACCACCTAACTTTGACCGTAACTATAACGATAACCGGTTGTTTTTGTACGGAGTTTGACAGATTTTTGACGTTTGTTAAAGTCAAAATAAGATGGTGCAACTCAGCCTTAGTGTTACAGCGTGCAGCGTAGTGAATTTACATCAATCGATTTCTCGTAGTACGCGGAGTTTTTATTGTTAACATCTACTTTTAGAACAAAGTTTACGAATATCTTTTAGGGCAAACTAAATGAACGTCCATTTCATATTGTTTGTGAAACCATTAATACACATTTCGTACGCACACTTGGCATATTTATCTTGTGAAGTTTGGTATGGCGTGTTTCGCTTGATGTAGAGGTGGTATCCCTACTTATTAGTATAGAAATGTTTTGAACACTTAGTTTTTTGAATAACTAATAGTTCATCACTAAAGTCGCTGACATAGCCCGACGGATTAGCAAGCTGAAGTGGCAATGAGCAAGGCACATAGTACGTAGAACTAACGGCCGATGGGGCAGCAAGGTTCTGGAGTGGAGACCGCATTACGGAAATCGCAGCGTAGGACGTCCATCCACAAGGTGGACCGACATCATATTAAAGCAAAGGTATCAATCACGAAGACACTGGACGCAGGCCGCTACCAACCGGGCAACATGGAAAGCATTGGGGGAAGCCTATGTTCAGCAGCAGACGTCCTATGTATTGATGTGCCGTTCCCGAGAACGCTCTCTCAACTGAGAATATTCTCGGGAGCGCTCCCGGGAGCGTTCTCCTAAGTGAGAAAGGTTGAGAATCATGTTTATCAAATGGAAATAAACAAACTTTCGTAAGTAAATTAGTATTAAATTAAATCGACAGATAAGTGTATATTAAACAATACACTCTATTTGCAGTGCAAGGCTTTATTCCCAGTGTTCCCGAGAATATTCTCGGGAACTTTCCCGGCAATATTCTCGGCAACTGCACCTTTATTATATTTTATTTTTGGAAGATGTTTTTAAGCTTCTGGACTAGAGCGGATTTAGCATAAATATCAACGGCGAGCACATCACCCAGACAACAGACGATATCGTATAGGGATTGCAATCCGGTCGGGCGGATCCGGTAATCCGGCGGATCCGGTGTGTTTTTGGACCTACCGGATCCGGTGAGTTGGCGCTGGATCCAGTGGCGGATCCGGTAAAGCAAAAAAATACGCGAACGTGAACAGGGAAAGTCGAGCACGCACCCATTTGGAACCACCCAGGCAAAAAGGGCCTTTTCTGCTGCAGGTTATATTTGTAGTGACATTAGAAGCAGGTTAGGAGATAGTACAATCAACACTATTTCTTAGATCCTTTTTTCAGGCAGTCTGTGTAGATTATTAATAAGAGTTTAATAGTATTATTACTTAAGTACTTTCAGATACTTACATACAGCAATAAGTGAGAGTCAGACTGATTACTAACTTTATTATTTAGAATTTTCATGATTTTATTAATACAAATAGTACTTACCAAAAATTACAATTAATACCGAAAAATATAAATAAAAGTGACATTATTTTCCATGAAATAAATACTTACGTATTTTATTTTTCTTTTTATGTACTATTATCAAAACTAAAAATCACTAATTAAGTAACTTTGCAATCCGGCCGGATTGAAAATGATACCGGATTGCAATCCCTAATATCGTAGTCATGGCCGAGATCGTGGACGATCTAGGCACAATACTCGATGGCCTCAATAGAGTATCTCAACGAGTGGGTCTCAAAATGAACATGGACAAGATTTAAAAATCATGTCTAAAGACCGTGTTGCACCCACTCCTCTAAAAGCTGGAGACTCTACACTCGAAGTTGTTGACAATAATGTATACCTGGGACAAACAGTCCAGTTAGGTAGGTTCAACTTGGAAAAAAGGTCAATCATCGAATCCAGCTCGGCTGGGCAGCCTTCGGGAAGCTTCACGATATTTTCACACGGCGTCTCCGTCGCGTTGCCGCTCCGCTTTAAATCCACTTTGAATCCGCTTGCAATCCGCTAGGGTGGCAAGGGCCTTAAAAATCAGAGGCACACTGATGTTCAAATACCGTAGCCGAGTCCTAAAGCCGCGGTACGCGTTCGCCACGAAAAGAGTGAGCAAGACAGCAATATCTCACTCACACGTGTCATGCCTTGTTTATAACTAGTCTTAACGCCCAGTTTCGAAACATTGCAAATAATATCACATAAACAACAAAATTAAAATTAAAACTAAATGTATTCTATCGAGAACACTGAGAATATTCCCGAGAGCGTTCTTGGTTCTCGAGAATATTCTCACTGGGAATATTGCCGGGAACGAGAACTTTCTCAGCGGCACATCTCTAGTCCTATGGCTGAGATAATGATGATGATGAACAATTCATCTTTTTTCGTAAATAAAAATCGATAAATTTAATTTTCGTCAGCCCTAATAAAGCGATTACACAGTTCGCTCTCGCGCTTATTTAACAAGTGACTAGTCTCTAGTACTTACCGAGTGACGTACGGTTTTGCACCTATACGCGTTCTAATTACGCGATTCCGTAAAGGTGAGTATAGACTAGAACATTTACTTGTAACAGAACAACGAGTCGCTCTATTAATGTTCTAGTGTTATCAGTGTCACCCTTTCACGAAGCAAAAGTCGTATATTTTAACTGTATTGTACCATTCGTAAGAACATTAATACATGTTTACAAAGAACATTGAAATGAGGAGATTCGCAGGAGAACCAAAGTGATAGCTCGCAGAATTGCTAAAATCAAGTGGCAGTAGGCGGGGCACATAGCTCATAGAGACGATGGCCGTTGGGGAAAAAACTTCTCGAGTGGCGAGCACGGACTGGAAGACGTAGCGTGGGCAGGGCTCCTACTAGGTGGACCGACGATCTGGTAAAGGTCGCGGGAAGAACCTGGATGCGGGCAGCGCAGGAACGTTCATTATGGTAAGCCTTGGGGGAGGCCTTTGTCCAGCAGTGGACGTCATTTGGCTAAAACGAACGAGAACGAACGAACAAAGAACATTACATAGTTATGCTCTCGTTTATCCTCACCTTGATACTGCGAGTCGGAGACACTAATTCCTTGGAAATTAATTCCATTTTATTGCGGCTTGCGGTTCGGCGCGACACAACGTTGTGGAGTTACGACCGAACAAGATATTTGTTATAACATTGCGTTTACAACGAAGTAATTATGAGCGATGTATGGAGACGAGGGTACAGTCGGAGTTTATTACCGGTGACAGGTGACTTCTCTACTTGATAGTCTCTACATTCTTTATTATAAAACTTATTTATTTTTGCAAATAGGTTTTTAAAAGAACTTTTACACGTCCCAGTATTAACTCTACTACTGCTTCGGGACAATAAATGGGCCAGTGCTGAGAAATATGTATGTCATATATGTCTCTGCATCCGTTTAATATCATTTTAGAGTCAAATTAGTTATGTAAGTCATAAGGCTATGGATTCTATGGTCCACGCTTTTCTATCTAAAAATGCCTATAGTATGTATGCATCAAACTAAACCATGTAGGTATGTATCTAAAACCTGTATCGATGTTGTGAGAAGCTTTTCTTCGTCTTTTTTCTGCACCTCCTATGTCGTACTTACCTGCGAAGAAGAAAAAGAAACATTACAACCACGTTACCGTTAAAATTTTATCGTTAAACACTAAACATGAAAGCCATATCAGAACTACAAAAGTAACCCCCTTGCCGGGTGGCATGGCACTAAAATTTAATAGCGTTACATGGCGGTGATGGTAGCCGCGGAACAAAGGGAGCTTCACTAAGAACATTTGGACTGAGAAACAATACACGGCTAACTTTCTAAGACATATTTTAACGAATTTCAATTTAGACACATGAATTATAGAGACTCAGAATAAATAAATGTAGTAATAGACGGTTAGTAATTAATTTTCAAGGAACAATTAAAAATGTGCAGTCGCCTCTACTCTCGCTCGCTAGCGTTAAAATGCATTGTATGTCGAACATTTAATTGCTAACTTAACATATTTCTATGTCTCATTTATTATAAACTATGTATAAGCCAACTATCCATGTAGGCTACTGACAACGCCACTCTTGTGGCGGAGTTATGGGCTGACACTGTGTAGGTTTGTTGTCGACACGACAAAAAAAAGATCCATGTAGTTGTTTAATACTTACGAGTATAGTAGGTGTTCATAAGATTTGTTTGCTTCGAAACTACGGGATCTAGACTAGACACAAGCACATATTCTCCGAAAACCATTTCAATATTAATCGGTATCAACTTCACGAACACGTGTTACCCAAGTAAGCTTCTGCACGCTTAGCGCAGAGTTCGTTGCAAAAGTTAAAACAAAACAGGTGTAGTCTCAATATACATTAGCATTAGGTTGAAAATCGCACAAGTACGTTTAAAGCACCTCGATGGCATTGTTAGTTCCGTATTAACTAAATACGTTCTAGATAAAGAGCAGCACGATTATGTATTCTGTACACGTAGTTGGGATGCAATTCTGAACGAGTGCAATCAACGCAACTTTGGTTATTTGGTTCGTTAAGAGAGTAACGTGAACTTTGCATTTCAGGAATATTACTAAGCATTTGGTTACCATGTTGATTTCTAAATAAAGCCTTGGAAATAATTGGTACACAAGGGGTGACGGAGCAAGTATAAGTGTGTAATTTTAAGTTTTCCTACCGAGCGTGGAACTATGGAAAAGCCAATGTCTTAGATCTCTTTATAGGATAAAAGTTATTCACTAGATCAATAGGATTTCACTAAAGGACTCATATTAGGTAATGACGATGATGATAAAGCCCCATTACCTCGAAAGAAAATTAATTCCCAGGACACCAATGCTCGTAAATAGGTATCAGTCATAATGTTACCATAACAATGCAATATGATAACGCTCAATCTCCCGTTTCTCAATTTGTTCGGCTTCAAAAGGCAATAACTCGAAAGAGATAACACACAAAATACATAAAGAGCGTGTACTCCGTACAGCGAATGCATTTCGTATTGTGAACAAGAAACTACAATCTTGCGATAGGTATCTTCACAAACAATGCGACATTGGAGCTGGAGCACACTGCACGGCTTTTAAAATAAAGTGGGTAATAGGTAAAATAAGCATCGAAATTGAAGACACTGTAGAAACTGTACAGAAGTCCTAGTACAAAATTTCTTGCATTGAAGTGATTAATAAAGCCATGACAAGCCATGAAGTATTTTTGTTTCCTAATTTTGGTTTCAAAGCAAACAGAGTATCATTACACGTCTTTCTTTTTTTTTTTTCTTTTTTTTATAAAAAAAAAACGTCTTTCTGTTTTTTTTAGTATTATAACATAGCGCGGCGCTCTAAGTTTTGCAAAGTTGATAAGTAAAGAAAGTAGAGTGGAGATTTTTAGTACTTTCTGGCAGTCGCCTGGAAGCGAAAAATAGAGTAGAGAAAAATCAATAAGGCCGAGTTGCACCATCTTACTATAACTTTGACAAACGTAAAAAATCTGTTTAACTCCATACAAAAAGCACCGGTTATTGTTACGGTTAAAATAAGGTGCTGCAACTCAGCAAGTGTCATAACGAAACATGGGCCTGTTTTTACCGTGTCTTAATATTTAACAGTAACAACCTTGACTCTATCACTACTTAATAATTAACTAGCTTCATAATGAAAGCTACTCAGTCGTACATATTTAAAAAGTTCCTTAAAGAACCTTACCTCGTAAATAGGTGCACTTTATAGAATTAATTAAAGTACGTTTTTATGATAGAGGCGTAAGTACTATCTAAATGAGTTTATTGTACCTAGCTTTCAGAATATTTAGCAGCTAACGGCTTAGAGGTACGTTATATGAATGCACCAACAGTGTATCAAAGTCAAATTGATACATTTGAAAAATCCACTAGGTGTAGGTTTCTAGTTTTTGTTTGTACACAATGCACCCTTCGACGCGTTATTAAAAATCATTTTTGTATCAAGTTTATCACGATAAAATTTCTCAGAATAAAGGTACGCGTGAGCGATCTAGGGTTTCGTTGAACCTTATAAATATGAAACTTTAATTCGTATAAAACAATTATTAAATTAAATGTTCATCAATTAGCTTAATAATAGTATTCGTTTTCACAACGGTTAAGATATTGGATCTACTTTTATGTGCCTCTCTCTAGAAAGAATACAGTTGGTTATTATATTAATTACCAAAAAGGTTATTATGGAAAGGTCTCTGCCCATAATACCTTACGAGCCAGCTAGTTACTTATTTCTGTACCTCAAAACTTTATATTACACTAGCTTTCCGCCCGCGGCTTCGCCCGCGTGGAATTTTGTCTGTCACAGAAAAACTTTATCGCGCGCGTCCCTGTTTCAAAAACCGGGATAAAAACTATCCTATGTTCTTTCCCGGGACTCAAACTATCTCTATGCCAAATTTCATCAAAATCGGTTGCGAGGTTTAAGCGGGAAAGCGTAACAGACAGACAGACAGACAGACAGAGTTACTTTCGCATTTATAATATTAGTTGGGATAGTTGGGATTTAGTCAGTACTAGGAGACTCGTGCAGACGACGGCACGTCAAACTAAGCACTATGGTGTCTTATGCACTTGTAACAGGGACGTGATTGCAACAAAATAGTACAGTTAGTGCATCTGTACTTAACTTTAGAATAGAACGAACTTTGTCATTAGCGGGACATGTAGCGAAATCCGAGGAATCCCGCACCTTTATAGCTTCCGTTCAAAAAGAGACCTTACCTTCTATGTTTTATGATCTTTTCTGTGGCATGTCCACTCTAAGGCTGAGTCGCACCACCAAACTTTGACCGTAACTATAACTTTAACCGATGTTTTTTGTATGGAGTTTGACAGATTTTCTAAGTTAAAGTCAGATGGTGCAATCTAGCCTTAAAGTTTGCCGTGATTCCAAATAGCTTCATTATGGGTTGCAGACAGGGGGAACAAAAAGAACTAAAAAAGGTGGAAACCAGATAGTGTAATGTATGATGATGAAGGTAGTTCTACTTAAATCGTGTGAATTGTAAAAATGATTTCACAAAACTCTTGGTAGCAGACTTTAAGATACATGGCTCAATCAGCAGAACATTAATTTCAACGGATTCAAAGCTTCTTAACTTGCAACTCATTTTATGGAAAGTGATGACCAGGCCAAACAGTAGATAAATAAATAAATAAATCCTTGGACAATTTCACACAGCGCCAGCTAGCCCGAAAGTAAGCAACTTAATGCTTGTGTTATGGGTGCTAGCTTAACGGATATACTACTTATATACTTTTTTTTTAAATACATATGTTACGGCTAAAGACAGGTGTGAACATAAACTTAAGATTAGCCGGCTAAACTTAAGTTTATCTTCGAGAAGCGGCTAAAGTTCGATAACATGTTAGTTTGCGTCGTGATATTTCATCTTTAGCCGGCTAATGTGCACATTAGCCAAAACGAAACGGCTAAAAATGTATTCGATGGGCGCGCCAGGCCGGCGGAGGGCTTGAGGGGGCGGTGGGGAGACAACGCGCATTTTGTAATTTTAAATACCTACAGAAGATTCTGTAATGACCAAATGGTTCCTTATTATTTTATTTTAATGATAAGGTAGATATTGTTTTAAGTAATTAATATTTTGTTATTGTAATACTTGTAATTTTGAATACCTACATAGGTACATAAAAGTATGTGTAATGAACGTGATTATTTTTTAATCAAGTTTTCGTGTCAAAATAGTAAATATTATTACATTGTTTCCTTGTCCATTTCCTTCTACATTTTTAGCCAAGGGCCTGCGGTTACACTTAAGTTTAGCCGGCTAAAGATAGAAGAAACTAACATTAACACCTCGTCGAAGATAAACTTAAGTTTAGCCGGCTAATCTTAAGTTTATGTTCACACCTATCTTTAGCCGTAACACATACATATTATACATAGTAACACCCAGACCCGTCACAGAAATTAAAATTCATCATTTCAATTTCTGCCCGGCCGGGAATCGAACCCGGGACCTCTCGGCATAGTAGTCCGCTCTAAACCACTACACCAAACGGCCGACAAGCCACAGATGCAAGCTTCATCCAGAATCTTCAACCACAGAGGAACAGGCCATCTTACCTCCGCCTCCGCACATCTCTAGTGGAAAAGGTTAGCGTAATGTCTTCATGCAATATTCTGATATTGTAACTTTATTCAAGCTTCGCTTTGAAACGCATTAAGCATTTATGACTGTGATGTTCACTCGGGATCAAATCTATATTATATTCCGTTCAAAATGGTTTTTATTATAACTGGGAGAAGGTTGGATGTCAATCGTCTTGAATTCGAGTTGTCAGTAGTGATGTCTTTCAATCCAAACAGCGATCTTTTAAATAATGGTGCAGCGCAACATTTCTTTATGAAGGTATAATTCACAACTTTTCATTCTCTTAACTCTTTAAAATTATTGTGTTGATATAATAAAGAATTCATTTTTGCTTTAAGAACCCTCTCTTTTGGTTGCTGGTGCAAGATTTTGTCACACAATTTCTTGTCCAGATGAATAAAACAAAGAATCGTAGATGGGAATAATAATATGATCATTTCACTGATCAGAGTTTCCAGGTTTAAGTTTCATACCGGCATCTAACTATAACAATTTAAAGAAACGATGTCCAAAAATATCATTCATAAATCAAAGATCAATACTCGATTGTGCCAAGGGTACACATCACTGAGATCGTTTGCGGCTGCACTGTTGCAAGCGGCACGCTGCCTGAATGTAAAACAGAAGGGGGACAGACCGAAGACTTTACATTCGTCTGATGTTGACAGAAATAAAAGACACAATCGATAAAAAATCGATAGGTACCAAAGTTACAAGCAGACACATCACTGAGATCGTTTGCGGCTGCACTGTTGCAAGCGGCGACGCTGTCTGAATGTGAATCAGAAGGGGGGCCGACCCAAGACTTTACATTCGTCTGATGTTGACAGAAATAAATAAGCACAATCGATAAAATGTGCAGATACGCCTGTAAATTGTATCATATAGGTAAGTACTCACAAAAGGTGTTAGTTACAAGCGTGATGCGCGAGACGAATACTTACCTATATTTAATTTCCATTAATCTAAGATGATGATCAAAGACCAAGTGCACTATTAAAATATTTCATCATCTTCATCATTTCAGCCACAGGACGTCCACTGCTGAACATAGGCCTCCCCCAATGATTTCCACATCACACGGGTGGTCTTAAAATATTAAAACGATGTTTTAATAATAGCTTAAAACGGTCGCTTAGATAGATCTAAGACTTGACTAAATTTTTAATTCCAAAATTATGTCCTAATTGTGAATTTACCTAACGACATCTTAAGTAAGGTTAAATAGCTAAACTATTTTAAATAATCCTCCAGCTAAAATAAGGTCTGAACCAAAGTATAGCTCAGTCTAGCAGAGACAGCGGTTTAATGAAAATACCAGGTGCAAACGGTCACCAGCGCCCCCTGGGGAAATCACTGCGAATTACCGCTAAAACGGTACCCACCGCCGGGATCGGGAAAGAAATTAATGAAAGGTATACGTTATAGGAATATGATTATTCCAACTATAATATCGTTGCATGAAGTCTAGCTTTTACTTCAGAAAAATACCTTTTTTGTCAGTAAAATTAAGTTTAAATTTTTCAAACTAGACACTGATATCGAGCTTCTATTTTCTGATATGTAAGCTTACTTATCTTTGATTGCAAATAGACGTACCTAATGTTGTCCTGATGCCCGTTTTCACCATAAATCCCTAGTTTTTAAGTGACCCCTATGAAAACAAAATTCCTGTTATGTGTTACAAAATACTAGTAGTGATTACTAGAATTCTGGTAAACCCAACAAAAAATCTCGTGCTATCGTGACAGCGAAAATTGATTGTAACAAATACAAATTCTCGTTTTTCTGAATTGACAAATTGTGATGATACAAGAAATTAATACGCACTACTAGTTTATAGGTACTTAGTGGGTCATTTTTGTAAATTACTAATCGTTCTATAGTAGTCTCGTAAATCTGTTACTGAAATTGAAACGCTAAAATGCGTTTCAATTTCAGTAAGAGTTGAGCATAAAATATTTACAAAATCGCCAGCTTCTATTTACACTGGCCATAAAGGTAACTTAAACACTTAACTCTACTAAAGGATTATACAAATATACAAGTTATCCAGTTACACGAATATATATTAGATTGAAACCTAAACTCGCTTCAAGTGACTTGTTGTAGAGTAGAACTACACAAATCGCAGTTTCTATTTACTCTACATGTTAAGTTCAAGTTCGGAGAGATTGCCACAGCCGAAATAAATGAGTTGGATAAAATCATACAAATTGTTGGAGAGAGTTAAAATAAAAAAGCAATGTAAAATCCTTAACAACACTATCAGCCTTCTATTACCTACTATCAACCTTTTAAAATCTTAAATATACATTCCTAAAACATTTAACGAATATTGAGAATGCTGCTCATAACAAAGTTGGAATTCTTTATATTTTACTACTATTTTTTATCTTTATTGTTTATAAGGGGTTCTGTCAAGTGACTTTACTACTCTTTGCTATCCCCAACTTTCAAAAGGTTGATTAGGAAATAAAATCTCAGGAGAGCTGAATGCTCAGCTTCAGATCTTGTGGTCAGGTTCCTATCTGTTCGCGTAATTCATTCATTTTATGTGTAGTAGATGTCTTATATCACCCAAAGTTGACGCTGAATGCCCTGCTAAGAAGCTAGCAGAAAATAGATATATTAACACCATAGATTATGAAGGCGCTTAAGAGCGCCCCCTGCGAGTTTATGTTTGTCTTGATGTCAGTTTTATCATTAGCTAATTTACTACCTAGATTGTTTAAATTAACTTTTACCATTAGTACCTACTAGTAGTTAACTCCATAATTAATCACAGAGCTGTCCCACTAACCTTTTATCAAATCTACCTTAACAAACCCGAATTGCATTCATATCTAGAGTAAAAATAAATAATTTGTATGATTTCTGCAACATTGACTGTGACCCAGTTTATCATTTTTGTTTACGCAGACACTGTATGTTGGATGTTTTTAATAAATTATGTAGAACAAGCAATATTATGTAGCACATTGTATTGATTTTAAATCTTAAATGTAACTTGTGTAGATTTTAATTTTTAATTTAAATATTATTATGTATACATATTAGATTATATATTTTGCTAGAAATAGTTCTATTAATAAAGTAATGTAAGCCTCTTTTTTGCCTGAGATACAGGAATTATAATTCTTAGTTCAGGCACGTATGTACTTTTACCTATTATAGTTTAATATTAGCCTATTGTTAAAAACTGTCAATAAGTTATTCAATAAAGAATTTATTATTATTAAAAAAAAAAAAAAAGTACCTACGTCAAACTGGTTTATACAATGTTAATCCGTGTTTCAAATACAAATGGCTTTTATGGCTAGTCTAACTTTAAATTCTTGGCGTATCTCTTTAGACTGTGATGCTATCGGATGAAATCTATCATTAATCGAATCCCAAAGCCAAGAAGCAACGCCGGAAGATTCGTCGGCGTCGTCAGTTCTCGCAAATGGAATTATCCGCGTTATCGCCGGGGGAAATCGCGTAATTCGATATTAAGTCCGTACTTCAACGAATTTACTGCAGTTTTGGACTTGTACTTTGTAGCTTAAGTTGCGGACCAAGAAAGCGGAATAGGAAAATTAGTCAACTTATTACAGGATGAAAGGAATAAATAGGTTGGCCGAAACTATATAGCACTGTGAGCTTAACCACGTTTCTAAGGAGAAAACCAGAGGATTTTCTTACGGAAAACGTCGTTTTGCCCTAGGGAAGTCGATTTTTTAACTGAAGTATATCCAGCAATACGTTCCACCTGTTTAAAAAACATAAAAATGTTACGTTCTTTATTCCAGGATTTCTACCTTTACATTATGCTGTCGTGGCGGCGTATGCAAATGCAAGCCCCGAATTAAGTGGGGCAATAACATGCAGCATTAAGGTGGCACATTGATTTATACTTCGGCCGATCGCGGCTTTTCGTACGATTGTCCCGGCCAACCGTGTAACTGTAATGTAGGTACATTCGTTAAATTATACGTTTACTCAGCTGTTATTGTGAAGAAAATTATAAATGTTGTTGTGAAAATGGTTGCAATTTGCTACAGTATTGTGAAAAAGTAAAATAAAAGAAATGAAAAGAGATTCCTTACTAAGTAATAAAGGAGTATTTATTACAGACAGCCAGATCAGAATGGAACAATCAGGAATCAATCAATCGTGATGATTGTGTGACATTATACTCGTATTTAGGTACTAAATCAACCCCTAATCGTACAAATGAGTTCTTGCAAAGTTTTAAATTACCTGTCAGGAAAATTTTAAAATCTTTTTGGACTTATCTGGCAATTGCTGACTTGCACACAACACTCATGTGATACACTTTAGTGATAGGTAAATCAAAAGACTAAATAAACCAGAATACAGGTTTTCAATGTTGATAGTTGCATAAAGAATGTCTTGAAAATTTTGACAGTTGCATTCGAACGATCCAGCTACTGAAAGCTGCAGCCACTATTGATGCAGGCTTGGAGCCTGTTCAGTATGCACCTCACGCCACGTCCCATCCAAAATGGCGGAGCCCGCCATATTTATTTATAAATCGAATTCTCCGGAGGCGCCTTACGGTTTTCTGGAGGCTATAGGAAAAATTAAAAAGAAGTTACTTACGTGCCGAGCGAATTTATTTCGATGCGTAGAAAAGTTTTGTGGATGGATCCATTTTCAATTTCACAAAGTAGACGCGCTGGGATTGTGGTGGTGTGAAACTTTTACATCATTTTAGATGAGTAAAATAATATTTATTTTCTTCGTTTCGTTTCAA
Organism: Ostrinia furnacalis; assembly: GCF_004193835.3. NCBI lineage: Eukaryota > Metazoa > Arthropoda > Insecta > Lepidoptera > Crambidae > Ostrinia > Ostrinia furnacalis. The sequence continues at coordinate 751,878 of NW_021133985.1, forward strand.
GATTCTCTCTTTAATATGTCATACTTGATACTTATGACAATAAACATGGCAGCTCAGAAAGTCAATATGTCTGGAGTAGATGACAAAATCCACACGATACCCAGTAGTAATCAAGCCAGCCTACATATTACATACGTCTACACAACGCCTACTCATACTAGTATCCTAGTCATCCAGCCTTCAGTCTAGTTACAGACACAAACGTCTAGACAACGCCTACATCCAGACAAAAACAATGTCTGCCTGATGACTCCCCGGCGTTCAGCCGAGCACCTTATTAAATTCCGCGTTACAGCATCGCAATAAATTACTTCCCGCCGCTGGGGACACAGTCTAATGAAAATATACCGGAGATAACAGCCATGGTGACGACTGTTCATTCACGATTAAAACCTACAAATTGCGTGTGTGCTTTAAATTAAGCAGTTTAACAATTTGATTAACAGTTAACAGACTCCTTATTCCAGAGCTTTTTAAAGCCCTTTATTACTGGCCACTAAGAAACTTATTTTTAAATCTGCTCGTAGTTATTCAGACTGTTTGCTTTTCTAGAATGTTATTGTCAAGGAGTTCAATTACTGGCCAGTAATAAACTTATCCCAAAAAGGCGTAATTAGAATAATTCAAATTCGTATTTTGAAATATATTGTATTTTTTTATGGACTGACATGTCATTGTCCAAATGGAACTTTTGATACATGATTGACTACTAGAATTTCAGATTTCAGAATATCGTTACGTTGTTATCAAAATTATAGTAGAAAATGACACTACCTACTTGCTTGACCCGTGTTAATCTGGTGGCGAACCTAAATGTCAGATTTGTTTGAGTAAAACCTCAGGCACGGCTTTACGACTTTAATTCCGGAGGTAAATTCATATATTATTCCCGTGTGCTAGGCCCACTTACATTCTGGGGCCAAGTTACAAACAATAAATTGAGATGGATTTTAGCTTTTCCAACCGTTGGTAATGCTTACTTTTATTAGCTTACTGAGATCATAAACGTCTTTTTTGGGAAAAGAAGCTTTCATTTATTTTTTTACACCATTCAGGATATTCATTCATTTCAGAAAAACGACTAATCAATAAAGAAAAAATAGTACATTTACACAAAGACCGTCTCTGTCTTACCCATATCTAGGTGCTTCCCGCTACTTCATCAGATTTTCGGTCCACCTAGTGGGACCTGCTTACACTACGTCTTTCGGCCCGTGGTCGCCACTTGAGAGCTTTTCTGCCCCAACGACCATCAGCTCTACGAGCTTTGTGTATTGTGTGTACCTAGTATATCAATCCAATATAATAGCGGATAAAACCTATTATCGCAACCCACATCATTTAACTATCCATTCAATTTATTGAGCATACTTACCTACTTCTCCATTTTCGATGTTCCATTTGGTCTACTTTGAAATACGATTTTGAAATACTTTGGGTATGCCCGTCTTTCTCACTCTACTTAGTGATTGAAAGAGATGAATAATCATTCGAAATGGTTCGAAATCGAAATGTTTTGAGGGTGTACCCTCAGATTGGCTTCGTTAGTCGCCCTGGCGTGCGACTTGTTGCCGATGGGATAATGATCTGCAGATTTTAAAACCAGAACTCAATTCTTCGATATCAGTGCAAATTGCAATTTAAATGGCATGCAAAAGGGTATTGGTAAAATTATATTGAAGGTAAATAAGATAAAATAGTGATATTTTTTTCTGTGAAGCACATAAAAGGAGATTTTTCATCTCTCTGTTTTAATTTTTGAGAATGAATGATATTTGTTACTCTTCCACGCAAAAAACGCCTGATAACGTATGGATTCACGAGCAAACACTAATAGCTACAAAATAATCTTCAAATATCAAGTTATTGTCCTCACAAAGAGTCTAGTACTTACATACTTATAAGAAGTCAGTAATTTTAAGGAGATAAAAGATTTTCGTTTTTGTTAAGATTACTTAGAGCTCTTTGAGCTTAGCATTTTTCCAGACAAGCCTAGGTAATCTGTGTGCCTACCATGAGTTTACGTTAGGTGTGCTCGCTAGCGACTGCGTAAATAAATGACATTTAAATGTATGACATATTGTGCAGCGCCCCTAGCGGCTACTTTCAAGAAATAAAATCTTCATAGAATCTTTTGACGTATTCGCTAGCGAGCTCACCTAACGTAAACTCACTGGTTTGCACACTGGTTTTTGTAAACGTACACGAGATGCTCGATTCGTTTACAGACAAAAATGTTTAGTGGAAGAAAGCTCGTAAAACACTTCCAAAAGGCATTAATCTGCAAATCTTTAGCTAGATCATATTCGTTAGCTTCTCAGCACTGGCCCATTCATTGTCCTGAAGCAGTAGTAGGGTTAATACTCGGACGCGTAAAAGTCTAAAACTGCTTTTTAAAAGCCTACTCGCAAAAATAAATGAGTTTTTTATGTGTTTTAGCTTAACTATCACTGTACCACCTATATGGTTATCACTCAAATTACTGACAGCCATATTTTTTTTTTTTTTATATGTGGCAATTAAACCTCTCTGGGAGGTTTATTTCTGCCAATGTCGAGTGAAAAATATTGACATAGTTATCAATAGAACGTGGGTGTTTCAGTTCTATTGATTTTTCATGGATTCCGTGGGGTTAAGTATGCCCGTAAGCAGGTTTCGAGACGCCACCGGGTCCAAAGCGGGTTGTTCATACGACAACCCACTCGACACTCGATGCGCGCTCAAATTCGAAGTATTTCAATGTTTTTTATAATTTATCACTTCACTGCACTTTAGAACACAAAATAACACCAAATTTGTACACTAAAGTCCATTAAATAATAAATTGAAACCATTAAAACAGATCGACCATGCTTCCCGTTCAACTACCCTCCACGGAATCCAGCCATATTAACTTCGACGAAAAGAAAACGCCCCTGCATTACAGACTATAAAATGTAAATAGCATACATAAAGTGCTCCTACGTGAAGTATCTTCAGCAAAAGGGGAAAGTTCAATATTCTTAGCACTTCGCTAACACATTTCGTAGAAAACGTATAAAAATATCCAAAAACTAATACTGAGAATACTGAGATAACATGTAAGCTTTCACTTCAGACGGGTAAGTCGTTCACCTTGCAAAGAGTTAATATACTTTAGGTACCTTTGCATATTAAATACATTAATTGTTCCAAGCAATTTCAAGTTTTAGGTTTCAGTGTAATTGAAATGAGAAAGGATAAACTTCATGACTAATATTCGAGTTTATTATCAACTGTTTCCTAACAATCGTCTCATATAACTTTTAGGGCAAATTACTTTAATTTGGTTACTTTGAAACATTTAAGATACCTAACTATTTCATCAGTGGATCCTATCTCATTTAGAATGTAAAGGATTTTTTGTGAGCTTCGGTCAATTTTGTCTGATTGTGTGGTGATGAACTGACTGAGAAAAGACAAAAAATGTATGATAACATTTCATCAACAATTTCGCGTTCCATTCCACGGCTCTAAGTTAAAAAAAATTATACACGTCAATTAACGCTTGCCTATTCATGTAACACGATAAGGCAACCCACAGTAACATCGTGCGCTCGCAGCCTAATGTTTCCATTAAGAGGTCAGGCGCGCCCTCTCCCGTCTATAGGTAGAATATTAGTTTAATTTCGCATGTGATAGTATGCAAATCCGTCCATCCATTATACAGCAGCAGCCCGCGTATAAAGTGTCCACTTCACTATAATCGCGAGCTGAACCAATTTAGCTTTATTGCGATGAGCTATGAAGCAAGGCTATGGAGAGCTTCGACATTAAAAGCAAGACAAGTAATTAGTTAATATTTTATAACTAAGCAAGCATGGTATTCAATTATGGCAGACCTCAGTTTTGGACAGGATTGTAGCTTTCCTATCACCCCTATCTGAAAGAATGAGAAAGATGGCTTTAAATTAACACACCTAAGCAAAAAAATCCTTCTCGCAATAATTCAAGCCCCTAACTGACTTCTGAAGTCTGACTAAATGTGTTCAGACGATTTAAATGTACTTATACATGTAAGTAGATGATGGTTATTTATTACTGAATAAGTAACTTTTAATTGCTTAAGACTTGAAACCTATATTCATAATTATACCTACTCCTTTTCTTCAAGCTCTGGGCTAAGTTAAATTGCGTTTCAAACATAATTAACGTCTTGAAACGTTTGACTAATTTAACTCTAAAACAAATACCTCTTTGGGAAGACAAAGCCGTATTTTATGGAAGCGTTATTTTAGTTCCATACTTTAGGCCTCATTTTAGAGAGTGGAGGAGTGAAGGTAGAGCGATGAGCACGAACAATGGCCCCAAAGCCATTCACGCAATGCAATTTATTACTGTGGAGCTGGTACGTGTGAATCGCTACCCCACAGGTGAATTAATACAGCCAAACCACATCTTTAAGCTTCGGCCAAACCAACGCGTGTAGCAGCTCGCGTCGGCAATGAGAAATCACTGCGCGTGCATAGATCGCCGCGACCAATGACAGGACGCGTTGATGTGAACTCATCGCTACAAATTCATACACGACATCTGATCGCCATCGCCATCGCGCGCACAGGCTGCACGCGTTGGTTTGGCCGAGCCTTTAGACTTAGAAGAACGCTTTATTTGTCAAAACCCCATAGAGCACTTTTTTAAAAACGATATAAGAAAATTGGCAAAGGAAATCTCCAGAGAATCCCAGTGTGCTTTTCTTTTTTCTTTTGCAAGGTTCGACGTCTCACCGACGTTAATGGATGAGGTTACCATCACAAAAGAAATTATCTGTTTTATTTATCCCCACATGAGTGTTAAAGCGATGAGCACGAAAGCTATTCACGCAATGCAATTTATAACTCAGAAGTTTGGTGTGCTGCAAGCTCGCTTGTACATGCTACTCACTATGCGGCAAGTGCGAGAAAATCAGCCAACCCAAATATAATATTTTACGTCGTAATATATTCTTATAAATCAGATGGGAAACTATTTTTTTAAAAAAGAAAAGAAANATATTCTTATAAATCAGATGGGAAACTATTTTTTAAAAAAAAGAAAAGAAAACAAGAAATCTAACAAAAACTTATATTCCAAACGTTATTTTAAAATTACAAAATTACGATCTCCTAACAACCTAAGACACGTCCACCACTCTCGAGCGCCGAAGGAAAAGTGAGCTCCGTCCGTAGCAACAGGCAGCAACCTGCTCCGGCGCGCCACGATCACGCCACCGCTGACGTCACCAGTACGGGCTGCTAGGCCCCGCCTCTTCTTCAGTTATTTGTAATACGGCCTCTCCTGACCGCGAGGCGTCCCCGACCGCTTCTTGAGAAGGTCCTTCGCTACCATCCTCTGCTTCTTGAGAGGGTCCTTCGCCACCATCCTCTGCTTCTTGAGAGGGTCCTTCGCCACCATCNTCTCGAGCGCCGAAGGAAAAGTGAGCTCCGTCCGTAGCAACAGGCAGCAACCTGCTCCGGCGCGCCACGATCACGCCACCGCTGACGTCACCAGTACGGGCTGCTAGGCCCCGCCTCTTCTTCAGTTATTTGTAATACGGCCTCTCCTGACCGCGAGGCGTCCCCGACCGCTTCTTGAGAAGGTCCTTCGCCACCATCCTCTGCTTCTTGAGAGGGTCCTTCGCCACCATCCTCTGCTTCTTGAGAGGGTCCTTCGCCACCATCCTCTTGGCCTCCCAGGTCATCGGTAGAATCATCAGACTCTGGAATTGCAACAACTTCTGAGCGACATAGTAAAACGAAAATGAGATGAAAAAAAGAGGGCTCTGGATAACTTTGCGTTATGATAGAAAGCGTGCACTCAAACCATCACAAGCAAAGCCTTAATAGACAACGTCTATAATTTAACTAAGTTTGGGAACAGATAAATCTCAAAACTAAATAACAAATGACAGATTCCGGATTTCTGTCACCTGTTCGCATAACAAACGCATTATAATTTTAATGCAGAAGCTATGCCCCGCGACAGAGGCTCCAAAAGTTCGCATGTCACGACTCCTTGATCATAACATAGGCACCAAGTTCGCATATTATGACCATCCCTACTCGCATAACTAAAACATTAGGTGTTAAATGTAATGGTTATGCCCCGCGACAGAGGCACCAAAAGTTCGCATGTCACGACTCCTTGACCATAGCATAGGCTCCAAGTTCGCATACTATGGCCCCGTGACAACCAATGTCACTAATGGTGTTGCACATCAACATGTGCAACATCACTCACAACTCGCAGTAACACACGCCATAGGTAGCTGCCTTAAGCAAGCGCACGTGGTATAAGCAACACAAAGCTCACGCCATAGGTAGCTGCCATAAAGCAAGCGCACGTGGCCAAAAAATGACTTACCACCCTCNCAAACCCATCAACTTATTACTTTACTCAATTTAAAGATTAAAAACTTGTCGCGGGATTTACTAGTGTAAAAAATACATTAATTACGTAACTTGATTTTGCTAAAAGTCTGATCTGAGAAAAAATCAAATAGGTAAATTATACATTATTTCTTTATTATTAGGTATGATGATGTACTGTCTTAGGTACGATACAACTACGGATTAAGATCGTTTAGTCGACGCAGCATTGAAATTGTACAGATAAATGCAGTTTGCGCACTCACTACGCGACGTCAAGCAATAAAAACCTAAAATTCGAACGCCAACTTTTTGCTACAACGCTCTTAATAATTGGGCTTAATGCAAAAATAGAATCATTTTTAATTTGTCGGGTAAGCGCGACAAGTTGTCCTAACCGTTCAACACGTAAACACATAGAGTAATGATAGCACCAGAGACCGCAACACACGATAACGTTAAGAGTATGATAATTTACAATAGCATTTAAATAATGAGAAATATAAGCATAACTAAGTAATTTAGATAACTGAAAAAGCACTACACCACTGATCACGTATAAAGAAAACACTCATTTGGCCGTAGAAGTGATTTTCACTAAGTCACTTTCGCAGCGGATGGAGAATATCGGGGAGGTTTCACTACGTCTCACAAGAGTATGCTCCCATGCTTCACCCACACGAATCGAAAACCGTGTTGTTTCGCCGCTTCTCGCGCTTGCCGGAACAAGTTTTTGTTTCTCAGGGTAAGATGTTCATTGATGAAGACTTTGTGCGGTGGGCCAGAGATGTTCAGCTGCTCCGTAGTTATTCCCTTGTGCAGGCGGACAGCTGATATCAAACTGTCACGTGTTAGACGGCTTGTGAACTTCACTATAATATTTTTCGGACGCTGTGAGGCAGGGGAGGCGTGTGGAACGCGATGAATCGCTACTATGTCGTGCTTGTTTATGGTTTCCTTCACAAGAGTAGCTATGTCTTCAAGCATGGACGCAAGATTTTCCCCGCGTTTCTCCGGTATGTTGGTTATTTCAAGGTTACATTGACATGCCTGCTGCTCCATGATGTCTATCTTGGCTTCCAGGTGTGCGATACTCGAGGAGTTAGCCTGAGCAGTCGTGGATTCTTTCTCCAGGATAGTAACTCACCTCGCAATGTCCTCAGTTTTAGTATTCAAATCTTCATATTTATCACTGATGAGCTGAATAGAGGTCTTCATTTCATTCATGTCGTCTATAAGTTTTGAGAAATTTTCATCTTGCCGAGTGAACCAACTTTCGAGAGTAGAAACGATGCTTGTTTGAAATGCTTTCAATTCTGATCTTAATTCCTGTATTTCAGTACTTGTCCCTTTTCTGTGTGTGACAAAGTTTGGCGGTGACTCCTTGTCAATTAGCGAGCCGTCGACGCTCATTTCGCCAGTCTTACATTCTTGTATTGAAAGGTCGCCTTGATTGAACGTGCTGTTTAGGGCCATTTCGATGTAGCTTCTATTTGCGTTATTACTCTGTGCACTAACAACACCGATACAGTGACGCGCTACGATCAGCGCACGGCGGTGGGGACGCGACCGGTTTGTCCACGCATGGACGACGGAATGAGTGTAACAATGTATTGGTGAACCAAATAAATAAATAAATTTCGGGTAAATAACTTTAGGTGAGCCAATATGGACCCCCAAAGAACAGACAATGTTAACGTGGATCAATAAGATCGAAGAATGCGCAGAGATTTATAACTGGGACGAGCGAGAAATTACAATACATTACTCGCTCCCAAAATTGTCTGGTCTTGCTAGGTCATGCTATCGAGCTCTTGAGTCGATGAAACATAGTTGGACTAAATGGAAAAAACTACTCATTGAAAATTTTCCTTGCCGCGAAGACTATGCCGAGCTTCTAACGGAGATGCTAAATAAACGCGTTCGTTACGGAGAATCTCTAGAACATTATTTCTATGCTAAAATCAATCTTCTGAATCGATGCAAAATAACCGGTAGGCAGGCGGTGGACTGTTTAATACATGGCGTGGATGATCGCACCGTTAAGATAGGCGCACAGTCAGCACAATTTTCACAACCAGACCAGGTTCTTAAATATTTTAGATCGGTCAAAATAGGCAAATACGAGATGTTAGAGCTAAGAAAAATAGATTTGAGAAAAGTAGCACCACGATCAATAAGCAAATTGATCCTAAATCCGGAAGCGGCAACCCAAACATTAGGTGTTTCAATTGCAACCAATTAGGGCACCCAAGCTTCTTATGTGATAAACCTTTGGTTAAATGCACAAACTGTGGTAGGATAGGACATCAGTCTTCAAATTGCTATAGAGACAAAGCTAATGGAGTTAATGATAGCTCTAATAGTAACCAACTACCAGAGTCAATACCTAAAATCGAGAAACAGGTGTCGAAACTTAATGTTGTACCAGTTGAGGTCGAGGAGCCGACATGTGGACTTAACGTTACAGATAAAAGCTATGATAAATATATAATGAAAGTTAAAGTTAATGATAAAATCTTTCAATGTCATATGGATTTGGGTAGCCAGTGTTCGTTAATGTGGGAAACTGATGCTAAATCGTTAAACTTAAAACTTATCACTGATGTGAAACTCCCAATGCTAAGAGGTATTGGAGCAAACTTAGTTCAACCATTGGGTCTCATTGTCACGACAGTTGAAGTTCAAAATATCAAAGAAGTTATCGACATATATGTGGTTGAGGACTATGTTTTGAACTACCGTCTTGCTTGACCACTTCTTCACAGAGAGGCCAAATTTAATCATCACTAAAACACCGAATGAGATAATAATACAGAAACAAAACAATAAAGTTCATCTTATCTCTAAAAACGTTTCAACAATTCCTGTCAACGCCTTACGCGCTATTACGGTTAATTAACATTAACTAACAGTAGGCCGAATCTATGTCAATGGAACGATTCGTGGGTCTGAAGGCAAAGAATATTATCTTCAAGAGCTTCCTCGTTGTGGATAAAAAAAAAAAAAAAAAATCTACTGCCTGGGGAGTATAGCGTTGTTGATAATAGATGTGCTTTACTAGTACAAAACGTATCCAATAACGATATTGTTATAAAGGACAACGTACTTATAACGAGAGCTACCGAAATTCATATGACTTCAAACATTTGTGCAGACACAATTGGTACAACTGAAGTAGACGACACGTTAAATTGCAACCCAAACTTGACAACCGAACAACGTTTGACTCTTCAAAATACGTTGGCTGAATACGGAGATTGTTTCTCAAGCGGCCTCAAAGATTTAGGCTATACTAACGTAGGTGAGATGAATATAGAATTGGAAGACTCTGAACCGGTTGTGTATAGACCTTATCGTATGCCTCATTCCGAAAGATGCTTGCTTAGTTCGTGACATGATTCAGGAGATGGTTGATGGAGACATTATAAGGGAATCTGCCTCACCCTACGCAAGTCCAATTGTTCTTGTAAAGAAAAAAACGGGCGATAGACGTCTGTGTGTAGACTACCGCGCTTTGAATCGTAAGACTAAAAGGGATAATTACCCTCTACCTCGTATAGAAGATCAATTGGACTTGCTAGCGGGTAACAATTTATTTATATCACTGGATCTGGCTTCTGGGGGGAGTTCGTTTTGGGCAGCCTTCGGAAGTGGACGTGCGCAACACGTGCGCTCCAGACGATCCGACCCTAAAAGGCACTTATAAAACTTGTATTATTGAGCAGAGACGATGCACAGCATCTGGTGAGAGAGATGCGTCTACTTCCGGTGTAGTTTTTTTACCATTTTATACCTTAAATGACGTCATTTCCGCAATTATTTAATAGGAATTGATTTGACTTACTTCCGTTTGCCGCCATTTTAGTCACCTGGGGGCGAGCTTGCTCGGAGTTCTTCATAGAGAGCTCACCAGCAGGGCTAAGATGCGCGCCGTGATAAACTGCTATCGCGGCGTTATATCGATTTTGACGTCACTATATCGTTTTATCTACTGGCGCCACCACAGATATGGATAGATGCAGCATATCAAAAAATTTGTATGAAGACGAGCGTGCCACTTTTTAAACGTCATTAGTGTCATTTTAGCGAATTTTAGTGATTGCCGCAACGTATTAATAACAACTGTCTACAGCATTTTTGCGCACGGGTTATGCATAGCTTATTTTTATTGCTTTAATACCTAGAAATAAGAATAACAACAAAAAATTGTTCTGAATTTGCTTTTATGTGTAAAAAATAGAAAAATTCATATCAATGAATATATGAAACGTGAACAAAGAGATGATTCAATTTGTTGCCAAATATATTTTTTTCTTTCATTCTTACATTCTTTCTAATTATTTAAACATACCAAGCATCCATTTAAGATTCAATCTCACAAGAGAAAATTTAAAATAGAGTCCAAATATTTATTAAAAATGAAAAGTTCTAATTTAATGTCATGTTCCATACAAGATTTTTCTCATAAAAATCTAACCCTATCATGCTTTCAGTTTACTGGCCTTGGTAACATCGTCTCTCAAATCCCACTATATTTTTATGAAAGCGTGCCCCTTGTTCTTGCGAATAAGCCCCCATAATTATCTATAAATATATCCCAATGAGAATGAGACGTGCATCTTTAGAGACATTTTACTATGAAGATGGAAAATTCAAATCGCTATAACTCTTTAAAAAGCAAATATTTTCGATTTGTAATCGCACTTTTTTATATAAATTTGCTTATATAATCTGAATATAATAAGTAAAATCCATGCGCAAAAAAAATTTTTTTTTTGTTGATCGGTGTAATCGTACCATCGTACTGCAATCGCAAAGTCATCGAATGATATCGTGTGACTCGATTCGACAATTAACTAATTCCGATAAAACTGATATTTTGTTAAATTCATAGCTAGTCTGAATGGGGATTAAAATAATTTTGTAGCAGTAAGTAATGATCGTTATTCCATTGTGTTAAATAGTTAAGGCAGCCAACTTTATAATAAGTCAATGCGGGACACCCACCCCTATCCACAATAAGACTTAGGATTTGTTGGAATTGTTAATGGTGTACTTAAATTAGAAACAAACAACACTATATAGGTGTACCAGAATCTCATGGCAAATAGGGAAAATAAACTTTGTTGAGAGCAATACTGGGGAAATTGGAATAAACGATCTTGATACTGTTTAATTTTTTACTTTTATGACTAATATTAATGAACATGAAGTACGAATATACATTTTAGGTAGGTATGTGTATGAAGAATGTTGATAAACATCAGGTTTTTAACATAAGAAAATGTCTTGGAAATTAAATAAATCGTCTGTGAGAAAAGAAATGTCTGAGAAATTAATTATTTAAATTACCTACATATTTTCGCGTGGAACTGAAACATAGGCGGTGCCGTTCTTTTTGTATATGGCCAGGTCTGGGTTTTTTTAAAAAAAGGTTACAAAATTTTACTAAGAAAGAATCTTGAGTGACCCTAGCTGAAAAATTAAAAACTGCTAGATTTAAAAAAAATGAACTGGCTGGATCAGGGGTGATTTACTGTTTGTACTCCGAATGACTGTGTGAATACACCGATCAAAATGGCGTGAATAGTTATGCGCAACTTTAGGGTCCTGTAACTTATTTATTTGTAGAGATAATATTTTCATGATTATTTCACAATTATTATTTGTTCTACTTATATTTATTTCAAGTTTATTTCAAAGAAAAAAAATGGAAACTTCTCCATTATTCAATCTTGCTTTATGAAATCTTTATCAATTTTCTTTACATGGTCATAACATCTGCACCAATTTGTGAGATATACCTGAAAACCCCGATAAAGCAGTTATTAAGTAAGAATAATATATAAAAAAACACAACCCTCCTTCTGACACAGTTGGGTAATAAACTAAATAATAAATAAATATCCTTAGATATTTTACACTGCGCTTCTAGTCCCAAACTAAGCAAAGCTTGTACTATGGGTAATGTATCAAAACATTTCAGTCCAACTTACTGTCAACTCGACGACGCGCTTTAGAATCAAAGATCGACTTTGAATTATGCCTTATTTTACAATTTACATTGAAAACAATATGCCTTGCTTGAACTTTTTCGACTTTTTCACAAAAATAACAAATAGTCAAGAAGAGATTACAAAAATTTTGCAGCGGCTGACAGATTTCATAATTTTCTTTGACAGATGACAATTAAACCATAGACAATTGCCATATGAAAAACACACTTTTCCAATATTTTTGTTTGCCATGAGATTCTGGTACACCTATANTTTGTCTAGATTTCATTACTTTTTAGAGATAAAGGCTTAAATGTCATTTTCCATGTCGATGATATTATTCTCGTTTTTGGGAGCACAAAGGTTGATCACGATAATACACTGAGATTAGTTTTGGAAAGATTGGTACAAGAGGGATTAACAATTAATAAAGAAAAATGTCAAATTGGAGTAAGACAAATAAAATTTTTAGGTTTTGAATTATCTGACAAAGGAATATCAGTGGACACTAACAGAATTCAAGCCATAAAAGAATTTTCTAGGCCATGTAATAAAGTAGAATTGCAGCGATTTCTGGGCATGGTGAACTTTGCTTCGCGTCATATTAAGAACAAATCTGAAAATTTAGCACCTTTGAATAGTTTATTAAAGAAAGATGTTGAATTCTGTTGGGGTCCAGATCAGGAGAAGTCCTTTATGAGTATTAAAGAGTTATTATGCAAATCACCTGTATTAGCATATTATGATCATACAAAACAGGTCATTGTCAGTTCTGATGCAAGTTCTTATGGTCTAGGAGGATGTTTACAACAAATAGATGTAAAAGGGAATAGACAGATAGTAGCTTACATATCCCGCACAATGTCTGAAACAGAATGTAGATACTCTTAAATAGAAAAGGAAGCTTTGGCTTTAACGTGGGCAGCAGAAAAATTTCAGGAATATATAACAGGACTAAAAATTGTTTTTGAAACTGACCATAAACCTTTGCTTCAGATATTACAAACTAAAAATTTGGATGATTTAACACCTAGACTACAAAGGTTTCGTATCAGGTTAATGAGGTTTTGTTATGATATAAATTATGTACCTGGAAAAGATTTGGTACTAGCTGATTGCTTATCTAGGGCTCCACAAGAGGGTGTAAATAATGACAATGATGACACAGATACTATATTCTTATAAATCAGATGGGAAACTATTTTTTAAAAAAAAGAAAAGAAANCCACCCTCGAAGAAGGCTGCACACGTTTCCGGCGTCCACTCCCCGCGCCACTGAACCATATGCTCAGCCGCCGCTTGAGTTCGCTTGCCATATGAACCCGCCATGAGCTCCAACTCATAGCGATGATGTGGGAGGTCCCGAACTACTTTGTAAGGGCCTCGCATGCCGGAATCCAGTTTGCCAGAACTTTGTGAACTTTTACCCACAAAAACAAAGTCTCCTACAGCATAAGTAGGTGGTTCGCGCCGCGTCGAGTTAACACGTTCATCTTGTTGACGTTGATTTGTTGCTAATAGTTCTGACGCCCTTTGCCTTCGGAGAGTAACTATCGCCTCGCGATTGTTATGTGTGTCGTCAAGAGCCACATCCCTTATGAGAGACCTTAGTACGGGAGTGGTACCTTCAGTCCCGATCAGAAGGTTGAGGGGTGCCATCTGAGTCGTAGCTTGCTTGGTAATATTTAACGTCAGTTGGATTTTCCATAAAGCTTCCGACCAACTTACGCCTTTAACGTTTACTTCGACTCGCAGCATGTTTAATACGGTTCGGCAATAACGCTCGACCTGACCATTCTCACAATGCATGCCGGGTGTGATTAAGTGTGTGGAGCATCCCATATTTAAAACCCAAGTTTGAAAACCTGAACCCTCGAACATTCTACCTTGATCAGATACGATCAATGTCGGAGTACCAAATAAAGACAACGCATTCGTAAAAACACGCTTAAGTTCGTCTGTGTCTTGCCTACGCATGGAATACAGAAGACAGAACTTTGAAAAGGCGTCTATTATTATGAGAATGTATTTGAAGCCGTCAGACTCCGGAAGCGGACCAAGGACATCCATGTGGATGGTAGAAAAAGGAACGTCGGGCTTAGTCCATGATTCAATGGGCATGTGAGGTCCACGGGGAATCTTTTTATGAGAAAGGCAGACCACACAATGGTTTACATACTTTTTCACAAATTGCCTCAGACCGGGGAACCAAAAATGACGCAGAATTAATTCGGTTGTTTTATCAATGCCAATATGTTGATGGTCATCGTGAAATACACGTAAGAGGCTCAGACGATGCCCCTTCGGTATAAAACATAACGAACGCGATTGCTCGCCAGTGGGACTGTATTTATAGTACAAGAGGTGGTTTTTAATTTCATAGCGGGAGGAATCTATCTGACCATCTCTCAACTTCTCCATCAACTCATGGGTTTCAGAATCGGCAGACTGGGCAATTTGAGCCCAATTGTTAGGCCTACGTATGTGTGAGACATTAGCCGGGTTACGACTCAAAAAATCGGCGTGTTGCATAAGGGCGCCTTTCCTGTACTCGATGGTGTACCGAAAGTCTTGTAAGTAGACCCACCATCGGGCAACTCGGGGTAAGAGATCTTTTTTACGTTCGGTCAACTTAAGCGAATTACAGTCCGTCACTATCTTAAAGTTAATACCGATAAGATAGTGCCGAAAATGTTGTAAGGCCTTCACTATCGCGAGAGTCTCGAGTTCGTAACTATGATATCGAGACTCTGCGCCATGTGTGGCCCTACTGAAGTAACCAACTACCCGTTTGCGTTTACCCTCATGTTCTTGTAATAGGACAGCTCCAAAACCGATCGCGCTCGCGTCTGTGTGCAACTCAGTGGGCAACTTCGGGTCAAATATTGCTAACACCGGTTCCTCCGTTAAACAACCAACTATGTATTCACGAGCAGCATCTTGCTCGTCACCCCAGATGAATGGGTGACCCTTTTTCGTTAATTTTGCAATAGGAGCAGTTTTGACGGCATAGTTGGCTATATATCGTCGGAAATATCCCGCGAGACCCAAAAATTGCCGCACTTGCTTCACGCTCGTCGGTTTTGGTGACTTAACCAAGGCCTCTACTTTCCTAGGGCTCGGCCGTACCTGACCCTGACTTATGAGCCTACCTAAGTATTCTACTTCGGTCTCTAGAAAAGAACACTTTTTCAAATTGATCGAAAACCCTGCTTTTGTAAGTGTCTCAAGGACCTGATGTAGAGTTTCGAGACCCTCATCTACTGTGTCAGACATAATTAACACATCATCAATGTAATTAAGGACTTTTCCGGTGTCTATTAACGGTTTTAACGTCTTTGATATTATCCTCTGATACACTACGGGAGCGTTCGTCAAACCGTAAGGCATTTTCAGATACTCAAAATGACCTTCCGGCGTGACGAAAGCGGTTTTACTAATGGAATCATCATCAGCTCTCATAGGAATTTGGTGGAAGCCTGTGGCCATGTCTAGACTGGTAAAGTACTTACTACTGCCAAGCTTGTCTATGTGATCGTCTATGAGAGGTAACGGAAACCTATCTTTGACCGTAATCGCATTGAGGGCTCGATAATCAACGCACATCCTATCAGACCCGTCTTTCTTTTTCACGAGTATGATAGGACTTGCGTACTCTGATTGTGACTCACGAATAATGCCTTTACTTAAAAGGTCTTTAGTTATTTCACGGACTCGCAACTTTTCATCCGCCGAAAGCTTATAAGGTCGATAGTGCACTGGCGAGTTACTATTCAGCTTAATTTCCATGCAGCCGGTATTAACAGTAGAGGTCGCGGTTCCCGTGACAAAAGAATTGTTATATCGATCGATAAGTGTAAGTAACCGGTTCTTGTCCTCGCCTACTAATGATGTTTTCACCGCACTACTATCCAAGCTACTTATTTGGCGCACATGAGAGGGATTATCAATCCTTACTAGTCGCTGAACGTCACTTGTACGTATATAAGCTACACCCTGACGATTTAAGATATCTGTGCCTAGCAAAATAGGAGCACTTATGCAGTCCGGGGAAACAACAAATAAATCGACTTCTAAAGATATCTCAGGAAATTCGATTACTTTCGTAATGTAACCTGTGGATTCTATTTCCTGACTTCCGATCCCGCGCATGACTCGATAGGTTGGTATAATACTACAATCGATATGTTTAAGTACCGCACTGGAAATCAGTGAAATATCAGAACCACTATCGATTAAGACATCGACTGGCACCTTCTCTATAACGGCAGTCATAATGTTAGTTTGAGAAGCATTCGTGATTTTTGTGCAAAAATTGACCTCATTTACGTTTTTCTTATTAGTTTCGGACCGTTGCTTCGCAAAACAGTGATCTACCAAGTGCCCTGTCTTTTTACAGAACGTACAAGTCAATGCCGATTTATTTGTGTTTGAGGCATTTGTGACTGTGCTATTTGAATTAGGCTTTTGTCTCTTAGGACAAAAGTCTTTCTTGTGACCGACACCATCGCAGTAAAAACATTTAAGATCGGATTTATTAGTCCCGCGTTTCGAGCTAAAACGGTTATCGTTATTTGACGAACGGGTAGGATTGTGGGTATTTCGAAAATCTGTTTTAGGTTTAGTGTACGCGGATAAAAACTCGACCAATTGATTGGGTTGTAATTTAGCGTTTGTAGCAGCAGCTTTCACTTGAGGATCACTTATGCCTCTTATGACAATAGCAGATTTTAAATCGTCCGACAACCCAGTAACAACATTTAATCGCAACAATGATTTACGGGCATACTCAGCATAAGTGGAAAAGCCTTTTGAATTTGTACACATTGTCTCAAATAAAATGTTAGCGACATCGATACTTCGTGGACAGAGTGACCGAAATTCCAATTTGAAATTAGTCCAGGTTCGATCGGACGTGACCCAGTCATTTAACCATGCGCGTGCATCGCCTTTAAGGCAACCACCTATGCGCGATAGGCACTCCCGATCGTCCCAACGATTTGCCTCGCGGCCACGATCCACCTCTGCACACCAAGCATCGAAATCGTTGATATTAGGATCAAAACTTGAAATGTAATAATGGTTCGATCTTACTTGTAACAAGGATGATAACGCGCCAACAATCCTATCCGTTGCGTCCCCTTCATTTCTCGACTCGCGACCGCTGGCCCGCGTTGGCTCCGCCGTGACCTCGACTGCAGTGGAGTTCGTCGCCTGGCTTGACGAAATGGGCTGCAGCGGTGGCGTCTGGCACTCGCGTGGTGGACATGTCGTTGCCGTAATTGTCGATGGAACGGATAGCCTATTCTCAATAGCATTTAGTCTTCCGAGAATAACATCTAACGATTGGTTACGAGGGCTATCACGACGTCCGTATGAACTATCGCGACGCCGTTTACTAGATCTATGACGACGGTTATAAGAACTACTTTCACGACTGGAACTACGATCTCTTTTCTTGGATTTATGTTTAGGCATTATGAACGCGTTCTAAATTATTAACACTTACGCAAATAATAAATTCCAAGATTTCACACAATCCACCCACCACCACAATTTAAAAATTTTAGCGTTTAAAATGATTCAGCGGCACACACAAAAGTTAAATTTTACACCGTTAGCGGAAGGCTACGTGGCCTATCCCACTTCTGATCTTATAAATCAGATGGGAAACTATTTTTTTAAAAAAAGAAAAGAAAACAAGAAATCTAACAAAAACTTATATTCCAAACGTTATTTTAAAATTACAAAATTACGATCTCCTAACAACCTAAGACACGTCCACCACTCTCGAGCGCCGAAGGAAAAGTGAGCTCCGTCCGTAGCAACAGGCAGCAACCTGCTCCGGCGCGCCACGATCACGCCACCGCTGACGTCACCAGTACGGGCTGCTAGGCCCCGCCTCTTCTTCAGTTATTTGTAATACAAGCATTTCGCTTCGCTCATGCAATGAACATGCACCCATATACTTTTGTTCGCTCGGCGACGTTCTACAGTCTATTGCTAATAAGCAGCTTACGAAAGCCTTACTTCAAGTCTAACAGCGTGTTTTAGAAAATTCTAACTTGCACTGAATATTTTATTAAAGGTGCAATTTTGTTTCATTATTCCAATTTATTTTCAATTGGAGTTAAAGTAAAGAAGCTTAAGGAGTTACACTAAGTTACTTTCACCGTACCTAACTTTAACAATAACCGGTGATTTTTGTATGGAGTTTGATAGATTTTTGACGTTTGTCAAAGTTAAAATAAGATGGTGCAACTCAGCCTAAGTGTTGTTATTCAGGAGATAAACGTAATTGGTTATTCCTAAGTCATCCATGATTCAGTACCTATTTAGCGAGCGTTTATTATGACTAAAATGTTCTGGGTTTGATTTCCAGAAAGGTCATAGAGTGAAAAGCTCTTAAAGGTCCTTTATTTTTTGCAATTAGGCTTTTAAAAAGCGCTTTTACATGTTGTATTATTTTATACCAAACTGTTTAACTGCCGGAACACAACAATGCTGTAAACGTTGTTGTGGTAGGGCACCATCTTACCTAAGTCATATCGCCATGATATGACTTAGGTAAGATGGTACCCTACCACCAACCAAACCGAACAAAAAAGTCTGCCCCCTCTGGGAATCGAGCCCGGGACTTCTGCGTCTGAAGCAGGTGGTCTTACCAATAGACCACAGAGACGGTTAAATTACCACTTCTGGTGCATCTAAAACTTGCTGCTTCCAAGGCATTCACAGTGTCACGTCTCTACATCATCGGAACAACTTCTTACGTATGAAGTGCATATAGGTACTGACCCTGATCAAAACTATGTAACCTCAAACGTATTCCCCATGGCTCTTGCTAGGATTTTCCTTGTAAGCATTGGGGCAAGGGGCATTCTTGGGATTTGAACCTGTAACCAAAGTAGGTAGTTCTAGAGAGCGAATTATAAATAACTGTAACGAAATTATCAACTTCAGCCTAAAACTTGAACTGTAAGTTAAATCTTTTAAATCTTAATTAAATGATATCCACTGAATCTCGCATCGAAAACAATAAACGTTGTTCACTCGAAACAAACTGCAGCAAAACATTTGTTTAATTGAACGCGAGATTCCGGATCCCGCGATTCCCGGGATTCCCCGGGATTTCCGGGAATTTTCCCGGGATTACTCAGTGTTGGCGCCATCGTGGCGTTTTGTAACGAATATGGTGCGGCTTATGTTAATGTTGATAGAATTGCTGTGTTCGAAAATGTGCTCTTGTTGGTTTGGCCCAATTCTTGGTAAACAACGAATGTGTATTTATTCTTTTATGAGCTTATCTTTTTAAAATGATGCCTGATGGACATTGCCAGAAGGGCCACTAAAACAAACACGAATGCCCAATATGCTAAGCAATGCTTAGCCAAGGGAGTGCTGTTGTTGTTGTCGTTGTAGTTTGTTCCGATTCTCACTAATGGCCATTTTGTGCACTATTACCTGGACCGGACCCATCTTTTTATATCACGGACATCTTATTTTATAGCGCATAGCTATACATCCATTTAAATACGCAATTTTTACTTGATAAAAAATAGACAATGAATACAGAGCTGTATCCCTTTTTTCCGTCGGGAAATGCGTCACACATGTCAACTGGTCGTCCCATCGGCCAGTGGGTTCTGTGGGACTCTCCCTGCTAGAACGGCAGGGCTACACTAAAACCCGATGGTGTCCACTAGAGCCCAATAAAACGAAACCGCGATTTATTATCCTAAATTGGACATTCATCCGCAGCTCCGTTAGTTCTCGCTCTCGAGTCGCTCCAGTACGGAATTATAACTTTTTTTTTCGGAGAAAAAATGCATTGAACTGCATACCCGCCGCTGTGGTCATAGCGACGGGTTATGTGGGGCTCTCTACCCACTGAAATAACCACAAATGTCCATCTCTCTGAGCATAGAGGAAGCACCGGTGTAGCGAGGCCTTGACCCGATTTCCACCTATGCCCAGTTTGACCACGAGGACATCTTTTATGTGGCGCTATTGCGCTCTCCACCATCTTGTACAGAATTATAACCTAATCTAACCTAACCTCTTTGTTCACAGACCACGCATCCGCCATAGTGGGCGATACAGCCCGCCTGCGGTGCCGCATCGATGGCAAGTCCTGCGGGGAGATGCACAGCATCAAGTGGTACAAGGCTGATGCGAGGGTGTACGTGTACTCTGCTTCGGGGGACGCGCCTGTCAGCAGGCCCGAGGGAGACATGATGGACAGGTACCTACACTTTTTCGTGTCCTCTAAAACAGTGTGCAAAGTTTTTGTGTTCAAGGTACATCTAGGAAAATGATTTTTTTAAGGTACACCACAAATAAAAAAACATTTTCAAGTCAAATTACCTTTATTGGTCTTACCCTTAGGTACTTATTTGCTAAAAATAAGTTTTAAGATATTAATCTTATTTTTCTGAAGCACACTATCTATCTAATGAGCACGGTACTCCAGTGTGCCGCGGTACACACTTTGCGGAACACTGCCCTAAAATGTAAAACAGCTAGCGACTTTTTCTGTATTGTCGTTTCACTCTTGGCAGGGCGGTCGTGGTCACGTTGAGGTGTCCATGTTGAAGAATTTTAACAAATGTTGCTAAAAATTATTTTATTAGGATAAAAAACAATTTATCATCTTCTTTTTCTATATCGTGTGAGTTGTGACAATTATATCTTACACAAAGCATGTTTGAGAAAATGTGGGTGCATTATTGGTGGTCATTAAAAGCGTGATCATTTCTTTATTAAAAAAATCACAAAAGTAGACATTAAGTAAATTTTCCATTTTGAAATATCAATATTTTTTTTGCATAGGTAATTTAGCAATTTGTAAATACACATAACTAATATTCCCGTTAACTCCTTGTGTTAAGCTAAATATGTTTGTGTTACGACGAGTGGGCTCAGCACAATAGTCGAGTGGCGGGTTTCGAACCCGCTTTCCTCGGATCACAAGTCGGCTAGTTCGACCCCTAGGCTTCACCGTTCGGCTATCATGGCTATACAAAACTTAAATGGTACTTTTATCAAATAACTAGCTGACCCGGCGAACTTTGTTCCGCCTTAATGGCAATAAATAAGCAGACTTTTTTTTTTAATTTCGAACGGGATAAAAAGTATCCTATGTCCTTCTCCTGGCTCTAAACTACCTCCCTGTCAATTTTCAGCTAAATCGGTTCAGCCGTTCTTGAGTTATAAGTGGTGTAACTAACACGACTTTCTTTTATATATATGTATATAGGGTCCTTCTAAATCAGCTACGTTCCGTTTAATGGGAGCATGTATACGTCACACTGAATACGTTCCCAAAGTTTGAGCCAAGAATTCAGGCTAGTTTCCGAGATAATTAAGGAAACAACTTCATTTCTTATCAACCCAATACAACACCCTGTTCAGCTGATTCACTACTACACTGACAAAAATCCGCACGCACACGAGCTTACGTAATGGCCGCCATTGCGCTTGTGCTGCCGTTGGGCCACTGGCCGCGAACACAAGAGTGCCGCCGGACGACGGACCGGGCGCCACACAAGCTATTCTAGGGCTACTACTAGTTATTTAAGGAATTAAATTAAGCAGAAAATTAAAGTTTATTTATTTTTGGTAACATAAAAAAATCTTATNTCTTTAAAAACGCCATCTATCGACGTGCTTTTGACGGTCGTAAACATTCATGAGAGCGAAGCCGTGAAACGTATCATTAGTCCTAATTAGGAACTAAATATTACAATTATAGAACTGTTCATAATATTTAAAATTTAGTCAATAAAGATATTTTATGTAATTGAATAATTCACTGTGTTTAAACGAGCAAATCAAAGTCTAAATTAGTGACCGCCATCTATCGACGTGCTTTTGACGGTCGTTAACATTCATGAGAGCGAAGCCGTGAAAAGTATCATTAAAAATTTATGTAATTGAATCATTCACTGTGTTTAAACGATCAAATAGTATTCTTTCAAACATTTAGATAATAACGTTAAAAACCATTTAAAAATCCTATGAGAACTTTTTCGACTTCTACACGGACGAAGTCGCGGGCAAAAGCTATTTGTAAAATCATCATCATCATCATTTCAGCCATAGGACGTCCACTGCTGAACATAGGCCTTTGTAAAATAATTAGTCGTTAGTCATTTCATTTATAAATAGGTATTACTTGGCTAAAGCTCAAACAGTTTATTAACTAGATGTCGTGTGACGTGTCGTCTTTTATATACAGCTTTTCACTACAAAAGTCGTGAACCTAACGCTAACATAGCGTAATTTTCTTCCGTACAGCGTTATGTTACAGAAGCAGTGGTAGGGTTAATATTGGGACGTGTAAAAGTGCTTTTTAAAAGTCTATTTGCAAAAATAAATGTAAAGTTTTATGAGTTTTTTTAGAGAATTTTATTAAATGTTGAACTAGTGTTATATGCTGCGGCAGTAATAGGATTGTTCCTGACAATCAATATCACGCTAACTGTACTTTTGATTGTTGTATGAGGTCCAATGATGCTCCGACATCCAACTAGTGCGCCACTAGTTTCCAGAACTCGGTAATCAAATTACAGAACGCTGCACGGCGTATATGCTCGCCAATAACTAGTTAATTGATAAGTTCCTTGCTTTGTAGTAGCTAGAGTTGTGCAAATTAGACAATAGTTTAGGTACGGTAATAACTAGTGATGGGTAGCTTTTCTCTTTGCTTTTTTCACCTGTATACAGGATGGGCCAAAATTGCAATTAGCAACGCTTGATTTCTCGATAAGCCTCCATAGCGTGCGTGCTTTGAACCGTTTCCGAGAAATCACGCATTTCTATTTGAAAAAAATTTTGGAACAACCTGTATTATTATAGGTGTACCAGAATCTCATGGCAAATAGGGAAAATAAACTTTGTTGAGAGCAATACTGGGGAAATTGGAATAAACGATCTTGATACTGTTTAATTTTTTACTTTTATGACTTTAGTATTAATGAACATGAAGTACGAATATACATTTTAGGTAGGTATGTGTATGAAGAATGTTGATAAACATCGGGTTTTTAACATAGAAAAATGTCTTGAAAAATAAATAAATCGTATTATTACTTTAAGTAACTAATTTTATTATGCATCATACTTTTAACTTATCACTTCATTCAGAACTAGAAAACGATTCTAAGAACTCCACTTGCAATTTCTTGTTCTTCAATAGATGATCAAGATAAAGAGATAAAATCTTTTTCAATTTTCTTTACATGGTCATAACATTTTGACCATTCCTCTGCACCAATTTGTGAGATATACCTGAAAACCCCGATAAAGCAGCTATTAAGAATAATATAAAAAAACATAACCCTCCTTGTGACGTAGTTGGGTAATAAACTAAGTATCAAAACATTTCAGTCCAACTTACTGTCAACTCGACGACGAGCTTTAGAATCAAAGATTGACTTTGAATTATGCCTTATTTTACAATTCACATTGAAAACAATATGACTTGCTTGAGCTTTTTCGACTTTTTCACAAAAATAACAGATAGTCAAGAAGAGATTACAAAATTTTTGCAGCGGCTGACAGATTTCATAATTTTCTTTGACAGGTGACAATTAAACCATAGACAATTGCCATATGAAAAACACACTTTTCCAATATTTTTGTTTGCCATGAGATTCTGGTAGACCTATAGTAAAATTATTCTCAGCAGTCTATGCTACGTTCTTTAAATGACATAATCTGTAGTTTCGCTAGAGTTTGCGATTTTTACTTGAAAATCTCTTCTTCTTCTTAGTCGGGCACTCTTGTCAGAGTGGTCGTGGTTGCGCTGACGAGGTACATGGTGATGGTGGGGTTATGTCATCTTCGAGGGTAGCTCTCCTGGCGATGTGCTGCCATTTCTGACGGTTAGAGGCGTCGCGAGTCATGGTGGACTTATCCAGCGGGTTGGCGATCGACAGCGTGCTCTCTTGCCTTCAACCTGGCCCTTAACCACCAGTCTTTCCATCGAGTTCTCATTTCTAGAGACGTGACCAAAGAACTTCAGAATAAAGTTTTACTACTATGTATAAAAGTAACATAAAAATATACGAATCTATAGCTGTCTCACTGTCTCTGTTAGCGAATAAGAGCAACTTAATTGTTTCCTTAAATGTATTTTCAGTTTCTGTTGTTACTAAGTATTTTTTGTAGGTGTAATAATAAGGGCTCTTTTTTAAGCCCTTAATAGAGCCAGGCTGATCCTTATTTATATTTCACTACCATTTCGAACAACATTAATAAAAGAAAAGAAATAACAAGCACTTTGCGAAGTTTTCATATTATTACCAGAAACTTTAAGTACCTCGTTTTTCCGATATTTATAATTCTGCTTCGTCTGCATGAATTACAATATCAAGTCTACTCTAAGAAGGCTATCTCTACTTAACGACCTTCGACCTATTTAGTGCTCTCGACTCGACCTATTTCTAGAGGGCTGCTAGTAAAGGAATATATTAAATTAATGAGAACATACTTATTTCATTTACCATATAAAAGTAACTTTAAAATGATAATGTAAGTATGTGCGTATAAATTTACCGCTAAAGTCTAACTAATTCAAAACATGTGTTCTATGTGTGATCAACAGTTGTAAAACTTGGTATTTTGCAACAAAGAGTCGATGTACCTACTGGTAAATCACGTCGCATACCTACTGCACAAGTATACAAATAAACACGGTTATGGTTTGGCAATAAGTACCATGTTGAGTATTCGTATTAAAGCAATAAACAATTTTATTCTAGTCAGTTTGCACCGATACTATTCTGAGATCTCTAGATTCGCGCAGAACTTAAATGCAATATAATTTCAATAAGCGCTATAAGGATCTATTCATCAAATGTGACCACTTTAAACACTATCTGAATAGATCTTGTAAGACATCATCATCATCATCATCATTTCAGCCATAGGACGTCCACTGCTGAACATAGGCCTCCCCTAATGCTTTCCGCGTTGAACGATTGGTAGCAGCCTGCATCCAGCGCTTTCCTGCTACCATTACGATATCGTCAGTCCACCTTGTAGGTGGACGTCACTCGCTGCGTTTTCCTTCCATATTGTAAGACATATTCGAGCGGTATTTTGTCGCAGGCTGAAAGCTTGCTATTTAATCAGCGGACTAGTAGCGACCTATTTAGGGCTCGCACTCGGCCTAGATTCTCGCCTGACAACGACGTCAACGCTCTATTTGGCAAAGTGCGGCACTGCTGATATTTTGCACTACGAGTATATGGACAGATGCAGCCACAATATGTCTTCAAGTTTGTACTTTTTATTATTTTTCAAGGCGAGAGTGAATAGGCACTTACAGGGCAAATATGTACCATCCTAGACTGCATCCCACTTAACATCAGGTGCGATTGTGGTCAAATACCTGCCTTGTTATGCATAAAAAATTCTGACCACTTTAAAGAACAATGATGCATAATTTGAAAATTATCTTGACTTGAAAAAATCCAACTGCCTAAGGCGGGAATGCAACTCTTATCGCTAAAAATTAAATAACAATGATGGATACTCTTTTATCACATCAAAGGTACTTAAAGTGAAATAATGATGAAGATATGGAGACAACGAAAACTACAAAACCTGACCTGGATGCGGGCAGCTATTCTTGGAGGAGGCCCTTGTCCAGCAGTGGATGTCATTTGGCTGAAACGAAAGATTAGCCTTTTTCATGTGGACATGACTCACATGACATAGCCCTACCACCACCACTTTGAGACGACATATAGGCTGATGTAAAAAAGAAATGGTGGAACAAACTCAGACAGCCTTTAAAACCAGTCTTTGGATGATATCCAGTTATCAGGTACAGGGAAATTCTCTCCTGCGAGACTACAGTACACCTATACCCAATGACAAATAGGTAGTCCTCGTGTACAAATTGGTACAAGTTTCCCAGGAGTTTCATTAACGGAAGGCACTATTAGGGCGCGGAGCCTCCGCATTGGGCGGGCGATTTACGACATCTGCAATTTATTGCACGCGACGTCACACTGGAACGGGTATAGACGTTCTGATAAAGCCTTCGCCGAACTGAACACATTCCTATTCGCCAGCAAAGGCTGGGAGTAGGCTACTGCCAGTTAGGCTGCACTTTGATGCTTCCTGTTTGACCATTATCAAACCGATTATAATTGATGCGGTGTAATTTATTGCACGCGACGTCACACTGGAACGGGTATAGACGTTCTGATAAAGCCTTCGCCGAACTGAACACATTCCTATTCGCCAGCAAAGGTTGGGAGTAGGCTACTGCCAGTTAGGCTGCACTTTGATGCTACCTGTTTGACCATTATCAAACCGATTATAATTGATGCGGTGTAATTTATTGCACGCGACGTCACACTGGAACGGGTATAGTAAACGTTCTGACGGTAAGCCTTCTAACATTCGGCGCCTTCTATTCGCTAGCAAGGGCTAGCTAGGCTACTGCCAGTTAGGCTGCAATTTGACACTACCGCTTTGGATTCTATGCCCGTTTGACAGCGCGGCTCATAGGTAGGTACGATACTAGCACATCAAGCTGAACATGGTGGCGTTTATGGTATGGTGATAGGTGCAATTTTACTTTTTGTAAAATTTAATTGTAAAATTTTTGCTGTCCACGGTACTGAGGCTGATATTATTCAGAGCCCTACATATCAGTAGGGCTTGACGTAATATTATAATGTTCTAATCCAAACATAATAATGATGTATGTTTATTCTTAGATAGAAAACATAATAATAATGTTTGTTCTTAGATAGAAAATAAAGTTTAAGTATCCAATAATTCAATTTGAATGCTCTGGCGCGAACAAATAATAAAAGCTAGTAAGAAGAGTTTTTCTGAACTAGTAAATCTTGAAGTTTTCGCACCCAGGGGTATGTGCGGAGTAAGGATTGATGTTATTAATGGTGCAAGTTTCTTTGTCATTAAGGAACAGTCTATAATAAAGTTTGATGAAATACTCGTATTTGAATTATTGTACTAGACTAGTTTAGATGGCACCATTGCGTGACAATTGAGAAAAATACCTCGAAAGATAGTTAAGGAAAAGATACAAGAAGTGTGTGCGATTTTAATTCTTGAATCACCCAAGCAATAGAATTACGAGTAAGTAAAATAAGTTATTGAAATAGGAAACTTAAATTATTTAAAGATAAAGCAATACAGAGTATTGTTATTAAATAACATACATAAACAAAGATAAGAAAGTAGAAAACAATATTCTAAACTTTTTTTGATAACAAAGCCATGTTCAGGCATTTTAACAAAATCTATTAACCAAGGACGTACCTATATTTTATTAACGAGACAACCCCGCAAACAAACTTTGATTCCGCTAAGTTCTCTGTGAAGCAATTGGTTCATGCAATTCGAGTTAGTGAGCAGTGGACAAAGACTTATGAATGCATATTTAATGGAATTGCCTGCCACAAAAGTTAGTCGCTTAGTTTTACTACAACGAAGTGTTTTTTCCCTTACTGGGAATGAAATCTAGCACCTCTTCATCAAGAGAATCCAACTCTCTAAACACTGGACCAGGGATACATTATAATGTGAAATTTAAATTGTATTTAATAAAAAGATGAATAAGTAAAACCACAAATTAAAAGTACGGTTCAGATGGACGTCGTTTGTTAAAGACATATTCATACCGTGCATATTTGATATCACAATATTATAAATAATCAACATGGACGCGCACCGCAAGCTCACGCATGTCCGGGTATAAATTCCGTCACATACGAAACCGGATAACCGGATTACAACCGCGCACTGCGGTTTCGCCCGGCTGACAAACGCTACCAAATATTTATATTTCCAAACTTGAATACGCTCCTTTAAATACAAACGGATTAAACGATATGACAGAATAAACTCACGGGTTTCAAATTTCAGCTTCAGAACGTAAGCACTCGTGGGTTCTTTTTCAAAACGGCCGCCATTTTCAAAGAGCTGTCAGAGCCAGGCATCACTTGGCACCCGACTGGCGCCAAACCGGGTAACCGGATTACAACAACGCTTTGTGGTTTCGTTGGGACTTGGGACCGGGTGACAAATACGGGAACTTGTGTACGTGTATGCAAATTTGAATTTATTTTCATCCCGACGCGTCGAGATGGAATTTTAAACGAGTGTTATCAGCGCCACGATCGCCTCTGGATATTTTGTTTGGGATTATGATCATCATACTTGATGGAACTCGAATTAATTCTTGTGAGACATTATTACATACCGGTTACCGGATCGTTTGAATTTGAAACGATCATCAAACTTAACGCTGCTGGTGATTGTTGACGTGTTTATTTATGTACTTTGATTTATAACAAAGTTTAAAATTATGGACGGAATTTTGCACTTTTGTCTCACCTTCAAGATGAAATAATGACTGTAATTTTGCCGGTGACAGCTTTCCAATAACAGTATCCATTTCAGTTTTTGACAAAAGTTCCAGAAAGTATTTGAAGCAATTCTCTTTCCATGATTAAACTTTATGTTTATCCAGTCTTATAAGTAGAATAATTGACAGCACAAACGTTCTACATGTTAGTATTTCAGCACGTTTCCGGGATTATTGAGCCAGTATACCGGACGATAAAGATTTTATCGGGAACCAGGAAATAAAGACCGTACATCCGTCTTCCCGGATCCGAGTGGATATAAAACGTGCATTGGGAATAAATATTGCATTGGAGGTTTTATTCGACAGATGTTACTTTAGTACTACATAGTAAGTGCTGACGGGTAATGTGGAAAAGACCAAGCTGAAGAAACATGTAAAATATGCATTCAAATCCGACAGGAAAATGAACAGTTGAAAGTTTTTAAGCGCTATTATGGTCAATTCTAATACTCGTATGACTAATAACTAATACAAAGCATTCTACTATTCTGAATAATAAATATAATTATTTTGATCAGACAAGGTACGCGCTGGATGCAGGCCGCTACCAACCGTGCGATGTGGAAGTCGTTGGGGGAGGCCTATGTTCAGCAGTGGACATCCTATGGCTGAAATGATGATGATGATGATGAAGGTACACATTCGAATTTAATCACACAGGTAAAGTGCTTAGGAGAGCACTTTCAATGTTTCGTGAACACGTTAGCCTGTGTCGATATGGTCGAGCTTGAGTTATAGGAACACTATACATACATATAATATGTATAGAATACTGTAGAGTTTAAATTCCTTTTAGGTAACTAGGTTTGTAATCCACACAATAGAAGGCAGAATTAGTTACAGAACATGCTGACAAGATACAAATTCGTTTCGCGCAACAAGAATGGTACGTGAAAAACTAACGTAGTTTTTTTATCGGGAAGCAGTAAATAAACTGGAGTACATCTATCTTCCCGAAACCTTCGGGAGCGAGGAAATAAAACCGGGACGCGTTCAGAAATACCAGGATACGAATAAATTGTCCACCATAAAATAAAATTTTCTTCCTGTGGTCGAATGCGGTGCGAATGGCCAAGGGAAACTTTGACAAAGCGTTTGGGATATCCTTCGATTTTTCTCCACACATTCCGAAATATTTTTGTTTCATTACACTTTCAGGGATCAATTCTTTCGGCACAATTGATGGATTGTTTTTTACGCTGTTAATATTGTATTACTAGCTGAACCTGGTAAATTCTTTCAGGCTAGGATCCTTCACGGGCGTCGCCAGTACTAAAGCTTCATCAAAATCTGATCAATGATTTAGGCATAGAACTAACAACCGGCCTCTCCCTCAATTGATTCCTAGCGATAGGACTACAAAATTGTGCCTACCAAATTTCATAACATGGGTCTCCATTGATAAGTCCATTCATTGTGCCTTATCGAAAAAGATCTATCTATCCGTCGAAAAATTCTGCTCGCTACATGAAAACAAACATCCTATATAGCGCTTGGTTTTATAAGCATCCAATAGTGTACAGGGTCGGCCTGCCATGTGTCTCCATTGAGGCAGCTCTAAGGCTGTGCGACCTTAATTGTGGCGGCGACGCTCAACAGCTCAGGTGTTACGTTCATGAAGATTTACAGTAATGCGCACTATAGCGCATATTGTCTTTCTTGGAGGAACTATTTTATGGCCTGACAAACTGAAGAACAAGATCTATCTCAGTATGAATTGGGTTATGAGAAACCAGCATTGTTTGCGTCTTCTTCTAATACATGGTAATAATTAAATGAATGATTGAGGAAGGTGACAAGTTGGTAGTACTTAACGAACGCTTGATGATGATGTTTGAAGCGGAATGTAATGAAATTCAGGACAAACATGGAATAGGTAATGCAAAAGATTCCAAAAACGTTTCAAAGCTCTGCATAAAATTAAGCCTAATGAAAAAGCAAATTAGGTCAAAAATGCGTCACACCTGTCGCGAAGTATAAAAGTTTAATTACGTTTTTACGACAAATAACATCAGCTTGCATGTCACGCGCCTCATGACAGCACATTCGTAAATCTCTCCCATAAAAAAGGGACATGAATTTACATTGAGCAGAAAAGTTGGTGATAAGTTTGTCTTCCAATTCCGCACAGAATCAGTGTGCTTACCAATAGTTTTACAAGAGTAGGTGTGCTCGCTAGCGACTGCGTAAAAAATGTCATCAAAATCTATGACAGATTGTACAGCGCCCCTAGCGGCTTCTTTCAATAACTAAGCTGCTTCTGCTGCTTCTCAGCATTGGCCCATTTATTGTCCTGAAGCAGTGGTAGGGTTAATACTGGGACGTGTAAAAGTGCTTTTTTAAAGCATATTTACAGAAATAAATGAGTTTTTTATGAGTTTTAAAATCTTCATTTTGAATCGTGTACTTTTTCTAAAATGCGAGCTGTAAGCGATACTAGTTGTGCGATGACGCTTTAGTACTCGATACTCTAATCTATGGTAAATTTTTCGATTCGTAGTAAAAATATGTAGTGGGTCGTTTCTCTAAAGCGATCACACATGGTAAATATTTCACAAACACAAAACAGACAAAATGGAATCAAATTATATGACAAAATAATGTCATGGGTTTCTGCAAAAGTATCGTGATCCCAACTACATTTCTCACCCAAGTCTGTAGACATGATATTATGTCTTTGAGCATCGCCAAATTTCGTATTACAGAAGTATTTTATCAATCGTGTTTCAAGAATGTTCTCCTTAATATCGATCGAAACACTACACTAAAGGAAGCATCGTTATTGGTAAACAGATACTATTGATATTAATATCATTGTATTACCTAATACAGTCGACGACACATCTAACTTACATTTATCGCAAAATCGTACCTATTTCAACTACATACATAGCATGTCGGTCTTAGCATGACAAGTCGCGTCTTAACGACCGAGGTTTTATTTATAGAATGACTAGCTTTTGCCCGCGGCTTCGCCCGCGTGGAATTTTGTCTGCCACAGAAAAACTTTATCGCGCGCGTCCCTGTTTCAAAAACCGGGATAAAAACTATCCTTTGTTCTTTCCCGGGACTCAAACTATCTCTATGCCAAATTTCATCAAAATCGGTTCGGTGGTTTAGGCGTGAAAGACAGACAGACAGAGCTACTTTCGCATTTATAATATTAGTATAGATAATAAACATTTTCAAGGCTGTAATGTAAGTACTAGTAACAGAAGGATTAATCAATAATCCATAGAACATTGTGGTTTCAACCTCCGCTCAGCCGACTTCAGTCGCAGTTACGAGAACTTAGCGACTTAGCCTCATTATAAATTAAGCCCCAAGTTAAATTTCAGATAATGATGTAAACTTTGAACTATCGTTTAGCACATGATAAGTCCTAAGTATTTATGCTGAGTTGCACCACCTTACTTTGACGGTAACTTTAACGATAACTGGTGTTTTTGTATGGAGATTGACAGATTTTTGACGTTTGTCAAAGTTATAGCCAATACTGGTATCGTTTACATAACTTACATGAAATTTTAATATTATGGACTCTTGTGTGTTGTAAGTGCTTCTATTCATAAAATCAATAGTTTTAATAATGAACTGATTAACTCTAACTACATACCAATGGCTAAATCAAAAACAGAATAGATCTGGATACGTACCTGAAAAGAGAACACAAAGGTTACTAACATTTAGATCAATCCAATAAACAATATCATTAACAAACTATTAAAGTAAGACATCAAATTGCTAAAGTTCCATTAACTAAAACTCTACTTCATTCCGAACTGATGGAACGTAGTCGTACTCATAAGTCCTCATACTTAGACAACTCGCACCGCACAAGTGGGGCGCACTTATGAATTTAATAAGGCCCGCGAACAAATTAGAGAGAACTACGCGGTATATTGCTAACGCGATTACAAGGAATGCCGGGCTGACATAATTATACTTTGAGTAAATTGAGTGGGACTTGGAGTTACAGCCGTCAAGATTGGTTCACAATCTTAAGGCTGAGTTGCACCATCTAACTCAGTGGTTCTTAACCTTTAAGTCACGAGGGACCATTTTACCAAATTTTGTCTTGTCAGGGACCACTTTTTTTTTTTAAATCCTATGAAAGGGGAGGTCGATTTCTCTCCCACTGTGCGCCGTTTGCGTTGTGTTGCCTCGACTCATCACGTCACGTCACTTGTTTATTACGATGTCTTCGCGGACCACTTGAAATGCCTCCAGGGACCACCAGTGGTCCGCGGACCACCGGTTAAGAACCACTGATCTAACTTTAACCGTGACTATAACGATAACCTGTGTATTTTGTATGGAGTTTGACAGATTTTTGAAGATGGTGCAACCCAGCCACAATGTTGTGAGGTGTCGAGGTGCATCGAAACACAATTAGTAGAGTTGCGAGCATTACTTTTTTTACTACTACAAGAGATTTTTTTCATGAATGACACCACAATATAATACGAAGGTCGAAGTTCTAACTTAATAAACTTGATGTGGGTTTGACAAGTGAGTGATTAAAATTATCTATTTAGGAATACTCGAAGTGAATTCATATGAAAGAGAAAGGCATTATCTCAAATGGCCTGATGCCGATTTCATGCCGTGCCAAGCACAAATAAAAACTGCCAGTCCTCCAAAGGGCTTCTGCAAGTCGTTTTAATGCTGTTTCGGAATAGTCATAGCATTAATGGACGAATTAAGGATTATCTTTTGAAAATTGTTTTTATACCTAAAATTATAGCCACAATAGGCTTGCTTTTAAATAGAGCAAAGTCAGTCTATTCCAAATTTGAGAGTAGCTTGCAAAGAAAAACACAGGCGGGATATCTCGCCCAGCCAGATGTGCAGTCGGATTTCACGCGCCAGGCGCCAAACAAAAAGTGCCAATCCGCCAATGGGCTTATGTGAGTGTCTCTTCAATTCTGTTTCGGAATAGTCAGCTTGAAAATCAAGAGTTGTGGAGGAACTCTGGTTTGGACGCTTCAGGTCAGGAAAGTTAGTTGCTTAGACCATTACAGCAAGATATTTCCAGCTTTTCTTTAGATTCAAATATATAATTTCATAAATATGATTATTGACGTTGAAGGACAGAAATCGCCGATCTATTGTGTTAACTTTTAACTAACAAAAACCCTTCTAATAAAGAACCTCAACGAGCATCTAGAATTTCCAAGAAAATTAATTCCACGAAAGACAATTTACTATAAATCTCCATATAATGGAGAGGCAGAATTGTCTCAGAATCCAATGAGGATCATTTCGATTTTTAGCTGTGAATGCAGATTTATAGGGCTAAGAAATCCTTAATACACAGTCCAAAAATTTTTGTTCTACGACAAAAATTTACGAAGTTATGGCCAAATTACTAAAAAAGTTCACTGACCGCCCGGCGCGGGGACGATGACGTCATTATATCCGATCCGAACGCTGGCGTACTGCGTGGATAGAAAATATTTTTTTCTAGCCAAACTATCAGTTTTAGAGAAAAACTTATAATGACATTTATTCATCAGAATAAAGTAAGCTATCGATAGGTAATTTTTAAAAATAGAAATTGTAAAAAATAACGCAAAAAATCCATACGCTCATACGATTCAATGGAACGCAGAGACGCGATTGGAGTCTCCGCGGTGGTATATTTGGCGATTTATTCAAATAAAGTGTTCATATTAAGTGTTCTTAGAGTCATAATATCTGCTTCCAAGTAAAATATAAAAATGTATAAGTATTAATTTATTTACTTCTCTAACAATAAGGTATAGCTGAGGCACCCCCCCCCCCCAGGCTCAAGTGATACCAAGAACTTATTTAAAATCAATACAAAAGAACAGTCTAAGAGCAATAGATTACAATTCAGTTTGGTTAATATTTTTAATTGATTTTGCATACGTCCTACTACTCTTTAACTACTCGCGAAGTAAAGAGTTTCCCCGTTAAACGCGTACTAACGCAGTAATGGCTGCCGCAATCGGATTAAAGCCGTTTCAAAAGCCTTAAAGAGCCATCCGCCGTGTATGCCCTACTTCTGCTATGGCACTAGAGCCAGCTCGTCAGTTTAACAGCACATCTATGGTACAGAAAGGGTACAATTTGCAGACAGATGCATTTATGACAGTCATGCCCCATAACTCATCAGACACTTTCTACACTGTGGCGAGAATCATCCTGCAAATTATAGAGAATGTACTGCAAGGATGGCCTACGTCAAACGAATCCGCGATCGCCAGGAAAGTCAGCGAAAGTCTAGGAAAACAGCACCTTACGTTCCTGGAAAATCTTGGGCTGACGTTACTAAAGAGTCTCAAAGCAAAAGCCTGCCAATACCATCACAGAAGTTTGACACTTACGAGTACAGGGACACCTCCATGATGCACTTAACCTTAGACAGGAGAAATTATAATCACAACATAGAATCCACTACATCTACCCAGCAGGAGAAAGTACCTGAAGACAATGATGTTGTTACAAAAGAAATTCTTACAATTCTGACTGCTGTCAGAGATCTTAAAAGTAAATTTGTCACTTGCAAATCAATGCTCGACAAAGTAATGTTGGTNTGAAAAAGACTATAGGGTGACAATAGGTTGAATAAAAGGTAACTAACCTGACTGATGGTATCAGAGGTGTCGATGAGCGAGCCCACGGCGTCTACTTCATCGGGCGGTTGCTCTGGGATCGACACTACAGGCGTCACGTACGTGCCGAAGTCACTCTGCGAATATACACCTTATTTAGCGACAATAAGATTACTTTTTAAGCACCACGGGCGTCACCTACGAATATACACCTTATTAAGCGGAATACAGGATCACTTTTAAAGCAAGAATTATATTCTACAAAATAGCTATAGATTCAATCCATTTTGATTGACGTCAGTTACATCTCTCTCTAAATATTCACCTGCAGCAGAAAGTTTGGCGGATTTGAAGGCAGTACGGGCAATGTAAGCAGATTTCTGTAATACTGCAAACTGCTTGCGTGTTTGTAGAACGAGCTTAACTTCTTGAACTGCTGTCGGAACCTGTGAAACAAATGTAATTTAAAGAAGAGAACCTGATCAATCAAGGGTTCCGAAACTGAAAAGTCCCCCCGTAAAGTTATACAGTTTCGATGTATCATAGCCTCCCTTGGATATACTGATGATAAATCCATGATACTGAATAAATATTTCTTCTTCTTCCTTGGATATACAGAACATGGTTTGTAATCTGTGGTAATCACACAACGTATTGATAAAATTTTGTAGCCAAGGGATAATGGGTGGGCTGGCTGGTAAAGGAGCATGAAATTGAGGAGCCGAACTCTCATCACACTGTTGAAGAGATCATAGTAGTAAGTGAAAGACTGTTGTAGTTGTATGAAAATAATCTGTGCGTACTCCAAGATCTTTTGATTAAGGTTATTTATAAGTCTAGTACGAAGAACTGACGACCGATGGGGCAGCAAGGTTCTGGAGTGGAGGCTGCGTACCGGAAAACGCAACGTGGGACGTCCACCCACAAGTTTTTTTTTTTTTTTTTTTTTTTCATTTATTGGGGTCAACAAACAGCTTACACAATGTATGGTTATTAGCTATATACAATTCTGACTTAGATAATTGTGAAACCAACATAGTTAACCACATGTTACTATATGAGTACTTAATTATAAGTATGTTGAGAAGCTATAATTAAAGAAAAACAGTTATAACGTAACCTAGTCCAACATTCAAACCATTATGCCTTCTGTTAATTTATCCAATACAAGTTTTTTATATGTGCTGATTTTAGAAGAGAATATATCTATATGATTAAAATACTTATTATATATCTGCGCTAGTCTATACGATGGTGAACGCTTTCCAGCATTAGTCCGACATATATCTTTAGCAAAAAGTTTAAAAGTACGGCAGGCTCTCATGCGTGGCCTACTCGGTACTTGATATCTTATCCTATCTGTAATACTGATACAATCATATTTATTATGACAAAAATCATAAAGCAGGGTAGCCTGCAATAACAGTCTTCTAGTTCTAAGGCAGGGCAACTCATACCTTTCCAATAATCCAGAATAAGGTAAACGGCCACGATAACATTTATAGTTCATACACTTTAGGTATTTTTTCTGTACTCTTTCTAGACTATCAGAATATTTATTATAATAAGGATCCCAAATAGATATGGCATATTCCAACTGAGAACGAATTAAAGATTTGTAAAGATGAAGATATGTAGCTGGTTTCCTAAAATTGTTAGCAGATCGCATGACAAAACCATACATTTTGTATGCTTTGTTACAAATATTTTCAATATGTGAATCCAGCGTAAGTTTACAGTCTAGTGTAACCCCTAGGTCCCTAATTTGCTGTACTCTATTAAGATTGACACCACAAATTGAGTAGTTGTACTCTGTAAATACTCTTTTTCTTGTAAAAGTTATGCAGTTACATTTATTCAAGCTTAGTTTTAATTTATTTTTATTACAGTATTCCGTAAATCGGTCCAGATCTTGTTGAAATTTGAGGTGGTCAGAAGTATTATTAAGTTGGACCGACGACATCATAAAGGTATCGGGAAAGCGCTGGACGTCCTATGGCTGAGATGATGACGATGATGATGATAAGTCTTGCGGTAGATAGACTGTGACAGGGACGAGGTCAATAGCACGTAGTTCCCCGCTACCTGTTGAAATCTTGATACCTGGTCCCCGCCACATCTTGTTACCGTGGAGCTCTGCTACCGAGCAGGATGGTAGCGCATGAAGTTGCTAGACAATAATTACCTCTCCCTATGCCCGGAGAGGGTGTCAGCCGGTAATGCAGCGTGTAGCCTGAACAGCAGCCGCACGTTGCAGTCGTATATCTGTGAGGAATCCTGCGCGCAGGGAATCAGCTTCCATATAATAAGATGACTTACCTTTCCCTATGCCCGGAGAGGGTTTCAGCCGGTAACGCAGCGTGAAGCCTGAACAGCAGGCGCACGTTGCAGTTGTATATCTGCGAGGAATCCTGCGCGCAGGGAATCAGCTTCCATATATTAAGATGACTCACCTCTCCCTATGCCCGGAGAGGGTGTCAGCCGGTAATGCAGCGTGTAACCTGAACAGCAGCCGCACGTTGCAGTCGTATATCTGCGAGGAATCCTGCGCGCAAGGAATAAGCGCCGCCAGCCGGCACTGGCCGCTCGCTGTCATGGAGTTGGCCCGAGCGTTGCCCAGGCTGTCGAATACTGGAATAAACGCACTTTTTTTTTTTTTTTTTTTTTTTTTTTTTTTTTTTNCACTGTAGAGTGGAAAGTGATGACTTATCTTGTTTAGTCTAGAGCAGAGGGAGCTGACGGATGCATAACTCCTCCCTCCCTAAGTGAGAAATTATCGGAAGTTTCATTTTTATGAGTATTCCGATAATTTCGTTTACATAAAATTTTTACATGTTTGCGGAAGGCAATTAACACAATTAACATAAAAAGAATCAAAACTAATACAAATGTAAAGTATGTAAAATAAGAAGTGTCTGTTTCATTTTCACTAGCACTGATTGCTGCACTGTGTTTCAGGGCGTACGACATGTATTTGATTTCATCCAAATTGATTCCATGCATATTGAGTGCGCGTGCACCGGANCTACGTTCTTACACGTGTGTGGAAATTCTACATTTATATTAAACCGTTTACGTTCATTTATTAGCGGTCTAATTAAATTAAATAAGGGCCGCACGACACGTGCAGCCTCTGTATTTAGGAAATATCATAACCAAATATCGCCGAAATCAGTGATGTGGCACGTGTCACTACCGCAATAGTTCTCTACACATTTTAAATAAGAATTCCGACTCCCGAAAAAGAACTTCTTGACATTTGACATTAACCTGACCCCTGCGTAATCCATTATTGGATTTTATGATTTCATTGATATTTGGGATAGGTTTATAGCCGTCAAAATGCTATCAAAGATGTCGAGTGGTTAGCAATCCGGAATTAAGCCGTGGATTTAAAGATTTGTCGTTTAGTGGAATTAAATCGCGAGGTTGGAAGTTGGAGTTGGAAGAGTTCACGGTCGCACACACAAGTAGATTTGTTTTATAGTCAAGCAAAGCAATTCTGCATTCATTATATTGATGCCATGGTGCTTTAAGTTGGTTTAAAAGTAACGGCGCGTTTTCACCGCAATGCTTTCAGCCGACTCAACACCTTCAACAGTTCAGCCAAATCCATTAATTTGTAAACATTCTGGAAAAATTTTGGCCTTTTTGTGCTGCTTATTTTTTGTGCACACAAATATAAAGCTAAATAAATATAGTTAAAGCGCATAATAAAGCTTTTAAATAAATAAAATAGGCTGAGGACAGTGATCATGTTTCATGCTTTGCAGCATCATCAGAAAGCAGTGGTAGAGTTTGAGGTATATTGGGAAATAGGTTGACATCGATTTTTTAAATAATCCTTGTGAAAAATATTTATTTGTTACATTATTTATTTGTCAACACCGCTGGCGGTCACAACCTCAAAGGTCGTCGGTGACAGCCGCAGACATCGTTAGCGGGCCGCGATACCATCGGCGGCTGTCACGCGTGACACGCGCGGCGTTGCGGCGCAGTTGTCGGTCGTTTGCGATTTTTCAAGGCGTGATAACACTCGTGTAAACACTGCCTTGATTTAAGAAAACATGGAAAAGGAGCGGAGAATTCTCGCGATATCTTTGTTTAAAAAGTTGAGTTGATACTAAGCAAATACCGCCATTATGCTGCGAAAACTTTGTCAGTTTCAATTTTATTTGCTTAGTATTTGCCTACATAAGTAACATTCAATATTAGTACGTAATTCTACATACCTACTTTTAGCAAAAGTCACGCTATAGACATTTCAAAATTAAGAGAGTCGCAAATCGTACGTAAAATAAATACTTACCTAAAAAGATTCAATATTTTGAAGGTAAAGTAATATCCTACCCGTGTGATTTTACATCTCAAATCCTTTAATACGAGGGCGAAACCAGCGATAAATTGTGGTTTTGGATGGGGCTTCATTACCAAATGCAGAAATCATCCGGTCAACACACTGTTTTTGTGTTAAACCACTTCAAAAGTCATAATAAATCATCGCTCTTGAATTTTCTCGAGTCAATTCCATTTTCTCAACGACTAAACAAGTTTGACAAGACCTTGTGATACGACCGAGAATCTTTTTTAAAATAAATAAATGGTATACGATTTTTAAAACCCTGGAGTTTGCAATTAAATAGATTTTAATATGACTGGAACAGTGGAAATATTACATTCCCGATACTTTTAGTGCAGCCCTCGTAGAATCAATGCCGATTTCTAATAAAAGGGGAATGTTCGCCGGTTCAAAGCGTATGAAACTGAAATCCTTTGTGAAAAAGAACTTTTCACTATATTAAATATCGATCAGCCGTCGAATGTTTTTATATAAGCTACTTTAATATACCTTTTTTGCTATTAAGCCAAACGTTGCGTTGTGAACGATAAATATCTATTTGTATTTTTTGTGGGCAGGGGGTACATAACTCGTAGAGCTGATGGCCGCTGGGGCGGAAAACTTCTCGAGTGGCGACCACGGACCTTACTTAGTGTGGACAGGCCCCCCACTAGGTGGACCAACGATCTGGTGAAGATCGCGGGAAGTATCTGGATGCAGGCAGCGCAGGACCGGTTGTTATGAAAATCCTTGGGGGAGGCCTTTGTCCAGCAGAGGACGTCATTTGGCTGAAACGACCGAACGAACTACTTACCTACTTTTTCATAGGCGCAACTAAAGAATAATAAAAAATCTGCATATTTTAACAAAAACAAAATCTTTACGGTAGAAACTTACCAAATCCAGGTGCCGGTAAAACCGCAGAATTCTCTCCTTTTTAATTTTCCTTTGACACAAAACTGTTCTCCGCTCACTTGTGTAAATTAATATCATCCAATTCTATCAAAACAAATGCATGCCAACACAAGTCTTATCTCTGCGAATCAGGTCGAAACGTCGTGCCCCAGTGCGGTATCACGTCAATCACGTCACGGGTCACATCTTGACCTTCCAAATCTTCATGAAGTATGTTTTTCTCAATCTGATAAACGTAAAACAGCTGAGCATATTTTTTGGGGTTTATTATTATTGCACTAAATATTTAGTAACACTCATGTCGTAATTGAGGAGAAAAAGAACTAACTATGAAAATAAATAAAGGCAAGCATTGGGTCTATATTCTTAATCCACAATTCAATAATGTAGATCTATGCTAAGACATTACAGACTCTACTTTTTCTTGCTTATCGCACCGGAGCTTGATGTGACATCATCCGTACAAAGGATAGCACTGTCATATGGCAGACATACCTACACAAAATCTTAGCAAAAAATATGACGAAAATCCAGCGTTTTTTGCATTGCATCACTCTTTGGATCAACTGGCAAATAAATTCCTTGTATTTTTTTGTTCTATCCCGCCGAGATGTTCACAAAATGCAATTTGCAATAGTTAATTTTCATGTTTGTCACATGCGCCCTGAACGAAAACAAGTGTGTTTGATAATGACTAATGGATGGGTCACACCGCTGTTATTGTGACATTTGACACGGACAATTTTCTCAGCACGATTTGGTGACATTACAAAAATTTTAAGTTAGGTAACATTGCTCTTCATTACGTAATCTACAACGTAAATAAATTCATTACAGTGATACATGAGGTATCACATTAACCAACTGCCACGGGGCTGTAAGAAGTTCACCGGGCCAGCTAGAAACAAATAAAACTTCAATGATGCTGATTCTCTCAAAAGATACTGTCCAACTTCTGAATTTAAACCTCTTGGACATTCAGATTATTCCTAAATTAGCACAAAGCTCCTGTCCTCTTCCTTTAAATAATGGCAAACACATCAAACAGAGAGCCTAAGTAAATACAACACTATTTTGTCCGTTTACACCGCTACTCTAAGTTCCCTGGTTTGTTTTTCACACTATCGTTAGCTAGCTATAGATAGAACGAGCTTGATTGAGATTTAATTGAATACTTTACTATTACTACTTTATACTTTAAAAGTGTGATACTTGAACTTAAAGATGTTTTGCTATGTGAAATGACATATTTTTAATACAACTATGTCAAAAATAGTTTTAATTAAAGTAAATTAGATACTTACTTGGATAAAACTTTATCGATTTGCACTTAAATCATCTTTGCGTATTATTATTATCAAAATAAAACAATTCCAAACAGATTTAATAACTTGCAAATATGATAGAAATACATATACCTACCTACAATAAAGCTCTAACTCAAAATTCTTATTAACGTTGTGTATATTTATTTTAGTTAAACATAAGTTATTGCATGTAAAAATGGCAATTAAAAAAGAAAAAACATTACTAAAATCACAAACATTTTCTAAAAACAAAGAAAAGATGAGGTGAGTTATTAAAATTTTCAGAAGCATAAAATATTACGCGCTCGCAAAATATATTAAAACGTTTGTCTGACGTTTTAAAATGCTAACATGGCTTAACATTCTCGTAATAAGGGTGATCAAATATTTGAGCGGGACCGTTTATGAAAGATACCTAAGCTTACTCAGTTCAAATCGACGAGATGACGTCATTCAGTCAGATTTTCAGAAGTTGATGCTAAAAATGTTCATTACAACTTCTCCGGATCGACTTCATGGGTTACAGTCCAAGGTTACAGTGTATTCATCCATCTAGCCACAAACTAAACATCATGGAAACTAAGCAGGTATTTAAGTATTTGAGAAAGTGTCTATACGTGAGTGTTCAGCGGAGATCAATCCCACAACATGTGGCATAGTAGCTTTAGATTAAGCATGAACTTAGTTTATACTACCAGATCTAGTATTTACTCGTACATCTAAATATTGTTTGTGAACGGGCGTTGACTACGCAGTATAATTTAAATAGAACAATATCTACATCCAAACTAAAGAGCTTTGTTAGTTTATCTACCGTCTATCACACATGCGTGGACAAATCACATTAGCGGACCGGCTTTGTCGAACTACAAATACCGCAGATTCACGCTTCACTAAGATACTAGATATTAAACCTTTTAGCGTATATATTAAAAGGATCACTCTTCAGTTTGCCAATTAATTGTCATATAGGTAAGTAGGTAATTCAAAACAATCCAATGTAGCTACCGAAGAAGATCGGCAAGACCTGGAGCGAGATCAAGCGAGAAGCTCAAGACCGAACGAGACGGAGGACTGTTGTGGACGCCCTCTGCCCCATCTAGGGGACATAGGACCATAAGTCAAGTAAGTCATGAGCTACCTATAAATATGTTCATACTATCAGGTTGCTTATCCACTAGCTTATGGTAAACCTTTTCGTACTTAACGGAACCCTATTATCAAGTCACCACTATCCGTTTGTCCAATTTATGTGTCTGTGTTTTAAAATCTTCATGCCGCCATGTATTTGCGAGAGTTTAATAAATAGAATAAAATGCCATGGTGTTCAATCTTGTACGATGCTACGAAACCCTTCGTTGCTACAAATCCTTCGTACCGAGTCCAACTAGCACTTAACCCGATTTTTCCAGTGAAGCTACTGAATATTCAATCACTGAATTTATTCAAATATTTTCATTTCGCGCCGCATGACAGCGAAAGAACATAATGTAATTCTCAACTCACAGTATTCTATTCAGATTTTTGTATCGAATCAGCTTCCATCCCTTTTGTCGTTTTTATGAATGATACGTGTGTCCTTGTATTTCCATTAAAACATTATTTGGCATGTGAGTGGCCATAATAAAACACGTTTTTTTATTTCATACAAGATTTTTGTTGTTATTTGTCAAAGAAAGCACACACACAGAAGTTATTAGTATCTAACATCTACGTGAATCTACAATACAATATCCTGTTTTGATTGGCACGAGTAATTTTTTAATGGCCGAGTTCTATATTTCCTCCCAGTGTTATAAACGAAACCTTTTTTCTAAGAAAACGTAAGATTCCACGTTTACGTTTAAATTAACCACCTCGTGAGGTCACGACCTTTATTACTTGAAACAATAAAGTGTTATAAGTAAATTAAGTAGTTGCGAATTATTACTGCTTAATAGCCCAGTAAACTAGTTGGTTTTGTTTGTTATTTCTCAGCCGAAGTTCGCAGTCCCAAGGGGAGTCAATGACAGCTCTACGCCCCGTCGTTTATCGCGTTCCGACAAACAACACTTAAAGCGATTTCTTGTAAATAAATAAATGACGAGATTAATAGACCTTCCCTGAGGTACACTGTGTTGTTACATGGAAGTCGTGAAAGGAAAATATTTCAGGAAATCAAAACGAACACGAAAATGAATTCAGGCCTTTGATGACGCTCCTGATCACTACGATGAGCTTCATCAAAGGTCTGAAAGGAAAAATTTTATCAGTATTTTACAAATTATTAATGGGACAATATTATTTGATCCTCTAAAAACTAATTGATCTTTTTTGTATGTGCACTTTTAAAAATAAATGATGTTTTTTATTATATTTTATCTTTATATTAATTATTGGGTCTATATTAGTTGATCTACGGATAAATTATGAATGATCTTCATTAAAGGTAACATAATATTCATGTTTAATATACTCTTTTAATATTTGGTAAACAAAAATAATATTTGATCCTCTTTTTTAGTTATTGATCTTTAATTTTGTTAATTTGTTGATTTTTATATCAAATTTGCCTTTTAATATTGATCACCTAATAAATACATTTCGATCTACGTATAACTTAACTTTAAAATATATTTGATCTAACAAAAAATATAATTGGTTAATATTTTTAATTAAAAAAAATCTTTTAATTTACGCGGTACTTTGTGGTTGAGTGACAATCGTCCGTCATTGGTTACTGAGTTGGCCAAGGGCTTAGCGGCCAATAAGCAAGCAGAATGGTACATTGCCATGTTTGTTTAAATTACAAGCTTTGCTTAGTTTGGGACTAGAGGCGCTATGTAAAAT
Organism: Ostrinia furnacalis; assembly: GCF_004193835.3. Lineage (NCBI taxonomy): Eukaryota > Metazoa > Arthropoda > Insecta > Lepidoptera > Crambidae > Ostrinia > Ostrinia furnacalis. The sequence goes on from NW_021133985.1 coordinate 796,633, forward strand.
AATTTCTTACTTCTGACATCCCTGAACCCGACATCATAATTTTTACCTCTTTATTTTTTTCAAATCGCAAGGTTGATTTTCTCTTAGTATACCGATCTCGACCGTGATCAGTGACCTTAGAGTCATCTGTCAACGGGTCGATTAGACACGATAAAAGCACTAAACGATATTTGTTTACTTTTAGTGCGACATCGGGTCGTAAGGACCTGATAAGTTTTCTTTTCCAAATATTTACTGTATTTGACGAAACAATTGCAAAACAATATTTATATTTCGTACTACTGAAAAGACCGAATATATCATCCCGCATCAACGCATCCAGCACCTAAGGTCAATTCGACCCGATAACGCAGTGTGAACGTGTTAAGTATGCTTTTTTAATAAAAAAAAATCTTTAAACATCAAGTGCCTTTAAATAGTTTCCATCCTTTGACTACAACTTAATAAAAATAAGTACCATAACATAATTATTTTGAAGATTATTTGATATAGATAAAAAATAATTTATACAAATCGAATTATTTAAAAAAGTATCACAATATTGAATATTTGGTGCTCATTTCCTATATTTTTGAGGACCAACAAGTAACGATCAGATATAATTTTTACATCTCAAATTTTTTTTGCGTAGTTCAAAAGAGGTTAAAATATCGATCGATTTCTTTTATTTTATGTCTCAAAGAAAGAGGATCAATCATTAAAATAGATGACCATTTAGATTTTTTTATTTGCCATTTTTGCTAATTTAAAAAGATCATTTAAATACATGCCATTATTAATTACCTTCATTCAGTTAAGACAAACAGTTCAAAATCCATTGAGAAAATTCATCAATTTTACTAAAATTCTACTCGGGCAATTCTGCTGTGGCAGATTGAAGAATAAAGCGTTTATCAATTTTTTTATGAATTTATTATTTAGTACAGTTTTTCGGTTCATAGTAGGTAGGTACCATAATACTCTTATGGACATACTAGTACATCAACGCGTCCCAAACAATGTCAGAAATTCAAACAAGCCACGTCCTGACACTCTCTTTGATCATCGAAGTGCATCGTCAGTTTCTGCGAGAGACAGCAGAACTGAAATTCCAAGTTAGAATATAATTTTATTATACGAGACGGCAGAACTGAAAGGAATATTCCGCCCAATTCCACATTTTGTGCACGTGTTGCGATTATTATGTCAATCACACTCAATTTGGCCACTCTACGAGGGAAAGCAGTCTTAATAACATGTCTAATACAGGAATTGTAGTATTTCGTACTTAGGAATGATTTGATAGTTCATGTGGGATAAACTGAGCTTAAATGCATTGTTTTTTTATTGGAACATCCTAAAAAATATGTAAATTGTCACTTTCAAAAGTCGTCACTGCTGACACAGCAATTTATTTCAATGGAAAAGTACATTTTACCAACTTCTATTGCCAATTAAAGGCGTTTAAATACCTAAATAAATTTTAATGGGTCTAACCTTTTCCCTAGTTTGCGAGTAATAAACCATTCTATTAATATTTACAAGATGGCCGCCTTCGCATAGTAGGTAGATAAAGGCTGGACTTGTAAACAAGCAGTTACAGTTAAATAGTGTCAATTATACGTGTCACTCGCCGAGCTGACGTCAGCGCCAGGCGAGCCCCTGGCTACCTCACTGGGAGTCTGTGACGTAGTAAATTGACGCTTGAATAAAAGAACTATCTTAAACTTGGAGCGTTGCGGATGAATAGCTTGAATCGCTTGAATGGACGGGGTCCGTGGTTCGATTCTTAGATAGATCAATTTAGAACACGAGCTTGGTTTAATATAGTTTTAAAAACTGGCTTATGGTGTGCCACTTTATTGATGAAAAAAAGCTTCAACTATTAGGGCGTAGGTATCCCATTAATTAATAAGTAAAGTTTAATAAAAATAGGAGGATTGAAGAAGTAACGAATTCATTATACTCATTCTGCCGAACTTTGGCGAGGCTCTACGTTAAACCAATATAAACAAACATTGAACTTTTAGAAAGTTTCTAATCATCTAGCTAGTTTTCGGGAGAGCATATTGCTTCAATCCTGGTAATATCCTAATCATATAGACAAGCGCTCAAATATTATTACCTCTTCCCTACTCTCGAAGTTATTGACATATCTATTATCGTTTCCTTACGAAAGACATATCCTCCATATATGAAATTATTAGTGGCCGTTACATGAGTATGTTTTATTGTCACATACAAAAGGAGTCGCAAAAAACCAAATAACATCTCCCATGGGCTGTTCTCGCTGACATGCTTCCTTGAAAATCCCAATTTATTGCGATCCACCCTCGTTTCAAGGAAATCTTTATTTGGATGTTACTGACTTCCAAAATCTCTGGCAAAAAAATATTCAGAAAAATAGAAATACCTACCTAATATCAACTAGAAATAGTATAAGCAATATTTTTATCTATTATAAGTATTTGGTTTCCGAATAATGGCGTAACTATTGTGTAGTCTATTTCTACTTGTATTTACCTATATTTGATAGGTACTAGCGGCCGCCCGCGACTTCGTACGCGTGGATCACGTTTTACCCCCTTCATCTATCTTAGGTACGCGGTTTAGATTTTTTCATACAAATGTCTTTTCCCGCTAACTCCCGTTCCCGTGGAAATTTTGCAATATCCTGTTGTAACTAAGCTATAAGTTTACTAAGGTACCTGCATGCCAAATTTCAAGCGTCTAACTTAAGCGGTTTAGATTTTTCATACAAAAGGATTTTCCCGCTAATTCCCGTTCCCGTGGGAATTTCGGGAATTCCTTTCTTAGTGCACCTCTACGGTACCTAAGCTACGTCCCTTCCAAATTTAACCATTGCACACGCGACGGAAGCTTAAAAAATGGAGTAACTTCTCCCGTTTTCCCAAAATTTCCCTTCACTACTCTGCTCCTAAGTATACTATGCCCAGCAGTATGAAGAATAATTGTACCAAGTTTCGTTAGAATCCGTCGAGTAGTTTTGTTTTTATAAGGAACATACAGACAGACAGACAAAAATTTTACTGATTGCATTTTTGGCATCAGTATCGATCACTAATCACCCCCTGATAGTTATTTTGAAAATATACATATTTCATGTACAGAATTGACCCCTCTAAAGATTTATTATAAGTATAGATTGTTTAGCCTTAGTTCTAAAAATTATAACTCACTATCGACCACACGCGAATTCGTATGCGTGGATCCCGTTTTACCCCATAGGAGTTGAATTTTGCAATATCCTGTCTTAGTGAGCACCTACGTTCTAAAAGGAACCCCCATGCAAAATTTGAGACTCCTAGCACTTGTAGTTTCTGAGATTTTGTGATGAGTAAGTCAGTCAATCAGTGACCTTTCGGTTTTATAGTTATAGATATAGCTATCGTAAAATAATGTTAAAGTTACTCGTACATAGGTACATGAAAGAATCATAAACATTCGAGGCGAGAGGAGTAGGAGTACGCGTAATGATTTTGCTGTCAATATGCCAAATCCAGAGTGACGGATGAGTGTGTAATTTGTTCAGAGCTTTTTTATTTATATGCTCAAAATATTAAACAAATATTATGTCTGCTACATAAGTCAGTATCTTCATAAGGCTATCGTATCAATATTACGAGTATACTTTGAAGAAAGTACCACCACACCTTTGAGGCAGAAGATAATTATGAAAGACCGTTGAAATTCTTTCAGTTAACACTGATTGAAGCATCATTTTAATTTTCCATGAAATTGAAACATCCATGCATACGCATACAAACTAGTATATCACTCTGTACCTTTATAATCAAGAGCTTAACGAGTAATAACAACTCACACACAAGTTGTAAACCATTGTTTAATCAATTAGGAAAGGTTAAATATACTTTGACACGAACTACCTGTTGTTACCGCCCTTCAAACTTTGACTGAAGGTAGACAGATATCTAGGTGCCTAAGTAAACATTGAGTTTTACTTGTGACTAAATTAGGACGCTGAAATCTTCGCATAAAGCCGCCAGTGAAACCTAATTCCAATCTGGTAACGGTAACCAATACTTATTATTACAAAAAATATTCACACCCCATTTATTGTTTCCAAAAAAGGCAATTTATATTCTAATTGGTGCTTCAAACCGTGCAAAGAAGCGGGCTGTGATTGCGTTGCTCGACAATTGAGGCAATATCAACAGCGCAGATCCGGGCGATTTTCTATTAGCTCAAGCTCTATTTAGAGGCCTGGCACGTTTAAACGGAACCTTAAACGTCTGATGAATACTTTTTATATTAATAATGATTATTCGTTACCGATAATAACCATTTTGTTTTTTCGATTTATTTTAGCCTTTTTTTTTATTTAATGATGAAATGTTTTAAATTATTAAATAAAATAACTGTTATTAGGGTATAATGTTGAAAAGGACGTCTGAAAATACCCATCATCATCTCACAGAAAAAAGGTAAGTAGAATAAGTTCTCTTCGTAAAAGTAAAAAATCAGTCTCACTCAAGCGAGCTTTTAAAGCTCTCGTTGCACTTGGTACTAAGCGCTAGTCTGGGACTCTTTAGAAACCTAATTAAGTACGCTTGTAATCCAAGATGGGCTCTGGTATTTAAAACAATCTTTATTGACTAGACCGTGTAAAAATAACAACCTTTTTTATACAGTGTTTATGTTTTTGAATGATTTGTTGCAAAACTAAGTAGTAAATACCCGGAATGTCTAAAAAATAATTTAGGAACATTATAGTACAATAAAGTATAAATACTTACATCTATAGACACTGCAATCAGCGAGGCACTAGCAATCCAAAAATCCGTTTGGACCTAAAACAAAGAAAATATTTTATTGTAAACATCCATTCGAGTAATTTTTACATGAAGATTTTCAAAGTTATTCTTAGTTTTAATGAACTAGGTAGTTATAATTAGTGGTTCATTGCAAAATTTCTTAGGAAAACTTTCACAATTTCAAGGCTCTATCTACCTCACGTGTTTCTAAGTCCGAACTCCGATTAAGTTTCTTGAAAATATACGAAACTTGGCAAAATTGCATTAATACAACAACTTTAAAAGCTAAGTAACCTCATTAATGTATGTAGTTTTAAGCTTAAATGTACAGTCAGCGTCAAATAGTTCGTAACATCCAAAGTAAAAGGAGAATTATGTAGTAATTAAACTTTACTCGTGCTTAGTACCGAAGTTTCAAAAAGCTTCTTATTCCAGTCCACTTTTGAGGTTTAAATACGATAATTTCTTTCATTACTTTGAGGTGAATGGAACCGTCAATAGGGCTACCTACAGAAGTATTTGAGAGCCATCGTAAACGTGGAAGTACCTTTTGGACCCTGAACCATAATTAAAGGCCCTCAAAGTAATTAAAGATCTTGGGGAGTCAAAGGGAACGTTGGAAAACGAATCTGAAAAATCGGCCAAGTGTGTGCCGAAACAATTGCCGAAGGAATTTGTAAGACGTAGCTACTTGATCTGAGACTTATACATACATTTTACATAGAGTAGTAGTAGAGTCGTACTTCGTATCTTTAGCTAATTATTTCCGATACACAACCGACTTCTACAGGAACAAGTCACTACAGAAATTCTTTTGACTTTTAAATAATAGATAGAACCAGATAGATTGCCGGAGAAAATGTAGGTCTTTATTGCCCAAATGCGCTACGCAAACACAGCAGGGTTTTGTGTTCATCGCTTCAAAAAATATTAAACTGTGATTAACAATTACCTATATTAGAATCTGGTTAAAAATATCCACCAATATTTAAAAGGGATAAGGAACCCAAAAAGTAGTAGCAACTTTACAAAGTAATCCCCCGAATTCTTGACCCAATCCCGAATTTGTTTACAGAGGAGAGGGCGAGCTGTGATATTTTCAATAAAGTAGGCATGCACCGCCTGGAATGCTGGGCGGCAAACGAAAGGAATCACGGTAGCGGTTACCCTTACGATTTCTGAGAACTTGTTTATTTATAAATCAGTTTTATATCGTACCAAACACATCGAGCGGTTTCGCACCCAATTCCAATTCGTGACAATACGGTCCGGAGTAGATGTTAAACTATTTATTTGTATGTTACGCATTAGACCCATATCCGTCATCAGAATTTTTTAGTAATGTTCTAGATCTATAAGGTAAGTAGGTATTCTGTGTCATCATGATGAATTCGGATCGCACGTAAGTAAGTTTTACAGAAAAAGTCGAGTCACAGCGCGGGTGTACGCAATGCATCAGTATTTCTTAGAATGTAATAAGTTGATGTTTTATATCGAGTTAGATGTCCTAGGACCTAAAGAAAGGTATTACGAATTCTGTTTTATTGTTGTGAAAGAAATGAGAAAAAAGGAATTAGATTTAAATAGGTGTAGGCTTTGATCTAAATCCTTTTAAAAACTTAAACATTTTGTTTGACTGAGTTTGGTCAGTCAGAGTTGAGTTAGACATAGTGTATATTATTCAAAAGCAACCACAGTTATTTACAAAACAAATTAAGTTAGAAATATATTCAAAAGCTAATCTTGCAAGTCGTGTTATTTTACTAATAATAATAATGCAATACTAGGTACTTTGTGGAAATCCTTGGGGGAGGCCTTTGTCCAGCAGTGGACGTCTTTCGGCTGAAACGAACGAACGAACTAGGCAATAACTATCGTACATTAATCTGTTAGGTGAAGATTAAATAATGTTAACGGTTCCATAATATTTACCTTTAATTTGGCTACTAAACGTGATACTTTGGGTGTTGGCGTAGGGAGTGTGACATGCCAAGTTCCTTATTTAATAGAGTAGCAAACCACCCTAGGATCGTGTAACCTTCTTCGATAAAATCAGTTTATCCTTGAAAATCGTATCAAAATCTCTAGGTAGGTACTGCATTTCGAGGTCAATCTACTTATTGCAAGTTGACACTTAAATAAAGTTAAAATATGTTTATCTAGAGCTGCAGTTCTCACAATCGTAACATTATTAAAGTTTTTGTTTTAAAAATTATTATCATAGCATTCATTTTGTCAACGCTCTTGTGCTTTCTTTCTTTACATTGTTACAAGTAAGTTTCCGAACTATTTCCTAATAAAACAATAGCTATTCCAACTTGCCTCATCTTTTACTTTACACGACTATAATATTACTCAACTCGTACAACACACGAGTGAGTTCCTCAATCCGTTAAATTGCGAAGCTTGGATCGTAACCAAATTTCGCACCAAATGAATGTCTAAGTACCATTATACTTATTCGTAGAGGAAGCTGGGTTTCGGTTACACGCCTTGTTACTCCCTCTTTAAGTACTTGCTTTATAGGATCTCTTAACAGATTATACTGCTCTGTCTTAATAATGGCATCGCATTAAATGTCGATGTTTATAGAAGTTGCTGTATACGATAATACGAGTATACTCGTAAAAACCGTCCAGAATATTTGCACAAAATGGCTATCAAAAAATTACGAAGAAATAGCTAAGTTATTAGGTATGTACAGTCACGGAATGAAAAGGTTCGTCAATTTTCAAATTGATTCCTTTAACGAATCGCGAGCACATATTACCTTTTGAAACTATGTTACAGAATAATCTCGAGTTAGAGAAAATAATCTTTAACTGTTCGCCAGTAAAGTTCAAAATTATTCAGATCAAAGTTGTTTGACGATTTATCTTGTCAAGAAGATTATTATGATTGATAAACTAAAACCTTCTTGTTGGTTCAACCTGCCATTATTATTTCTATTAAATAAAAAAAACTATTGTCAATTGGTCAATGTCATCATTGCATTGCACTGATGGGATAGAAATATAAACAAGCAAAACCTCATTCGTTAGCAAACGTCATATTTATTTAAATGTTAGCAGCACTGTTTCTTGCACTGTTATGTTGGCAGGTTTGACTCTTACAGTACCTAGTGCAAGCGAAAACCGACACTAAGGTGACGAACCTTTTCATTCCGCGACTGTACAAGACTAATGATGCAGCGCGCTTGTTTTTCGAAATAAACAAGTAAAAGTAGTATAAAAGACCTACTAGAGTAGGTAGGTAGCTACCTACTTGTGTTTACACTCGATCTATTTACTGTTCAATGCACAACACAGACCTAGATCCATTTCTCGTTCTACTCGTATCGTAAAGAACTACCATTTAATGAGAGTGAAAGAGAAAAAGGAAATGTGTAAGTAGCTGGAACTGTGATCCACTGTGTGTAGAATGATCAACATTACAAAAATCCAAACTGTCACGAGGCATAAATATAACGAGTCAAGTATTATTTTAAGACTGATACATTTATTTATTCAGGTAGGTACTTTACTTATCATAAAATTTGAATTGTAAAGTCTTAAAAAGGGACTCTTGTAAAAATATACACTCTTTGTGCGCTTTTTTATCCCCTTTACAATTAAAAAAGTAGGATTTATTCTAATGTAATATATTATCACCTAGCATATTATTAGATAACAGTAAATACTAAATACTGGTTCCGTTCTCTAATGTACCTAAGTAGGTACATAAGTATGTAGATGCGATTGTGGGTTAATTAACAAGTTCATTATACCATTCAAATTCTATGCGCATCAGTAATCATCATGGTAATTATCGCTATCCAAGACACTTATGTAATATTGTTTACCAAACATTAGATTACCTATTCCTATACAATCCGACCCTGACGACATCGACACACGTATGTTAAACTATCCGTCTCATGTATTACGCTGAAATATGGCACAGACAGGCTTTGAGTTTGAACACTAACGCAATTTGTAGCCAATAGAGAACAAGGTAAAGCGATGTACACAGAAAGCGACAGCAAGATAGAAAGGATGTACGGCAGGTCAATTAATTTAAGTTTAATGAGCGTCGACACAAAGTTGAGCGCGTCTCTACAACGATCAAAGAGAGAAGGCGGATGGAAATCATGTCGTTAGACTTACATTGTAATAGGTAAGGCATTAGCTAGAACCTGCGCTAATTACTAGACCGGTTGCTGCACAATTGCACATAATATTTGTAGGTATTTGTATACTTAATTTAGAAAAAAATATTTCTCTATGGAGTTTGTTTGCTTGAACGCGCTAATCTCAGGAACTACTCTGGCCCGATTTAAAAATAAATCTCTTTGTTTTGGATAGCTCATTTATCGAGGAAGGTTTTAGGTTATTTAACATCACTTCACCATGCAGAAATAAAAATGTTGCAAAAACGGGAGATATTATTCACAGCTAGTGATATTATAAATTCAGAAAGGACTTAGTGCGAGGCGACGGACCGTCATCGTAAGCATAAGGATCAATGGGGATGAGCCTATTTGCCGGAGGGTAAATAAAGTCGCCACTTTTCACGGCATCCTTTGACGGTAAAGAAATCTTGTGACCGTCCATAGCTACGTATAGGACCGTAAATATAACAAAATGTTTTTTCATCAACCGCTGCCCGCCCTTGAGGTCATCGGTCCATCGAGCTGGGACGTCTTACAATACGTACCGAGACGTGGTACCTAACCAATTGAGAATCCGTTTACTTTTTCGTAAAAAATATGTTTATCTTCATTTATTTGAGATGTTTACATCCATTTTTGATGCGACCCGTCCCGATAACCACGTGAGGCCCCTTGACACGAGACTTTGTCCCGCGCTATCACGCAGATATTTCGAGAAATTAATTATCTATTAATTAGCATCACGTTAGTTACATCTGGACTAGTCACGCACACATGACTAATGGGTTTTAGATACTCGTATGTATTTATATTTCTGTATGTGGAAAAGTGGAAAGTGTGGAAAGTTAGCGTTACATCATCATGAAATGTTTTACGAACTAATAAGTGTAACGTCTTATTACTTCTTTTATCTTTATTGCTTGACGTGAAAACGTACCGAGCAAAGTTACTTTCGCGTTTTTAATAATGAAAGTTTTTTACTTTACCGTATTATTAAAGCTTTTCCAAGCTTGCGAGGGAAACGTGCACTAAAAATATAAAGCCTATTGGAATACGTCGACAAACTGCTCTGTGTCTATTTGTGCTTGGTTCCTATTGCAATATCATTGCGAGCTGCCGTAAGCATTTGTTATTTTTTTAACAGCGGCAAAACTTTGAATAGGAAAACAACTTTTCGAAAGAAATTGCATTTGACACAAAAAGAAAAGTCAAAGAGTTATCGAAGTTATTACGTCGTGGCATGGATTCGAGTTGATATAACGTTCGTTTTGTTCTGGATTCTTTTGCAACTATGAGAATATGAGGGGAAATAAACACCATGGCAGCATATAGTCTAATCAGACTACATTATGTATTTATTTGTAGCAAATGCGCACCTATCATGACAAAATAATATATGCCAGTGTTTTGCCTGATGTGCCGTCGTCTGTACAATTGATTCTATCTTCGCAGTTTCTGTTCTCAGGTCTAACATAATTGGAGGTTCATTAAGATACAGATCTTAGGCAATGATACAGATAATTGATACATCAACCCTAACACTGCCTACAAATTAGTGTCCCAGATAAAAGGGGTCTGCTTCAAAGCCTCCCGAATCGTGGCGCCGGACTAACCCTGACCCAAAATGTACAATATCTAAAATATTTCATCACAATATAGCAATTAGGTTTACAAATTGTTAAAATTGCAATAAAAGGTAAATTAAAAAATGTTTATTATACTTAAAAATTCTTAATACTTCATTTTCTGTATTAATAATTTTCAATTTTCTGTATTATGCCGCGGGCTAATACGTCGATTGAAAGTCGGCGCTGAAAGTTATTACCAAGAAATTAGTTTGTTCAGTAATCAAGGTGTACAATTATCAAATAAGTCGCATACTTCGCAAAACAAGCAAAATTAAATAAAGTTTCACATTCCACTATGATAACACGTTTTGATGTGGTAGGTGCACTATTTCTAAAGCAAGTTGAAATTATTGAGTAAACTTTTCCAACTAGTTTAATTTGTATTCGTAACGATTTTCTTCACAGCAAAGTCTGCGTTAAAGAGATTTCCTGTAGTTCAAGCGACTCTGTTTTATTTACGTGTAGTATCTGCTTGCATCAGATCATCAAATTAATCCTGAAGCGTTTTCTAATTCGATTCCATTCAACAGGAAGTTGCGAGTATTGGTTCGTAAGATATTATGAAACCTATTTTGCGGAGAATATTTGTTTCAAAATAGGTAAACAATATGAAAATTGTTATACAATGCTAATAACAACTAACGGTGCACTTTGATTTAAAAAAAACTCTAAGATAAAGCTTTATCTTTTACCTATTGTGACTCGATTCGCGGGGCTTGAAGGGTTAACATTATGCACTGCTTACATTATGTATAACTTGTCGGTTCTTTCATTTCAAACAGGATTTACAATAAATTACTTGCATGTAGAGATACATGTTATCTAAAAGTGAACTCGGGGTCACTCACTCGATGTCAATAATATGAATATTTTAATTGGTTACACCTTAATAATTAACTGCGCAAATCAAATCATTTTATAGTCTCAACATTATTGGTGGAATAAACAAAATACATGACTCATATCTATTTCAAAGAAAGACTAAATCTTGTTATTATACATAGTAGGTATTATACATATTTTATGAATATAACAAGATAAATCAAAATAGAAAAACTGCAATTAAAGTTATTTAAGTCACTTCAGTAGCTGAAAATAGTTTCAGATCTGGTTCTTTTTTTCTTTCCCTTTTACAAGCAGACAGACATAACTGATTCGCCTTCAAGGCTCTTAAATTGTGCCAATAAAACATTAATTCGAGTTACATCACTCGTTAATGGAACACATTATATAATTTTCTCTGTCAATACATCGGTGTTACATTGCATGACACTGGTCTATTGCTTTTTATCGGGATCAGCCGGGCTAGGATGAGCGCCGTGATAAAATATTATCATTCAATTTAGACGACAAAAGTATGGGCTTATCGTGTAAAATCGATAAAAAGGCGCGATAAACGCTTTCACGGAGCGAATCCTAGGCCTACATGTTTCTAGGAGAATATGTCAAAATATATAAAAATTGTTTAGCAAATCACACTACGCTGCCCCTAAGACATACACATACGCACAATAGCAATATGTTCCACGGTTATTTACTGGTGAAAACGACCGAGTAACATGGCCAGCGGTTTATTATTCAGGTTTTGAAACTAAGGTCTGTCTTAAACGACATGAATCTCCAATTAAGAATAGATTTAAGCCTATGTTAGGTCTAAATAATTGAAAAGTTTCACTAATTACAGCCTTATATCTGAATTTTGATCATCGTTTCAGGCTACGAGCCTTTCAGAATATAAAGGATTTAAATAATACACGTATGCTATGAGTACCTATGTCTATGTCAAACCGCGCTTTTATAGATAGTGGTTTATACCTTGCTAATTCAACTCTATATTTGGTTTATAATTTACACAAAGTTATAAGAAGTGTCGACTATATTTAATCTGAGTACGCAGGGTAAAGTATGTTACCTATAACTTCCATAATTCATAATTCAATTATTAATAGTCTCGTTCTTCTTTGATCTCATACGCATTTAGCTCGCTTAAACAATTTGAAGGTTGTGTGTTCCTTTTTCTTAATTAGTCGTTTGATTATACTAAGTAACAGCTCTTTACAAACCCTTTCACAAAGTCGTTTAATTAAGACTTACGTTACGTTGATTACTAAATCAATTATTTAATTGCTAAGCCTAAATGGGTAACATGATGTACTGGATAATATGATAACCACATCTTGTAAACATTCATGAAATGCAATAAATACAAAAAAAAAAAAAAAAAAAAAAAACTTAATTTTGGAGCCAATGCTATCGCCGCTATCGGTCGTTTCTACATAATCGTTTACGTTTTTCTGCCACATCCAACTGTATTTATTTGTAAAATATTACCTATTCCATTGTCCAGCAGTGGACGTCTTTCGGCTGAAACGAACGAACGAACCTATATCATCTACATAGGTACGAGTAAGGCCTGATGGTGTTAAAAACTTGATGAGATGTCTTCCTTACACTGAAAATGTTAAAGGTGCATTTAAATCGCCTTCAAGACCGTTTTTATTCTTTTAATAAGGAGTCTGAGGACGATAAAGGTTAGGTATACTTACCACATTTTAACCACATAACTGAACAAAACATTTTCTTTTCAGAACTTTCCCGCTAGGTACCTACTCTAGCTATCTCGAAATACCTGCCCTGGCTTATTCTTGTTGACCGGATCGAGTGGCGACCGCGGCGGTCTCCGTCTTGTGTGAAGGTTTCTTTTGTCAGTGTTCTTAGCACGGTATTACTTTCACATAGATTCGTTAACTTAGTATGATAAGTTTGACATCGGGTATCAGTTTTCGGGGTGTCTTTGACTCGTGTAGAATCATTAATAGGTATATCCTAAAAAATGGCAAAATTAATTTTATGTTCGCTCGCTTCAGCCAAATAACGTTCACTGCTGGAAAGGTCTCCCCCAAGGAGTTCACCATCAGTCTTGCGGTACCCGCATCCAGGTACTTTCTCTGACCTTCACCAGATCCTTGTTGCAACTAGTGGGACGTCTGCCAATCACAAAATCCTGAATTGAATAGGCTTTTGCAAAAGACCCGTTTATATGTATAATTATACTGGCTTTATCTGCCTTCCTTTGCCAATAAAACCTGAATTCCATCAGCCATCAATATGGGAAAGTGACGTCACAAGTTCCTCTTCGAATTAGTGAACTGTGGGAAGTCCATTAAGGTGCATGTCGCGCCTCACGAGAGACACAACATCACTCAAACCAAATTTGATTGTCCCTTAAAAGGTCCCAAAAGCTTATAAGTACTCATGTGATCGGAAGCACGAAGTCATGTACTTAGGTATTACCTAATCGATGTTTAGGTTAGTGCCGCATTTTATGTAATTTATGTAAGAAACAATAGAGACTCTTATTCCATAAAAACTTAGGTGCTCTTATATTCCTATAGATTGTATCACATTCGTAACTGAATAACAACAGAAAAGACACTGAATTAAAGCCTAATTCATTAATTAGGCTTTAATTCAGTGTCTATGACTCGATTCGGAAAAGTGGCAAGACTTACATAGTTGACTATACACCGACAATGAAAAGAAACCAAATAAATAAAACAACAATAAAATCTGCTTAGGATAAAGTCCTACATAAAACAATCTATTTTTAACCACAAAAGTAATACGTGGGCTGTATTTTAGCATTGTTATTTGAATAAATATTTTACATCTCGTTACTGCTTGTGTAACATCTACCGACGCATGATATTACCCCAAATCGGCTTTACAATCAACCCTTCTCTCTTCTCTTCCCCTACATTCTCTACGACAATATAGAATTCAGTACAGCTAGCACGAAAAACTTTCCAGTTCGATCGTTTGCGTATTCGAATCGTCATCAAAAGATTTAGTACAAAAACTACAACAGCGCCCTTGTGAACGTGTCGTAAAGTGAACCTATAATGAGAAATGGTTGCACGAAACTTATTTTGAGAATCAAAATTATCACGTTATCGTTTAATTCGAAGATTTAATATCGAATTTTGTCGAGTGCGTACTCGAAAACGAAAGTTGTTCATGCTAGAGGTACAGCGGGAACATCGAATAACTCGAACTTCGAATAAAAAGGGAATTTTTATCAAACAAAACTGGGCCTTGGGCCTTATTTTTTATTAGATTCAATTTCAGTCGGAACGATAACAGTTGTCGTCGAATGGCAAATTACCAACGCAAATAAGAAAAATAAAAAATATTTAGATTCGATTTGTAATTCGTACGGCAATTTGGCTGGACATTGAGGAAAAAATGAGATTAATATCGATATCAAAGATTGAAAGCAGGAGAAATCCAATATACCTTTCTTGTTATTATTAGGGCCGTTATAAGGACAATTCGATAAGAGATTTGTATAATCAATGGACGCGTAAATTAATTCGATGTGATTTAATAACAGTAACTATATAAATAACTGTTGATAACCATTTTCCTAAATGTCGCACGAACGGTCCTTAGGATTTTGGAAAAAAAAGTGCATCAGTTTTTGGGTTCTATTAATATTTAGCATTAGCATTGTTTATCTGAAATAAATGATATTATTATTAGTAGCCATGGCATTAGATAGAAAGTAGTCGAGAATACAAATACATATTTATTATCTTATATAATGTTTATTTCATTACTCTAGCAATCTCACTTTATCATTTCTAAACATCAAAACAAACCATGGAAATGTCCACGTTTGTCTTAATTTAGACCCTCATAACTACTCACCGTGTGAAGTGTTGTTTGTTCAGACATTTATAGATGACCCACGCTGAACTGTCCCACCAAACTCAATGACAGGGGGGCGCTACCATCGTTCAACTATATGGTTTCCAACATGGCAAAAATCGGAACCAGCGATCCGGTATAGACGGTGGCGCCCCGCTGTCAATGTCATGCACAGGACAGTTCAGTATTTTGGAACTATAGCCAACCCCAATTCTGAGAATACTTACTGAAGTCTGAAGTTGTCATTTTATCGAATTGCGGACACAACATTGAGGGTCACACAGTGTGCTCATTGAGGGATGGTCTGCGCACCAGAAAACACACTGGTAGTAATTAGTTTGGTGCCCACAAGCATTTATTTAGTTTTTGATCGCGACTTCGTCCACATAGATTTTGAATAAAACGTAGCATAACAAACTATTAGATGTTCTTTTCTCATGCATGAGCTTTGTATTATTTTTCATAAGGTTGTTACAAAAACGCCTATTAATTACTCATCATCATATAGGTACTTTCGCCTTTATTATAAGTACATATTTAGAATTATGTTGTTGGTGTAGTTATTTAATTTTTAGCGTTAAGAGTCGCATCTCAAACTAATTTGAAAATTATAAATAACTCGATTAATAAGTTCGATTTTTTCAAGTTATTTATAATTTTCAAATATGTTGTTGGTGCTGGTTAATCATTATCTTGTCACTACATACATGGCAAGCTAAGCTCTGCCTATATAGTTCATCTCATCATTTTAATTATTGTTATGTTGCGAACAGTCAACAGTCAAATAGAGCTCGAGCAATTCCCGAAAGCCACAGTTTAAACACCGCGAATAACATGGCATATAACCTTGCCTTTGATTATATTAATCAAAGGCTTCAACTTGATTGAGGAAGCAAGCAGGTTATAGATTAAACGGAGCTCTTAAAATGTGATGCCTACAGTAGGCCTACTCAACATCCGCTCGAAGCATTGGTTATGGGGTCTACATGTAGGTAGAGTACATTTTCCTTTTCCATTCAATTCATTATGCTAATCCTTCTTTTTAGAAAATGTTTACGAATTTATTTTGTTTTTATGTGAGGTTTTTTTTAGAAAGAGGACGTAGTTTTTGCTGGTACCCAATTTCAAAAAGCTCAAATTTTCAGCGATTTCAGGTAAAATACATACATTTTGTTTACAATCCTCGTTACATAGTTACTACTGTGCCTTTCATCTTTATTCTGTTGTTTATTATTAAAACCCAGGTTTATTTGGAAATGGTCAAAGATTAAACTCCAAAGTTTTCTGGAAACGTGTACTTAGAAGTCTCGTATTTACGAAGGGGATATAAATAGAACCTATTCTTGTAAATCTTGTAATCACGGGATTACAATAACTTTGAAGTCAATTAAGATTGCTCCAGGCCAAACACTTGGGCTTGATCAGAGTGCAAAGAAGGTTACTGTAATTGTAACTTCATGAAGATAAAAATAACTTAAAGTTCAGTTCATCGCAAATCTAATTAGTGTCTCTTTAGTTTCTAAATAAATAAATAGACACTAATTAGATTTGTCCCAATCTGATTCGAAGGATTTTCTTTATGAGGACTTTAACCACTTACGATAGGCACTTTAAAAGTCAAGTTAGGCCCAGAACAGACGGTGAAACGCAACTGCATCGAAATTGCAACTTTCTGATGATTCTGATGAATGAAACTGAAACTGAAAGTTTCAAACTGGTCGCGTCATGTGTGGTCTCTCAACGGACGCTATGGCAGAAACTTAGATGCAACTCAAAAGTAACTAGCAGTTGCAGTTTCGTTGCAGTTGCGTTTCACCGTCTGTTCTGGGCCTAATATGATTATTTTATCATTTCAAATGAAAAATAAATGTTATAACCTAAGACGTTTCTTTAATCTTTAACATTTTAATATAAATATTGTTATCTTATTTTCTACTAGGTACAGCGTTCTTAAAAAGCATATTTTTTCAAAGGGGGTATTTAAATATATTACTTGAGTTTCTTACCCCGCAATTTGATAGAGAGCGTGGAGCAATAAGATTAAGAAACCCTGTTCAAAAAAGGAAAAAACTTTTACAGACACGGCCTTAAGTCTTAAGAAACCTTAGAACCGACTCTGAATAGAAATACTTAAGAAATATTTTCGAGAATCTTCTCAGAGGCTCGCAGGTAAGATTTTGAGGCAAAGAAAAACTAAATGTTTGAGATTATACTTTGAACGATGAATTTTAGTTTAACAATTAAGTTCTTGATGTTAAATAACCTAGATTTTAAAGGCTTTCGTTGGAATTAATTCTTCGTTAAAACCAATTTTCAGTGGAAAATGTGCTCGAAAATAGGTGTACCTACTTATTCCAATTTCCAAATACAATATTTTATTTTTCTTTTTCTTTATTCAGAAAACCACAGCTCTTTATAATATTACAAACAGGTATTTTTATAGTTCTTACAGCCAAATACATCGGTAGTTCGTTATTATAATTAGCAATCATGCTCCAGACGTTCTGAACTAAGTAAACTTATTATTTTACTCGATTTCCACGCGAACGACACTACGTAACAATGTGTAAGTCGTACTCATACGAGTATTATAAATATGGCGGGCAATATGACTCCCAACGTGATCTTGTTTTCAATGTCAGGAAGCAATAAATCTGTTTACGTCGAAGATAAATCGTTGCGATAATATTTGGACGTACAAAAATATTCTCAATGTAAAACAAAACAGACTATTTTTTGCCTATGAATAACAGTAGTTGAGGCAACGTAATTAAATTATTTAATTAAATGTAGCGATGTCCATGCCGGTTTATAAATGGCACCCCACGTCTGTGACTCGTACGACGTATGCCTAACACAGTGTCGTGTAGGATCCTGAGCACATCCTGAGGCTTACAGGTTAATTAATTTATGTAACAATTAGTTTCCTTGTGAAACCATACACATAAAATAGATTTACTCAAAATACCACTACGAGTAGAGTTATTACCTAACTTGTATCCATGTACGTACGTACATAGGTGTTACATTTGTTTGAGGAAAGCCCTTTACTTGGTGTAATTTTTTCTCGGTTCTTCCTGAGTTCTTCCTATAGGATTATACTCGTAGATCGTTTCATTCACGAAGACGCGCCCCACCAATTTTTGTATATTATTCAAAAACATTTATATCCAGTTTGTATTTCAAATTGTCCGCTTGACCTCGTTGAACTACGACGATAAGTAATTCAGTTGTAAGTTTATTATACAACTTCTTTATGTTAATACCAATTCCCAGAGAATGGCAGAACTAGCAAGCTGGAAATATTTTCATTTATTCAATGACTGAAAAAATGCTAAGTTGGGTGGCTCAGTTCAAATAATAATTTAATAAAGTCGAATGAAAAGCTGATATCTTTTTGTATTATATGAACACTTTAGCGTTAAATAAGACGTCTAAATACACTGGTCATCACAAAAATCGGCCCACCTACGTTTTACAGGAAAACTCGTTTCTACTGACACAATCATGGTGCCCCAACAATATTGGTGTTATTTGAAAGCCCAATAAATATCCTTAAAGAAAAACACATTTAATTTCCTAATAAACGATTAACATATACAATAAATGTTACTTGAAAAACTTGAAAAAATACCTTACTTTGGGTTCACCTCTGGGATCAATTAGACCAATTTTTATGGTTATAAAACCAAATAATGATCTCACGTGTCCTCTTTAACAGATGGATAGCGATTAATCCCAACAGTTTTAGGTATAGCCATAAATGTTGGCTCAAGCGTAACTACCTATTTTTTGAAAAAGTGACTCTGGATTCTTCTACAGACACATTTTTGGGGTAAAAACCTTTCCTTTAATGAAATGAAGTTTAGAACTAGGTTTTTAAATGGTAATTATAGTATAGTAATATTGGTGGGAAGTGGGGATGCATACGTTTGAAAGTGCTTGTCGCGGGTGGGTCGATTTTTATGATGACCAGTGTAGTAAACCTAATGTTTTAATCACGCCAGATTCATTCAATGTATTCCATAAAGCTATACTAGCATCAAAGGTCTCTTCACCTCTCACATCGTTTGAATACGATTTTCTTAATAAAATGGTTTTTACTTACTCGTATCTTGAAAATATTAATGCGAATAAAATGAAAACCAGCAGTTAAAGTTTTTAAAAGAGTTTGTAATGTGGAAATGCATGAAAAAAATGTGGTAAAGTACAACTATTCGCAGAACCATCAGAATTGTTCGAAAGAAAACGAATAACTTACTTTGATAGCTATTTTTCCTGTTTCAGTTTATCTCAAGAAAACTTTGAAGTTTTATTCTCAAGGATAAAATAAGTTAGCCGAATCATATTGTAAAAGTTAGGTAGTGTAAGTACATTTCATCCAATGCTTAAAAATAATGTACACGCTTCTTATTTAAATACCTTCTACATTTCCATCATTTTTTATTATAGCCAGATATTATATTTCTATAGGTATATTAGTTGGTTCGATCTTTTCAGACAAAAAGAAAGGTGCGTCCTTTTTCCAAAACATTCACCTTACGGCGTTTACGTTTGTATCTTTGGAATATTCCATCAAAGCTTGGAATTTTCGTTCACTTGTATCTTCGCATCGGAATTCCCGGCATGTTTAATTCTTCAGCCGATCCCTAATAATAATAGGAATATTGTTTAAGCTTCGGATTTAAGCCATACTTCATAATTCGTCGACAAGCCACTCGATAATTCCACTATACTTCAATACAATGTTGTTTGAGCGCTAAATGTTTGTGCGTAGGTATTATAAAAACGGTCTAAAGTTGTACCTATGAGTCAAACAATAAGGATTGATTTTACTGCTCAAATGCAACAAGTTTCTCCAAGAGTAGGAAGTTCTAATTTTTCAAAACAATATCTTTTCAAATCGCATTTTGGCATATTTTTTAAGAAAGTGGATATTATTCCTATAGGAAAATTGTTGCTTGCACAGTAGAATGAATCCTTTTTGTTTGTTCACCTACCAATAGGTCACATACCTATAAGAAATCTCTGAGGGAATCAGTATTTTATTACCCCAATTCTTCCACGTTTACCCATTGTCCAATATGGTATTGACCTCTATATTCCTGGTTCTTTTCATTCAAACATAAAACAATCCAGTGAGCATCTCTCTGATTTGAATAAAAGGCAAATTACACGAAACCATTTATGGGGCAATTCCGATTAGTTCCCGTATTTTGGCGAACAATTAAACACGGTCCCGAATAACAATGGCACTGGTCTGTTCATTTACTTCAAAATATGTTCTACATCTAAAGAGGCGTATCATTTCACTGTTTCTCGGTTTGGATGAGATATTTCAACTTATATTTTATTTATGGTTTGATTTGAGGCCTTCTTAGAAATGATACATTATTTAGTTGTATCAGAATAGGTACTTATTTCGTTTTCTAAAGCAAGATAGGCAGGTAATGCGTATTGTAGCAAATGCTCTTTATTCCAAAATGATTCAATTTCCCACGTCATCATGGTAGAGCAGCATTCATCTTTCTTTCTTGATCAACTTAAACCAATACAGTCTCCGTTTTCAAGCTTAACTGAAACGATATAAATTAACCTTTTGATAATGGAGTGTATTAGATCTCATGGATATAAAAGTTCAGTTAGCTACCAAAAATAACCTCCAGATCATTTAGTATGATAAATACATATCTTAATTACAAAACTACTTGTAAGGGGTCCTCGTCTGACTACATTTGACTAGTAGGGAACCCTAAAAAGAAAATATAAACAATCTGACGATCGACAAACTTACGAAACCGTCGAAATCTTAACTCGTTAAACTGTCAAGAAACGTAATTACCTGTTTCGGAGCTTATGGAATATTCGATGTCTTGTCCCAATTGTTATAAATTGAGACGAGCTACTTTGATTGACTTTTTATGAAGGCTCGAACGGAATGTATAATTTCATACTAATATTGTTAAAAGATTGTTAATACATATTTTATTAAGATGGTAAATTCTCGGGATCATATTAAATTGTTTCTTAAAGCTTCAAAAGATTCAAGCAAACAAATTACTTGAGTCTATGCTGTTTCATTCTAAGATGTAGACGTTATAGGAATAAGAAAGTGTTTTTCGAAATTTCACCTTTGGGGGGGGGATAGATACAATTCGGGCTAAGTAATATTTTTAGCAAACTTTTGGCTTGCATCTCACCTAATGGTAAATGAGGATCAATACTAATAATGTACGGAACATTGTTGTGTGTGCAATAAAGTCTTTAAATAAATAAATACATGACTGAAGGGATATTTACTAGTGGCCTAAGTTTGATGGTCGCCGGTAAAGCCGTAGAACCTGGCTACACAGGAATTGCAGCGGTAAGAATGAGAGATGGAAACGATTTTGACATTGCTTATGATCGCGAAACGCGCTGTAACGCGGTTGGAGAGACCCGAGCAACGTAAACAATAAAGAGGGAATGATTGATTACAGTAAAGCATAATAGACTACACATTTTTGAAACAAAAACGATCTTACCACAACTGCATAAAATATGCTACGATGATTCTGGTGTCCGTACCAGAACACTATAATGAATACTCACATGACTGTGCTCCAATTACAAACAGACAAACCACAAAAATACATAAAGCAATCTTTATAATGTTTTAAGTCAAACTTTAGTTTCATCGAACAGAAACTATAGGTACCTATCTAATGAAGGTGTATTTGGAAGTGTCTTGAAAACAATTATTTTATTGTATACCTAGAAAAGATAAGTACATCTATCTGCATTTTAATGTATAAATTAATGTATCAAGTGAATTTACATTTAGAAATACTTAGTTGTCTGAAAGACAGTTCAAAATTGTATGTATAAGGGTTCGGACAAACCAACGCGATCACACCGCGATCAGCCGGCGTGCAGCGATGGCGACCAGACCTAAATGCATTGATCGCCATCGCTGCACGCCGGTTGATCGTGTTGGTTTGGCCGAACCTTAAATTATGCAGAAATCTAGGTCTTTATCTTGTTTGTGACAATCAAATAGGAAAGTAGTTTTCATTATGTTTAATTAAGGTTAAATAATTTTCACGTGAGCTATAATAAATAACTAAAAGTTTTGTATTTTTAATGGAATTTCTTTCTAAGCTTAAAAAGATACAAGCAAACACATTACTTGAGTTTGAATCAAGTGTTGATCATCGTTATATTGCTATTCAGAGCCAAGTCACACTAAAAATAAAGGCCTTAAAATTAAGGCACTAAGTTCTGCGAAGAATTGGCCGTAATCTAGTCATATGTAGGTACTTTACTTTAGCGAAACTACGATTCGATTTCGAAAAAGAAAATTACATTATGTATCTAATTATGAATGCACCCGAAGCATATCATTTAAATAAAATAGCGACACAAACTAAATATCAGCACAGCTCTGAATGTTTACCTTGGTTGGAATAAAGTTCACAGTGTTAATTTAACTTTGGCACAGAAACATTTGGTAGTAAAACTAAGGTATGAATATTCAAGAGCAATTAAGTATTCCAAGCCCATGGGTTTTCAATATTTACACCTTAATGTGTATACTGTGGGGTAATTCAAATGCATTTGTCGAGAGTAGAAATCGTCTGTCAAATAATTTTCTAGTAATCAATTTTGAACTGATTGTCAAGGTAATACAGTTGAAAATTGAATATCAAAGCCTAATGTCATTCAGTCGATGGTAGATGCCAAATTTCCAATATCGCGTACGAAGACGGAGAACTTTGTCAATATAGTGGTACATAAGGGTCATAATTAGTGGATGCCGACGATTTTCGCGCTGTCATCTCAACGACTGCCCACCCTTGTCGTTAGAGCACTGTTTTGTAAGTTGAAATGTAAAAATATTCTCATTATTTTCAGTTTTATAGAAAAAAGAACAGAAGAATGCAATACTAGTTTTATGATTTAAAAGAATCAGGACCAGTTTAATGTAACTAAAAAGGTTGCGTGTCAGGTTTGATAAAGTAATTTCACACTTAAATACTGAATATTTGGTGGCGGCTCAGTGGAGATAATCCTGTACAGGATAAATTGAAAACACGCACACTCAAAATTATCAAGCTATTGATAAAATTACGTATTCTAAATAATGCATTTCATATGAAAACACATTAATATTGCTAAATTGTCAACGGCTGGTACACCTGCACGAATTCAATTATGCCACCACACGTTTTGGTGGTAGTTGGTCTAGATGGGTAATACCTAATACCTATGCTACGCATGGGTAACAAATTACTTTTCTTACGGATCCTTTGATTGTGATTTAAATTCCTTTACCTATATTAATTGGGAATTCCTTGATTTACAAAGTGCCTGGGCACATTACGTAGGTACATATACTTAATGTATCTTCACTTAAAAATAACAGTGAAATAATTAATTTATTAAACAAACACACATTCACCTAATTTGGAAACTCTGTTACAGTATCGTAAATAGTTTGTGCACGTCCTCGAATCGTTACCGTGGCCTGATTAGCGCAATATTTGCTATGGCAACACAGCTTCACCAAATGGATATACTCGAATACGGTATGATTTCATTATACTAACAACCGTATTTGCATAATGAATGAACGGCAATCCAAAATTATTTCCCGACAATTTTAAGATAAATAAATTTTCAAATTCATTTCTGAGTATTTATTTTCTGAAATACTCGATGTATTTCTGAGCCTGATGTAAAGGATGAATGAACTGAAATACGGTATTATTGATTCCACTAAACTAACAAACGTAATTGCATAATGAATGAACGCCAATCCAATATTATTGCCCGTAGTCCAGTCAATAAAGCATTATAGATGGAAAACTGTAGAACACAATTTCTGACTTCAGGACTATATTTAGACTAGTTAGGAGGTGAACATAGCAAAAGTCCCCGCCCTTAGCCCTTGAGCCGGCGGGGAGAGGGGGTTTTAAAGGTGCCACTTTTCGGTTGTTCGCTTAATCCTCGGAAACTATGCGTCCTAGTGACATGACTACTTTGAACCAAAAAAAGCATATTCAATTTGCTACAGATGAGATAAACAAGTTTTTCTATAAATTGTATAGTTTTCGCGGCATCTGCTCTAGAAGGTCTGTAATATTGGAAATTTTATTTTTGTCTTACATGTTCCCATCAGGAGAAAATCGACTAAATCAACATTGAGCAATCATTCTAGACATGCGGGAGCATGTTAAGCCTAGTTCCAGCGAGGGGACTACACCGTGCGTATATTTAGACGAATCACTTTGAGCCACTTTTGAGTCCTCATCACTCAAAAACTACTGTGCATTAACACTTCAAATTTGGCTCATGTGTTGAGACTTGCAAGATATACATCAGTTTCAAATTTCATAAATATGCCTCAAACGGTTCTTTAGATATTGACGTCCAAAAATCTACATGTCTGACCTATAGACCAAATTCTAACCACTTCCAGATGACCTCGAAGGTTCAAATTTGGCATCCAGAAAGGTAGTTATGTAAATACAAAGGAACAAATAAAAAACCAGTAAATTTTAACATTTCACATGTGATAGATAGATAGTAGTGCTCTAAATATCGATTTTTGAACGTCAATACCTAAATAACCGTTTGAGGTATATTTATGAAATTTGAAGCTGATGTACATCTTGCAAGTCTCAATACATGAGCCAAATTTGAAGTGTTAATGCACAGTAGTTTTTGAATGATGAGGAGTCAAAAGTGGCTCTAATTGGTTCGTCTAAATATACGCACGGTGCAGTCCCCTCCATGGAACTAGGCTTAACATGCTCCCGCATGTCTATAGTGTTTGCTCAATGTTGATTTAGTCGATTTTCTCCTGAAAGGAACATGTAAGACAACAATAAAATTTCCAATTTTACAGACCTTCTAGAGCAGATGCCGCAAAAACCATACAAGATATAGAAAAACTTGACTGTCTCACCTGTAGCAAATTGAATAAGCTTTTTTTGGTTCATAGTAGTCATGTCACTAGGACGCATAGTTTCCGAGGATTAAGCGAAAAACCGAAAAGTGGTACCTTTAAACCCCCCTCTCCCCGCCGGCTCAAGGGCTAAGGGCGGGGACTTTTGCTATGTTCACCACCTAACTAGGCTAAATAAAGTCCCGAGGTCAGAAATTGTGTGCCACGGATTTCTCTCTACACCGTCGTTAAGGCATTCATTGACTGGACTACCGACAATTAAAGATAAATACATTTTCAAATTCACTTCTAAGTATCTTTTCTAGGAAAAGCAACGAGTACCTATCCCAAAGCCTGTTGCAATGGATGGATGGAAATACGGTATTATTTATTCCATTACACTAACAAGAATATTGGCATAATGAACGCACGCCAGTCCAAAATTATTGCCCGACAATTTTATGATGAATAAATTTTCAAGTCACCTCATAAAGGTAGCAAGGCGCTGGATGCAGGCCGCTACCAACCGGTCAATATGGAAAACATAGGGGGAGGCCTACGTTCAGCAGTGGACGTTCTGTGGCTGAAATGATAATGGCGATAATTAAATTTTCATAATAAAAGATTTTAAACTTTCGCGTTCCATTTCTACTAAAATACGACGCCGCGAGCCGCCAGTCTGCTTGTGACCACGGCTGCAGCATAGTAGCCGAAACGTCAAGCCGTGAGTACTTAATGTAACTGATTAATAAACGTCGCGTTATGACCCGTGTCTTAACATTTTAATTAAATTTTACATCTTAGTATTTTTTAAGAAAATATTTTTCTAGGAAAAGCATCGAACATTCCAGAGACTGATAGCTTGTTTTAACTTGAGATTAAGACCAAGACCCCTCATTAATGCCAGTAGATGAGTTTGATTTTTGTGATGGTGAGAGTTCAGAAGTTTTGTCGCTTTGAAATATCAGCTAACTTTGATAAATAAGCTGCGATTAACGGGTACCAGTCTTAAGTTATCTAAGTTGCGAAGTTAGGAAATACAGCGACATTGAAAAGTGTATACAGGGGTAAGTAGGTAACTTGTATATAAAGCCAACACTAGCCTATGTTTACATAATGTATACCTATAAATACCTAGTATAGTAAAGTCAGAAATTTGGTATTATCATTTTTCATAATCCAATATAGTGCCCACCTCTAAAACACTAATCCCAACATTGAAAACTTTTAAATAAACTCTGACTATATGAGACTACATTACTTACAGTAAAAAAAATCATGTCAAGTTTTTAATTTTCTTTTAATTTGACTATTCTTCCAAGAAGCTTTGGAATTACGATATAATTTAAGAAGTTCTTGAGACGGTTTTTACAATAAATCAAGCTTAAAAATCACAAAGCAGCTGACTTTGACTAATTATTCAAAGTCAGCTGTTTCCGAGGCGATGGCGGCTCTGTGGTTCTCATCGGGGATCATCCTATCACCAATTAAAATGTCCCTATCAGTTACTAACAAGATCCTCATAACAATCTAGCGGGCTTATAAATTAATAACATTCTTGCAAGTACAGTCTTGTTGCAAAGTAGAATTAGTCCCGTACTCTTCCACTGTGTCGTTAGTACCTAAATTATGTTTTCGCAATTACTTTGTATGTGTGCAATTACTGTGTACATGTGTAGTATAGATTTATAGGCTATATTCTTACCGTACGGAACCTTTAAAAATACAATGGCGATAACAAAAGGAAACATATTAGAGCAAATCCCACCCATAACGTTCTGAAACGCAAAAACTTGATCCAATCGGCTTTCACGTAATCGCACCACGCCAAGCGTGGCCGATCCTTCCGCCTTACTACCGCGACACATTCCACAAAAAGGTGAGCCTTTCACGAAAAGGTTGCACGATTGCGATTCGTCGACGTCGCGTAAAATGTGACGTTAAAGCGTGTTTTCTCGAATTTCTACCTTCCCACAACTCGTGCCCGCAGGTGATAGTTTTACACGGGCTAACAATTTTCGTGTTCGGAACTTCCGATGAAATTATCTAACTCATATTTCCGGAAAACCGAATACACTTTCGAAGTTCGAACCGTACTATTTCTCGTAGTGACACTCCGTAGCCTTCGACTACGAAAGTTATTTAATAAAACGATTTTTTATCGTCGTAGCAATTGTCGTAGTCAGCAAAACTGCGTAGCACTGTAACGCCAGTTTAACAAACAGGCGGAAGCCGTATTACGATTTTACTCAAAATACGAAGGTTTATTTTGATTGATGAGTTTAATAATAGACTAATCAATATTAAGAGTGTTGATACCTACCTACACGCAAGAATTTAAGTAAAGCCGGTGATTACGTTGTGGTTGAATGTGGTTTTACAATACTTACGCCATGAGTAGAGTCTCATACACACTCTTTTAATAACTGACCTAAAATTTATTTTGCCCTTGTTCTATCATAGCCCATGATTATCTATCATGCTCAGACATGTGACATTTAATAACGGTCCCAGTCAACTGATATCACGTTCCTCTGAAAGCAAAAATATCTTACTCGTGTAAGAATTATTGGCAAAATATTAATAACACTTTTAAATAATTACAAATCAATCACGAAGTAGTAAGGTACTTTGTCATTAAGCGAATAAGTATAAATAGTTCTAACATATTTTACTTGTACTAGTTTATTCTATTTATGTTGTTGGTTTGTTATTTTCTTGTCGTTTTTTTCAAACGGGTAAAGTTAGAGTATTTCTGTCAGACTGAATTTATTTTGTTAGGTAACTATAAGCAGTAAAACAACCGTGAAATGCTTTACAACTTTGAATTTACCAACACAAAACTTACAACCCTCAATTAACAAAGTTACAACAATACCTAACTATTATTGACCACACAAAACGCTTGCTTTGTTACACATGGCTACCTAAACATTACAAAAACAGTAATAAAATTGTAATCGCATAGATAATTGTAGCTTTTATCTAAGTTCACGGGGACAAGGCCTGTAACAATTTAAAGTCAAACAAAACTATTCCACAACAAAAAACATTTGTTAAAATGTATCAAAATAAATACAGTATTACGCAATTATAAAACACTATCACTGGTTTGCCTTGAGATATATTAGAAGAGTCACAAGTCATTGCTAATTTTCATGCCTAATTAATTGTTATATCAACACTCAAATATTACACACATCTAAATAATTTAATAACATATTATTATCACCAAGATTCGCTTCTGAAACCTTCCTACAAATACTTACGTAACCAATTCCCCTCAAACATTCAGATTTCAGAAACTGAAAAGTATTTAAAAGTCAAAAAATTATAAACGACAAACAGCCGACACGTGCGACGAAGTACACTTCCGTTCCACTGTAATTAAATTCATTCAATTAAGTAAAAATAATAACTTTATCTTTACCAAACAACGTGAAGAAATGAAGTCGCGTGAAGTAAATTAAGACCCATAAAATGTAGAGCTTTTGTTATTTGGAAATAAACCATTCATCATTATCATTAGCTGATAAGTTCCCTGATAGCCTAATTGCAACTTATCTGTCAGATACTGAGCTTAACTTTGGTTATACCCAGGTAGTTTTGTCAACTTTTTCTGCCAGTCAGGGATAGCTATCAGAAAAGTTATTTGTTAGATAGCGTTTTAATTAAGTCAGATAACTATTTAACACTTTAGCTAGCCCTTAATGTAGCATGTATCTATTAGATAAGATGGACAAGCCTCGGCTATCTCAATGTCGACCTTATCTGCAGTGAATACCGGTGTGACCGCACATTCATCACTGCGACCCGACCACTCGCCTCCTTTGAAGTAAATTGGCTATCGGTGTGACCCGCATTTTGCGTATCCTTTGACAGGCATTTTGGACGGCAATAGCCGAACCTACTTTTAAGTAAATTACAAGTCATAGCACTAGTGGTACTAGTATGTATACCTTAGTAAGGTAGGTACTAGAACAATTTGTTAACACGGTCAATTTTGAAGTAGGTTTTGAGGTAATATAAGTTGAATCACCAAGCTAAGAGGTCGCCACTAGATGACGTATCACTATCGCGTATTTATTGGTATCAAATTTTGCCAAGTGCAAAAGCCAAATGTTGGTCTCGAAGCACTGGCAGGGTAAAAAGATTATGAGACATCCTTATGAGCAAAATATTTGACGATTTGTAAGTATTATTTTAATAGTCTATACAAATAAAGAAATTAAAGAAAAAACAATAGGAGTAAAACAGTTCCGTCAGCAAAACAGTTCCGGGAATTTACGAGTAGAAGCATATTCACATTAAGAAATGTACTTACGCGTATAATTTAGACTAATTCAGAGACCAACTAAAGGGGAGCGCAGTAATTATTCAATCAAAACTTTTAACAAGCTAATTGGACTTTAGTACGAATTGTTTGACTTTGGCAGCATAATTTTCTTAATAATGTCCGAAGTATATTTCAAATTAATTATGATTTGTAAAGTGCGTTAAGTACGTCTTTGTTTGTAGAAACATGAGACGCGCTCTTCTCTCATATGAACGTGTGAAGTTATAATCGATTTAATTATAAATCGAATGATTCTGTATTTTACAATCCGTGCATTCCAGACGGCTGGGTCACCGTGTCACAACTAATTTTGAACTAGTCTCTATGCCACCGTAATTTGAAAATGGCAAATATAGGGATTCATATTGTTT
Source organism: Ostrinia furnacalis (assembly GCF_004193835.3). Lineage (NCBI taxonomy): Eukaryota > Metazoa > Arthropoda > Insecta > Lepidoptera > Crambidae > Ostrinia > Ostrinia furnacalis. The sequence continues at coordinate 826,531 of NW_021133985.1, forward strand.
CGTCTCTTTATTTAATATACTACGTGATTCGACATTACAAATTCATTTAGCGAAGGAATGTCAGTCTACAAAAATAATGTGGCGCCTTATTTGCGTAATAAGCTAGGTAGTTATTTTGTTAGATGAAGCATGTAACGTTCGGCATAATGTTAGAAAGTATTCTCAAATGAAGATCAGAAAAATATTTCACCTCAACTATTGTACTCGTAGTGCTTGTTACATTTCGATATTACGATCGATAGACGACGATGGTATCAATTGTAAATGTGTCTTAAAATAATGTAGAGCCTTAGAAATACGTTACATGGAGCGTACTTTTCAGGTTTTTGCGTACACCATCTGCAATGTAGAGCTGATTGGCTGCTTGATCGCTGACTAGTTAATTGATGTGTAGCTTATTATAGATACTAAAAATTTTTTTATTTAAAATTAAAATATTCTAATCACCGAAAAATCGTTCCTAGAAACAACGGAAAGTTTTCAAGATAAAGTTGCTGTTTCCAACAAATTATCTTAGTAAAATCTGCTGCTGTTCCTACAATCTTAATTATTTTCCTTATTATGAGGCTCGTTTACAAATATAATATTTTGTGTTTATCTGCTTAGTTAGGATCGATAAGTTATGTTGATCGACTCTATAGGTCTCGATAACATCCGATAAGTTTGCATAAACAAACTGTAAATGGATTATAAGTTTCTGTATTCTTGGTAAGTTGAGGCCGATTTTAGTCAAGGCTACCGTGTAATGCAGGTACTTATTTAAATAAATTTTGTTTGATGAATACTGTCCAAAAAGTTAGTTAAGCTCCAAGCTGTGCAAGCGATTTCGTATGCTTAAAAATTTATGTTTTTCCCGTTTGTTGTAACATTTTAATTACTATACATATAGGTACCTACTAGTGTTAGTGGTATTGATAAATAGTCTAATGCGTTCGTCGGTGAATGGACTAAACATCAACATAACAATATTTTATCGAACGGAGAAAAGAGGGGACAAAGAGAACACAAAAAACAAGATATGGGTTACTTTACTTTACTTACTTGGTTTGGTTAAATAAAGGATTTACATTAGAATTTTAATATTAAAAACAAGAAGTAGTACATATGTTACAGGAAATGTATGAAATCTAGGAATTGTATACTTTTCCTAGGAAATGTATACAATTCCGAAGCTATTTAGGAAATGTATAAAATATTGCTTCAGAGATTTTTTAATACGCACATATCCTAGGAAATGTATACTTTTCCTAGGAATTTTATAGAATTCCAATATTGTATTAGGAAATGTATAAAACTAAGCGGCACAAGCACGGTCGCGTGGTCGGGTGCCCCTCGGTACGTCTAAAATTTCATTTAGCCAAACCACATTGGACGATAGGTACTTTTAACTCACAATTATTATTGTTTAGCCTGACAGTTGTTTTCGCACTATTATACTTTGGCCGAAAAAAATATTTGCCTAAAATTTATTAGCATACCTTTCTTTCGGCATCACGCATATTACGCTGAAGTATTGGAAATCCCTAATTTTAACATCTCTTTTATTAAACTATTATTGGCATGAAGGTTTTAGTACTCCTGTAGCTGGATAACAATGTCTCGGTTAGGTTAGGTTAGACTTGCGACCTTTTCTCCGAAACTTTTAAGTTTAAAAAAGTGGCGTAATAATTAAATGATTTTGTGTAAAAAATTTTAGGCGTAAAATTTGTGTGCCATAGACAACTAGGCGTACAAAAAATTTGGCGATTTGATAGAGACCCCGCGTAATCGGATGATGCAATATCCTCCCCTCGCACCGCATGTCCACGCGTATTCATTGAAATCTTAACATTTCCGATTGCTGTTTAGGAAATGTATAATTTTCCTAGGAAATGTGTCTAATATAATTTACATCACACATTTCCGGGTGATTTTAGGACTTATACACAATTCCTAGGAATTGTATACAATGACGGATTTCATACATTTCCTGTAACACATACAATTTCTGGGTAAACATTGCATATTATCAACTAACATTATATAAGGTCATAATGTTAGTTGATAATATGCTATATATCATAATATATTTTTAATATTCGCTTATTATGATACGCAAATTGGACATTGAGGGCATTTATTTTAATAAAGTTTTTTTTTAAATATGTTTTAAACCATGTCCTACATAAGTAGTCGCTATCAGCCATCATTACTATCTACTTCAAGTATATTTTAAAAACCTATTAAAACATTATGTTGCTTAATTTACTTAATTTTTAACAGGTATATCGTGATGTGCGGTTAGGTAGGTACCTAACAATTTAAATTAGTACCTGGTTTTGCCTGACGTTTCGACCGGGTTGCACCGGCCGTGGTCAAAGGCTGACTGGACCAACCAGGTCATTTATACTAAGTTAATACAATAATATCTGTTAAAAAATCATTAAATTGTGCAACGTGAAAGTTTAGTAAGAATTCATTATTTGCACTCAAAAATAATGTCAATACCTACTCTTTACTTATAAATTGACATCAGATTGTGTGTTTACACATAATAGGCTTATTTTATAAGTTCCTCGTGTAAATCGAGCGAAATAGTCATGGGAGGATATTTAAATTAATTTAAATTACTTTGCAATAGAGGCTGATGGAATACTTTGCTTGAGCTCTATGCGGTTATTTGTCGACATAATTGGAAGCTCGATTTGAAAGCTCCGGAAGGGTTCAAGTGCTTGATAAATTTCGGTTTCACAGTGAGCTTGGTCTGGTGAGTTTTCCCCAAGGTTTGTCCCATTTCTTTATTTTTTCGGTTCGGTATTTAGCTCCATAATAATGTAAAAGCACTACCTATAATTTATAAAAATAAGATTCCTGCTGAAATACAAATAATAATGATAAATAAATAACTTTATGGATCAGTTGCATTCATGTAAGTATTATCATATCTTTAAAATGTTAACAACTATAAAAAAGTTCATAGCTACAACCAAAACAAAGTGCGAACTAAAACAAAAGTTCTCCGGCACTTTGCCGTCATCGAATCAAACTTTAAAAACTTTTTAATACTCACAAGAAAGTTTTCACATCCAATCCGTCACACAACACTTGTATTTAGCATGCACTGATCACAATCACTGCAGTTTGGGTCACTAGTGATGGGCAGCTGTATGATGTATCCCGTGTCCCGGACACGTTGACTCCGCGCGCGAGTGTTGCCGCTACTGGCCGGTCTCTACGGGCGGGCGGCCCGCCTAGATGCTATCTCCGACTTGAGCGCGTGTGGTGCAGGTCAGAGGCGAAGGAGAACGGTGTTCAGTGGATATGTTTACATTTTATGACTTCATTAAAATGGTATTGGTCTTCATGAAGTACTGAAACATATTTTCTATGCATGATAGATAATTTCCTACGATTTATTACTCTCAGATACTACGAGTATGTCACCTCACTTCACATGTTGTTGTTATTTGTTTGACTCCTGAAAAACACACCTATTACTCATAGTCGAGAACTTTTTCAATATTGAGTCTTGTGGGTGTGTCATATTCCTTGGCCAATTAGCTCTCTCCTGTGCCTTGCGCCTCACTCACTAACACTTTATATCTCTCAGTTGTTGAGTGTCCCCGGAGGCACCCTGTAGTCGTCAATTGTTTCAGTTAAAGAGCTGTGTAAACACGTCGCGTTAACGACGCCTTTAAGGTGGCTGCAGATCGCATTAAGCCATAATATTGTCCCATAATTTCGGGACATTCGCCGCTTAACTTCTGTAACAGAGTTAGTAACAAGAAAATTAGGCAATTATTTTGTAATGCGTGCTCTGTATTTTGTAATTAGGTGCTGGCTAAGCATAATTAAGTGCCACAAATCACCTACAGAGTACCTAGACCTATCTACCAGAGTACCTACCTATTAAGTATTTTATCTGAATACTGAAAAACTTTTTCCGTTTCACTATTGCGTTATATACGAATATTTTTCTACCGACTGACAAAAGCAGACATTACATACAATCATCAATTTCAACCTTAAGCCCTGTTTGTGACAAGGGTCAAAGGTTTCTAAACTTTTTGAAACGCAAAAACCTGAAAACAATAACGTTTGCTGATTTCATAACTGGGTGTTGGTCGAAGTCAAACAATCTACAAAGTGCTAACCCAAAAACTTCTGATAATATAATAAGTATGAAAGTTACTTTACTTTTCACACCTAAACCGCTGATCTTAGTATGAAGTAGCGCACTGCATCCAAAAAGTATAATTTTAACTTAAAATGTATTTTACTATATTACTATTTCTGCTAAGTTACTTACATGTCCGCGTGGCTTGGTGGTTCGCTTTTCACGTTCTTTATAACTTCTTAAGAAAATTATCTGCAAATAGCTCTTTGTACTACAACCATATTCCCTTTTCTTTATTAAAATCCTCTAAATAAAGGTCTTTTATTATTCGATTGAACCTCGATCAATCATATCTCTTCTGGCTAACTTTTATTTAATATGAAAGTTGGTTCTGATCTCCTCCTTATTGCCTACTTGAAACACCGCTCAATATTATGGAAGTGGAGGAAACAAGGTTAGATATTAGTTTTATTAGACTAAGCCCTGTCTTATGAACTCCCCAAAGTGGTACCTCGAGATCGAGACGTTTAATTTAATAAATGAAACTAATGAAAATAGGACCATTTTCATTAGTTTCATTTATTAAATTAAACGTCTACCTACTCAACACAGGGCAAGGTAGCTGAAAACAGTTGCTTTCATTAAACAAATTTCAGTAACAATTTTCAATTATAAAATTGTTTACTTACTAGGTATTTTATAATTGAAAATTTATTAATTTATACTTAATATTATCAGTTTCAACGTCTTTGAAAAGTTCTTGAGAAGAAATACTAATTATTCGAAATGCCGATAGAATATCGCGAGTAGCATTCAGCTGAAAGTTTTAATAACGGCGAAGTTTCTTTGAATATTCGTGGACTATCATCGTTGGACTGCTTTAGAAAGTTTATTATATTATCTGACATAAATTTTCATTAACTTTATAAGTGCCTAATTAGCAGGCAGAGCATAGAAGGTATACGATTTGTAAACTCTTTTACACTAGCTTAGTGTAGCTTAGGATGAAGATCGTATAAAGTCTAATGTTTTTATGACCAGTGCTACAAAGCTCGTGGCTGATTGACTTCTACAAATGATTGTTTTAACATAGTTACCTACTTAATTTAATTGCAAAATACAATCTTGTATTTCCTATTTTGTCTTGGAGTCGGAGAGATAAGAGTACCTAATTATTTTGTGCAATTAAATCAAAAGATACGAGGTAGGTAATTGCAATATACTTAATATGTTACAAAAAATGTTACAAAATCTTTATGATGCATTTCAAGCAGCATTTAGTGGCTCTCGTGGCAGTCCAACCAACGCGACCAAAAAATATTATTTCTATACTATCCGATGGCTTGGCTAAGAGGTTCTTAGTAACCATTGAGAAAAATAAATTGGATAGCGGTCCTCACGAACTTTATAACGGTTCACTTAGTCAGGTTGATATTAATTTTAGTTTAATTAGGTAAGTAGATAGGTATTCATTGGCTCTAACTGACTCTGTGATTTAAGTATTTTTGATTTAGTTATTGCAGAGCAACCTACGTACCTATATAATTACATAATATGCTTTTTGTAGACATAACTGTCTTACATACGGATAAGTAAGTAGTTAGGTAATATTTAGTTACCAACGACAACAACAAATGAACAGTAATGAACACCAAATTTTTCCCAGGTTATCAGTTGACTCAAAAAACGCGTCACAATAATAAAACTAGGTACTCTGCACTCCCAGATAATCACTTCGGAATCGACATAAAAGTACTGCGTCTCATTAAAAACGTCCACTAATTAAGAAATGTTTGTTATGAAGTCGAAAATTCCGATATGTTTATTAGCAGCTAGATAGTTGAATTGTTTTGTTTATGTGGAGCCGATAACCCGCACGGCAGGTCATTGAAACTGATAAGTAAGATGCTGCGTCGAGAAAATGGGACACTAGAGGAAACTGCTAATCCGTTTTTATAATAATTTACATGTTCATTTCTTCTTTTTCTTTTCTTCTATCCAGTAAAGCTCTTTTTTGACAATGAAATGAAACTTCCTGAAAACACTTGATACAGATCCAAATTAGCGAAATTCGCACGATAAAAACAAATATGTAATCGAGTTAGAACTTTTTCAGAAGCTTAAAATAAAGATAAATAAAAATAAAATGACCTCAAGCTGAAACACGCGTAGCCTTCCCTTTTCAGGGTTTGTTTGTCTGGCCGAATTTAACTGGCCAATCCTGGATTTGGCTTTCTGCGGCTTAATTACATTATTCCTTAAGTCTATTTATATCACATGTAATATTGACCGAAGTAGACTTTTCATTTTATGGCTTTTCGTAGCCGTATAGGTAGGTAAGGACCTATTAATTATCAGGATTTTTTATCTCAAAGTAAACCGAGTCCAATGCCTAGTTACCTAAGTTACCTTTGGGCTATACATATATACGTAGATAACATCCGGATGCCACCTGAGGTCTTACTTAATGGCTTTTATCGGCAACTTCGTTGCAAGTTAGGTCTACAAAACACGACAAAATAAATCAGCAAGATGTACTATTTATGAGCTTCTGTTAACTTTAATTATTTGACCTAACTATCAGCTGTATGTTATAATAGTCATATTTAGCCGTTTTTAAAACTGAGGCATTTCCCACACTCGCTACAGCACAAGACGCCATAAAATCTGAACACCTATCGCGATCGGCTCACGTGCCTATCATGCTCTTTACGTAAGGCTGCTCCCGGAAGTTCCACACGCCAATATCGAAAAAATTATTAAGTATATTTATTTTGTCAGATTATCTTCAAGTATCAATATTGTATGAATATTATGCACCAAGAGGATAGAATAGTGTTCTACGTTACGGCTAGCATTCCTACTATACATACTAATACCTATCAGTAGGTACTCTATGAAAAAAAAACTATCAGTAAATCTTCTGCAGCTGAAAAGAAGAAAACGCAGAAGCAATTTTCTTTCTCTCTGATTTTATGCCAAAGGAGATAAAGCACTCTAATTTTCAACGCGAATGATGGAAACTGGAAATTAAAAAAAAAATGGAACTACAATAAGATAAAATATGAGGTAAAAGCTTTAAAAGTGATCCAACAACTTGTTATGAACTTTCTTTCAATACTTTTGAGTATAAAATCTGCCCACTGGTCTTTCACCAGTCTAACTAAAGGTATCGTCTTGGAAACCGGTAGCCTTTTGAAAGTTCAAATAAAGTAGGGTAATTAATTAACGTTACAGGAACGTAAACTTTGGCGATTACTTACTTAGTTAAAATTAATCGGGAAACTTTGTAGCATTATTAATTAGGTAATCGTACCCGTTTTAAAAGTTGAAGAATATTTTATATTAGCTTGTGCCCGCGGCTTCGCCCACCTAATAGGTAGTTTCTGTTACAGAAAACTATACCGCGCGCGCCTAAGTTCCAAATACCGAGATAAAAAAATATCCTATGTCCTTTCCCGGGAGTCCGGGACCTAAACCATCTTTAAATACCGTTTTTAATGGTCAGTGGTGTAGAGTAGACGCATTAGTTTGTAACATTATAGTACATTAGAGACTGTAGGGAAAATGTAAATAGACATGCGTATGTAATATGTATGTTGTGGTAATGTAATTTATTCTAATTTGTTGGTATTACCTACCCTAATGTGTGTGTCGGCAGGATTATGTTTAACAGTGATATTGTAACATGTTTTTATCATGATGTTCAGCTATAAAAATAGATAACAGGATAAATAATAAAAAAAGATTGTTTTAATAAATTATTTAATTTTAAATACATTGCTTGAATTGTCATTAAGTCCTACATTATTTTGCTCAAACATCTTTCCGAATAGAGAACTATACAGCTCATTGGTGCTCTCATCCGTCCATGTGGTACATTTTTCTGGGGCCATATAATTGACAAGCTGGTTATGTACCACATACTTGATTTTTCTACCTTTAGTAGCTTTTGTGTCTACTTTCCTTTTCATCTTACTCCTCATTTGCTGCAATGCTATCCACTGCCGACTCAACTGCACCGGGTCAGAAATATCAGCTGACTTGCATTCAATTAACTCTCTTAGCAACTGATGATAAAAGTCACTGTCATCAAATATTTCTGGGATATATTCATCATTGTCTTTCCTATCCCTCATTCCAGTATTTACATCTGTGCCATTTTTCTCCCCATTCTCTTCTATTGAAGGTTTTTCATAACCCACAATATCATATTCAGATCTTTTCAACTGTGTTCTTTTGATCAACTTGTCTCTATCAGACAAAATATAAGATATCTGCTGCAAGACTGTGTTTGTAGGAGTATTTTTAACATTAGAAGCTGTAGCCAGCCTAGTTTTGTCATTCCATTTTTGTATTGTAGAGTCTCTGAAGGATTTGAATGCTTTATGAGAAGTAGCAATTTCTTTTTCATAATCTTCCAATTTCCGTTTCTTGGCTGCTGCTTGGTTGAGTTGCTTATTGTTCTTTTTAGGTGATTTCTCTTCTTGCTCCCCATTATCTTCAGGTTCAGTATTTGAAGGTATCTCCTCATTGTCAGTGTCACTTGGTATTTCTTCATCACTTTCTTCTTTAGACTGTTCCTTGACCTCAGTTGATTTTTGTTTAGATGATAAATTCTTTGTTTCAGGAAAATTCTTGAACAATAAATTTTGCAGTGTTAGAAATCTGAAAAAAGAAGTTTAAATATTACTCTATTATGATAAAAAGTATAAAGCATGTGATAAATTAGCTTGTAAACATAAAAAAATAACTTACTTGTCCAAAACACTTGTAATGTTCGACTTTGTAGCATTACATTCTTCAATAAATTCATTATTTCCTTTAAGACTATCATATGTATCAGGCATTGGCATTTGGTTGGCGGTGGTCATGCACCTTTGGAGGTGTATTCTCATCTCCAGAAGGCCTTCCCAGACGAGCAACTGGTTCCTAACGCAGGCACCTTTTTTGGCCTCTTCAGATACATTTTGCTTTTTTACATGCTCAAATTCCTCTTTGGGAGGCTCATCCATTTGGCTTATGTCGTAACCTTCCTCATTATCATCATCCTCATCGCCGTCATCATCATCATCTTCACTTTGCTCATCTGAATCATCATTTTCTAATTGCTTCTTGAATTGAGTTATACCATAGTCATCACTCTCCTCATCACTTTCAGAGTTATCGCCTGAGTCTGAATCAAGTTCTTGCTTACTTGTGGTCTTTTTACTTTTCTTCTGTGTGGTACTTTTAGTGTGCTTCTCATCCGAATCATCACTGTCATCTGCTTTGGTCAGTTGAATGAATTTCTTGATTAGATTTGAGTCTTTTGTGTCTTCTAACTCGCTCTCTTCTTCACTTTCATCTGAATTATCGTGAAAATTGTTGTTTTGTTTACCTGCGGATTCGCTATCATCAGAACTTTCATCCGAGTTCTTGTCCAGTTCTTTACGGGAAATTACTTGGCCCTCGTACTTTTTACTTATATCACTGAGTAAATTAACGTTTCTCTTACGAAAATCACTGATAGCTGTTTCATCCTCGCTGTCTGAAGAACTAAAATCAGCACGTGAAACTGTGTGAGGTTTAGTACCGAATACTTGGTCATCTTCTATATCTGCACGAGGTTTTAACGTTAAAGCATTGGCTATTTTCTCCGACAAAGTCGTTTTTGATGTTTTCTTTTGCTTAAACTTCATGATAAAAGATAATTTAGTAAATTCTAACCACAAAATTCGTACTCTGCTGAATTTCCAAAACGTGTGTTTGACATTGACGTTTGTTTTGACAGTTGTACTTTTTTTTTTCATCATCATTTTATAGCTTCGAGTCGAGTATTTCAGCCAAATATTAAGAAAAGTTTTCTCAGGGCTGAAGTTGTTTGAAGTGTATGTTTTTTTTTGATTGTGTAGGGCAAAACACGCGCTGAAGACCCGACTTATTATGATAGCTGTCTAGCCCAAAGAATAAGTGATTGTTTTGTGTAAATCGAACTGAAGTATTTGAACATTCAATTGTAAAAATAACAATATCACCGGTTATTACATCCCTAGTAACAGAAACAAAACATTTGGCGCGAATTATGACAGTTCCAAAAACGTAAACAGCTGCAACAGTTGGGAAATAACCTCCAAAATAATAATAAAATTATAAATCAATTAAATAACTCCATACAATAACACAAAATGCCTAGAAAACCTTCTGTGAAAGTGAAACCTGTAATATGGCTTAGTGACGAAATAGTTGACAAACAAGCAGTATCAAATTCTTTTCAGTATTATGAGTAAGTTAAAAGTTTACTTATTACGTTTCGAATTCCAACTTCTGTTGCATGATATCTTAGTTATTGTAGTTGTTTTTATTTACATTTTAAACATTTATTACAGGAAATTCCAATTTAAAAACATAATCGCAGAAATCAATGACTTTGTTCTGGTTTCGAATGCTGATGCTGCAGAACCAGATACCGAAGAAGGATGTGATGCAGCTCGCATACTCTCTCTATACGAAGACTCTTCAAACAAACATGATCCCTTCCGGGCTAAAGTACAGTGGTATTCCAAGCCAGCAGACTTGCCTAACTCATGCTTAAATAAGATGGACCCTATTAGTTTTTTGGAAAAAGAAGTAAGATAATTTCAAACTTTTTGGTACGTATATGTATTTTCATTTTAAAATATAACCGAGTTAATTTATCAAATTATTACAGGTAATTGAAGATCACCGCCCTTTCGATACTCATGTATCAATTGAAACATTCTTCAAAAAATGTGCAATCACACTAACATTTACAAAAGATACAGATATTAATGTCACTAAAAATCCATATCACTACATATGCCGATATAGGTTAATGGCTATGGGTAAACGGAAAGTTTACATCGAACCAGTGATGGAAGAAGAACGAAAGGCTATTGAACTCCTTTGTACTCCAATGAAAGCGGTTTCCACGCCTAACAGAACACCCAAAACACCCAATAGCTTGGTAAAACGAATGAGCAGAGTTTCTATACAAGAGCAAAAAAACTGGAGTGTATCAAAAAATGATGGAACTAAACTGCTGCTTAAAAGGGCAATTTTAGCTGATAAAACAGAAAAGGACTCCCCTAAGAAGACTCCAAAACCTACTCCTGTTCACACTCCTACAGATACACCACGAAGTTCCAAAAAATTAACCAATTATAACATTGAAGAAGCATTGTCCATGGAATTGAGAGAAAATTCTGATGATGAATTACCAACGTTAATCATAAGACAACATGTACCAGCAACACCAAAACGCAAGCCATCCATTTCGAGAAATACTGATGAAACTCCAAAAAAAGTCTTAGTCTTTGAGGAAGATGAAAAAGAAAAATACTCGACTCGTTCTGGCCGTGTTATAAAAAATCCAATTAGTTACATTGAAGAGGAATTATCGCCAGTGAAGAGAACACCAAGAGCTAAAAGTGCTATTAATCATATGGAAGAAGACACTACTCCTGTTAAAAGGACACCAAGAGCTGCCTCTGCTAGAGCTAAGAGCCAAATTCATTACATGGAAGAGGACTCTTCTCCAGTGAAACAAACTCCAAGGAAGTCTGTACGTAAAATGGTAGATCAAGATGATGATGATGATTTCAAACCTATTCCTAAAACGCCTAGGACACCAAGAACTCCTAGGGCTTCTAAAGCCACACCTGCTAAGACGCCCAAAAGAAGTGTTACCAGAAGGATCATGACTAGTGAACTAACACCCTCTTTGCATCCTCGAGCACACTCAATTGAAACTCTTGATGGTGAGAAAATTAAACTAAGTTCAGTTGGCACTGTAGTCTGGTATACATATAAATATCAAAGCAAGCAGCAATCAGAAAGAGAAGATAGTGAAGATTTATTAAATTGGTCCAATATTTAACTAATGTTATATTTTATTTTAATGTTTACAGATTACATGAAAGATAACAAATCATTGCCCGGGCGAGAAAACCAATTGGATGAAATATTGTCCTTTGTGAGGAACAAATTGCTTGATGGCACTAGTGGGTAAGTTATGCTTAAAATATAACATAAAAATAGTAGGTTTCTTCAAGTCAGTGCAGGAAATAATTATTTTAAACAATTTCTAGATGTATGTACATATCAGGAGTCCCTGGTACAGGAAAAACAGCCACAGTATGTTCAGCACTAAAGATCCTGAAGGATGAAGATGATCTGCCAGATTTCCAACTTGTTGAAGTGAATGGAATGAGAATAGCTGAACCGAGACAGGCTTATGTGCAGATTTATAAGCAACTAACTGGTAAATAATATAACTGATATAATAATTTTAGTTTGAGACTTTTTGGGAATAAATCTAGCTAGGATTCTGAACAAATGTTGTTTTATCACATTTCAGGAAAAACAGTGGTATGGGAGCAAGCATGTTCACTGCTAGAAAAACGCTTCACAAATCCTGGCCCTAGGAGAACACCCACAGTTTTGCTGGTTGATGAGGTAACCTTAGTTCATATAGACATTTTACAGAACAGTTACATTTTATAGAAATAACTATTAAGTTCAGTTAACACTGTACTTTTTATAGCAATCACAGTGTGACACAGTCAAATTGCTTTGAGTCAAATGGAATTGTAAAGCACATTGAAAACTTGCAGAGCTAGATTGAAGATATTTTTTAAAGAACTTACGAATTATTGATTAAATATTGTCAACTATAATTCAACAGCTGGATGCGCTCTGCACACGGCGCCAAGACGTTCTGTACAGCATAATGGAGTGGGCGGCGCACTCATCAGCACTTCTTACTGTGTTAGCCGTCGCCAATACTATGGATCTACCTGAGCGGGCGCTAGCGGCCCGCGTGGCTTCGAGACTGGGTCTGACAAGACTCAGTTTCGCTCCATACACTCACGCGCAGCTACAGGCTATTGTAGCTTCAAGATTGAGCGGCGCTAATGTTACAGCGGACGCTGTGCAGCTTATTGCCAGGTATGGACTTTACGGAGTTCTAATAAGAGCGATTTCGTGCTAGCCGTCGCTAACACCATAGATCTACCGGAGCGGGCGCTAGCGGCCCGAGTGGCTTCGAGACTGGGGCTCACAAGACTCAGTTTCGCTCCATACACTCATGCGCAGCTACAGGCTATTGTGGCTTCGAGATTGAGCGGCGCTAATGTTACGGCGGACGCTGTGCAGCTTATTGCCAGGTATGGACTTTATGGAGTTCTAATAAGAGCGATTTCGTGCTAGCCGTCGCCTACACCATGGATCTACCGGAGCGGGCGCTAGCGGCCCGAGTGGCTTCGAGACTGGGGCTCACAAGACTCAGTTTCGCTCCATACACTCACGCGCAGCTACAGGCTATTGTAGCTTCAAGATTGAGCGGCGCTAATGTTACAGCGGACGCTGTGCAGCTTATTGCCAGGTATGGACTTTATGGAGTTCTAATAAGAGCGATTTCGTGCTAGCCGTCGCCAACACCATGGAAATGCCGGAATGGACGCTAGCAGATCGCGTGACTTCGAGACTTAATTAGACTGACGAGATTTATGCTCGTTTTCACCATCAATCCCTAATTTTCAGGTGATCCCTATAAAACTTATCAGGAATTTTGTTTTCTTAAAAACTTAAAAATTACGGATTGCTGGTGAAAACGGGCATTAGTTTCACGCTGTAATTATACTCATCCGGAGCAGGCCATCGTGGCTTCAAGATTGAAGTTACTGCGGATGCTGTGCAGCTTATTGTCAGGTGCGGAGGACACATCAAGCTAAATTAGTATAATAATCTCATATTATTTATTCCTTGTATGACACATTGCCTGCAATGCAAAGAGGCTGTCGCTGAAATGTTTTGCATAAAATTAATTGAGGCTGCGATCCATGTCCCTAGCTAACATTATACACCTATTTAACATTTTTGATTTCAGAAAAGTAGCAGCAGTATCAGGCGACGCGCGCCGAGCGTTGGCCCTATGCGGGCGCGCACTAGAGCTGGCCGGGTCCGGCACCGCAGGCCTAGTTCAAGTACAGCGGGCTTTAGAGGAGGCCGCGTCGGGCGCCGCCGTTCGCGCCGTCCGCAACTGCTGTCCCGCCGAGCGGCTTATGCTGCGAGCTGTCGCCGCAGAGGTGAGTTTGGAAGTCGTTTTGTTTCTTTATGGTTCTGCTTGCCACGATGCGGTGTCATTTGCAAAACTGCAATCGGTGTTTGGTAACTCTAGTAAATGAGGGTTTTCGCGATTGAAAAATCCGCCAGATGGCAATACGTAGACGGGAGGTCCAAATGCTGCATGATTGGTGGATTTTGACATATCTGTCAATGTCATGTCAAAAATAACCAATCATGCAGCATTTGGACCTCGCGTCTACGTATTGCCATCTGGCGGATTTTTCAATCGCGAAAACCCTCATTGCAGGGCCGTCTCGTCTTTAACCTACTAGGGGCCCTGGGCACATAAGGATCAAGGGAGGGCCTTCTCATCTGGAGAAAGATCTTTTATGAGAACAGACGGGGTCCTCCTCGATCGCGGGGCCCTGGGGCCCTGGGCACGTGCCCAGTGGGAAAGAGGGGCCTGGTAAATTGACATATTTTTATAGGAATTTTTTTTTAAGTTTACCTATGTCATCACCATTTTGTAAATTCAAGTTCGCGAACTAGTGACGCCATAACCTAACACTCTGCCATACAATATCTATGGGATATACGTTTTGACCACGATCATGTTTCAAAATTGGCAATATTTTACGTTTTATTTATTTATTTAATTTATTTCACAGGTGGAGCGCACAGGCACAGACGAGACGACGCTCTCCCGCGCGCTCAGCACAGCTGCCGCCATCGTAGCGCTCGACGGCCGCCCCTACCGCTCCGCCAAAGCCATTCGAGCGCCTACGCCGGCCCAAGCGCACGCTATATGCGCGCGGCTCGCTGCTGCCAAGTTACTGTTATTGGAACCTAAGCCATCAGAACCGAGGCTACTGTTGAACGTCAGCCCAGATGATGTGCATTACGCTACCAGACAAATCACTGTATAGTTTAACACTGCAGTACACGCGCCCCTTTTTTTACACGAATACACGCGCGGCCTACTCTGGTAAGCCAATTTAAAATCACTGTAAATCAGTTTGTAAGCAATTTATGAATAGAATTATTATGTAAATGATAAAAGTGTTTATTATAGTTATTTTATATTTAAAGTTTCTTTAATAACTATTTAGGATTAAACATTATAAACAGATTTAAAAGTTGTAAATTTTTTGGACCAAAATTGCACTCTGAGACCAATGTTAACAAAAAAAATTGACTGAAAAAATATGATAATTTTTTTATCTGTCATAGTATTCATGACTTTCTACTGCCTGGTACACGGTGTAAATCCATTTGTTGCAAGTCTTTCATAATTTTTTTGTCGAGTGATTTCGGGCTTTTGAGTAAACTGGCAGTTTTGACGGTCAATTTTAGAAAAGTGCGCAGACTCTATCGACCCAAGCTTTACTGACTTACTGACAAATTTAGTAAACGAGGCTTTCCTGGAATGCCAGCTCTCTGGCGCAAGTTTTCAAAAAGTTATAGCGTAAAATGTTACCCTGGTCTACTATAGTAGTCCGCGCGTGTACTCTAGTGTTAATTAATTATGCGAAAATCCGTTCCCTTACAATACAAATCAGCATACAACAAGGCCACATATTTTTTTGAAGAAATCAATAACTAAAAAGCATAAGAATTGAAATAAAAACGTGTATGTCGTCAATCTATTTATTCAATATGAACTTATACAGTGATGTTGATCTCAAATAAATAAACTAGCGGATTTTTGTGAATGATATTACTGTTGACTGAATTTTTTTAGGTCTAAGTACAATACACTTTATTTTTTTTAAGTTAGCATGAATTAATGATAAATATTTTTATGGAATAAAACAGGTTTTTGTTACATAAATAACCGCAATATTTTATTAATAACACACACATCTTTACCCATTTACAGTTGACCCTAATTTATGAGTCGCCAACTTGAAGAATTTTAATTAGCGCTTCCACATTGTCTTCTCTAACTGCCTTTCTGCTTGCAGCTACTACTGCTTTGCTGTATTTTCCAACTAAAACCAATATAAAGCTTGTTAAGAACAGTTACACAGAAGAACCCCAAACCCTAATAATACGTATTTTAGATGAAATGAAATACCCACCACGTAATCTTGAGGCTTGCTGCAAGATTGTATGCAAGTTTTTGAGAGAAGTAACTGCCTGATCTTGAGTCGATCGTCGTACATGACACCCAGAAAGTAGCTCTTCATTCAGCATTATTACTTCTTTATATCGATTCAGCATTTCTTTCCTGAAATAAAATTATAATAGGTATCTGTTTCAATTAAAAAGCTACATACAACATAAAAATATTCTCGACTCTGGCATCTTTCTACCATGGAATAAATTCGCCTGTTTTCTTGAGAAGAGTCATCTGTTAAATTCTCTTACAAGTCAAAAGCAGCAGCATCCTGAGCAGCAGGAAGTAATGCCGTTATTAGCTGCGCCCGTTCTGCTGTTTCAGCTGCTAAGCGAGATCGCATTTCACCAACTTGAGCAGCTATCTCCATCTCCTGACGCAGTTTCTTTTCGGCTTCAGGAAATTGTGCTGTAGACTGTATAAAAAAATACTTTGTATAAAAATAAAGCTTCGAAAGTAAAGTTTTAAAATAATTTTGAAATTGGTTTGGCGGCAGAATTAAAAAGAAAAATATCGATAATAGAACAAGTCATAAAACCGGTAACTAATATTAACTGCACTGCCCTAGTAGGCAGGGCCTGGCCTGGGTGAATATAATCTGTGTCTTGTGGCGCGTCAAAAAAAAATCTACATTCTCTATGGTTTGCCGGCCGGGCTGCGTGTGTTCATCGAACGTCAAACTGCATTTCTAATTTATTTTTCCGTGAAAATGGTTGAAAATAACGAAGTTGAACTCTCCGAAGCAGAGGCAGAACAGTACGATCGTCAAATTCGACTATGGGGCCTAGAATCCCAGAAAAGGCTACGTGCCTCTAAAGTGTTGATCATCGGTTTGTCGGGTCTTGGTGCTGAAATAGCAAAAAACATTATTCTGTCTGGCGTGAAGAGCGTTTGTTTACTGGACAATGAAAAGCTGAAAGAAATAGATTTGTATTCTCAGTTTTTGGCACCTCCGGATAAGGTGGGTGACAACAAGGCAGAAGCTTCGTTACAACGAGCACGGGCATTGAACCCCATGGTAGATGTCACCTCCGAAACTAAAGCCGTTGATGATTTGCCTGATGAATATTTCACCACATTTGATATAGTTTGTGCTACTGGATTGAAGCAGGAGCAGTTGGAACGTATAAACAACGCTTGTCGAGACAGCAATAAGAAGTTTCTCTGCGGTGATGTTTGGGGTATGTACGGTTACATGTTCGCCGATCTGGTTGATCACGAGTATTCTGAAGAAATAGTACAACATAAAGCTGTTAAACGTGGACCCGACGACAGTGAAAAAAGTGCGCGTGAGACCGTCAGTATTACAGTCAAACGTCGAGCGATTTATGTACCCCTGCAAAACGCGCTTTCAGCAGACTGGTCAAAGCCAGAATTGCGCACGCGGCTACGTCGCGGAGATCCCTCATACTTTGTCCTCAAGATCCTTCTACGCTTCCGGGATGAATACAACCGTAACCCTGATCCAGCTAAGAGAAAAGCAGATACCGAGATTCTTTTGAAAATGAGGAATGAATTGGTGAAGGAGTTAAATCTCCCTGTTGGGTTTGTAAGTGATGCTCTCCTGGCTGATGTGTTTGGTATTGTGGCCGGAGCAGCTGCCGTTGTAGGGGGTGTGATAGGCCAGGAGGTCGTGAAAGCTGTGAGCCAACGAGAGCCCCCTCATAACAACATGTTCTTTTTTAACCCAGTCAAATGTGTTGGCTTTGTAGAACTTTATGGTCAGTGAGACTTGATCTGTCTAGTGTGTAAGCTGAAGCAAGATTATAATTACCTAAGTACACAAACCTACTTTTATTTCTACACCTCATTGAGTACCTGCAAATCCGATAGATTCAAGTAGACAGCCAGGCTTTGTATCAGGTCTCCAGCTAGTCTTATATCTGGTGTGCTGATCTTCACTTGTCCATCAGCAGCAAAGTCCATATCCAGTTGTGACTGACTTCTCAAGCAGAAAAGGTTTAGATGAAGCTCTTTAGTATCTTCAGATTCTAAAGTTACATCTTGTTCTAATAAGAAATTTTGGTTGATCCAAATGCAGATTCTTTGTACTCTCTCAGTAATTCGAAAAGTGACATAGCTGTCTTTACAAGCAGTTGTACCAGGTACTGCTACAGTGTACATAGAGAACCTAGGGAGTTGCTTGGTCAACTCAAAAATATGAAATTGCTCACTATCTGGATAGCCAACTAGAGCCTGGAATAAGAGAAAAGAATTGAAACATACATATAGACCAACACTAGTCATGCAATGTCAAAAAAATTTAAGCAATTTTACCATAACTTAAAACGAACCAAAAAACTGGTGATATTTGACTACCTTTATGTGTACATCGACGGGTACATCTCTAGGCGGTTTCAGCGGCATCTGCAGCATCGAGCGCAACTGTGAGGCCGGTGGGTGCCGCGCCAAGGTCTCGCCTGTCTCGAATATACCCTCAGCGAGAACCAAGGCCGCCCGCACTATGGTCTCATTGTTGGTCGATATTACGAGGTCTAAACAGCGCTGTAGATGAAAATAAGTTTTAGGCGCTAAGTTCCTACTTTATTAACAACGACAACAAACAAAAAAACGCGATTCATGCGCGTTCTGTGTGATAAACTTGCCTCCTCCGGCGAAGCAGAAACCGCAACTTGTAAACGAGTGTTCGTGGGCATTGCAGTCGATCCTCGCTCAGGAGTTTCTAGGCTCATTGAGCCTGTCGCTGCGTTTGCTTCGTAGTGCTGAAGCTCCACCAATAGAGCTTGTTTTTTATTGAATAACTCGGTTATAGCTAACCGGTCCTCTTCGGATGGCAGCTTCTTTGAAGTCGCGTTGAAGCCCGTGTTTTCTTGGTATGGTGGGTAACCCATAACTACGAGTAAGAATATAAGTAGGTAATGTGTGTAATTATTTATTACTAAACAATGTTGCTGATTTTATATGTTACTATTGGTCCTTCGAGCCGGACCGAATAATAATCCTACAATTCAAATGATAAAGTTACCTTCGCCCCTATCAGAAACGCATACCAAATCTGGAGCACCAACTGATCTGTAATCAGCTAAGAGCATAGCCGCGGCGCCTGCGCGCATCTGCACTCTTCTGAGGACGCGGCCCGTGGTGCCCTCGCGCCAGTCAACGCGGCCGTTGCTCCAGCAGCATGCCAGGGTGTCTCCTGACCATTGCAGGGCGACGGTGTTTTGTTTCGACTAGACAATCATGGCACAGTTAGGGTGGGTGTACCAGTAACAAACCGAATAAACGACATTTTAAAAGTATTATTATTAATATTTATTTATGAAAACAAAGAAGATGCAATTTTTGTAAATCAACTGTTATGTTACCTTTACTCTCCAGAGTCTAATGCCTTCTTCGTATATCCCGATGGTACCATTAGCCAAACCGTACGCGAATCTAATTTCAGTGACTGGTGTCAAACAAAGGACTGGTCCCGTTTCAGCTATTTCTATGATAAATTGGTTATTCTTCAGCACTCTGATGTAAGAATCTTCACAACCTATGAGCAGCTATAAAAGAAAAATTAATGTTGGCACATGGTTGACTGCACCGCGTGCACATTTGGTTTAAAAGTATTCGTAACTTCGTAGTTCGTACTCACCTCATTTTCGCCATCTTTATCAAAATCGAAAGTGATCATAGCGCACACCTTTCCACTGACAACATTCCAAAACAGCTCAGTGCCTTGCCAGTTGAGCCCCTGCACAGAACTATTGCCCCCGACGATTGCTAACGGTTCGGTATACTTCCCAAAACTACCCACAATAATCACATTAACGCCATCTGGAGAGTCTCTGAAGAAAAGGTCTGTGTTGTCATGGACATCGTATGCTGTAATTTAAATAGAATCTTAAGAATTTCTCACAATAAAAAGAAAATGCAATCCTATCTCTTGTTGCAGGAGTCTGGTGATTTAAGTAATGAATGGAAAAGTTCTTGCCTAGAATCTGTGAAGGTGAGCCTATCAGCAACATGTCTCTCCCAGTGTCAGGACGCAGAGGCCCTGCAGCCAGTGCAATCACAGCCTGACTGAGGTTCAACTCTGAGACCTCACCGTGCGCCTGCGACCTCTGAGCGCGCCCGCTCACCACACCTCCGTGAGGGTGGTGGATTATAATCTGGTAATAAAAAGGTTTATTAGTTACAAGCTTTAAACCCAGTCAGATATAAGGCCTGCTCGTCTGGGTGTCGTCCATGATTCATTCTAATGCAATTGACCATCCCCCTTCCTTATAGTATTAAGTAGGTATTTCAGAGGAGACGTTGGGCATTCTATTCTGATCTATTCTGCTGCATTAAAAAATGTGATTCCTGGATATTATTAACTTGTTAAAATAGTTACTTTATCATATCCGGCGGATGCAGTCAAGCACGGATGAGTACCGTCAAACTTTGCTATAATAACAATACCAGGCGTTACTTTGTGATTTAATTCCAATTTAAAAACAGGCTGGACTGTTGATAACTGCATCTTGATAAGTTAAGTTGCTTTTAATTCAAATGTTTTTATTTATTAAAGTTATGTTAGGAATTTATCTCCATGGATACAAAGTCATGACCAAAAATCATATTAATTTGGCAGTATTCTTTACGCTTGAAACATTTGGAATTCGGGAATATTAAATGTTTCCAGAAGATCATGGTTAAAGTTAAAGAAAGATTTTCAGTCATTCACATGTGAAAAAAAATGTAACATTGGTAATAAATCGGATTTACTCAATCCATTATTATTTGGGTTTTTGAACGAAATTATTACTGTCACTGTCAAAATTTAGCTGTCATTGTCATGCAAACAAATTTCTTTCAGAAATCGCTTTGATTCAGTCACTTTTCTACATTTTGTTTTAGATAACGCTGTGTATTTTGTGAGAAAACTGCGAAACAATTTAAGCTACAGAAAAAAGATTTCTACTATTGGTTGATTGTGATATGTGCATTGTATTTCTGCATTTTCTGCCAGTGGCCAAATGGCAAGTGATTTGAATATCGAGACTACTGGATCCAGGTAAGATTAAATCAATTTTATGCTACCAAATTTACGCTCATATAATGCGCAATTGCTTTAAAAATGTTTTATGCATTTCATTTGGTTCGTTTGTTTTTTATACTATTCCCATTTTGTAGGTGAACCACACTCTCTGTTATGCCAAGGTTTCATGAGCCATGTTCTTATATTTGGACTAAGCTTGTCTTACCTCTCATTTGCCATCTCATTATCACCATCTTAAGGTAAATTCACAGTTTGTTTAATTTTGTTAATTTATAAAATATCATTTTCAGCATTATCTATCACCATGTCATTATTTAGAAAAAATATTTTATCATCTTTTCTTACTTATTTTAGCTATGTGAAATTGTACTAAGTAATATTTCTTTACATACTGATGACATTACTTCAATATTTCTGCATTTGGAGTAACAGTAAAATGCCTAATATTAAATTGTTACTTTTCTATACTAAGCAAGCAACTTGTCTGAGAGTGGTGCATATTTTTGGTGTTCTTTCAGATAATAAGGGCAAGCTTCAATGGGATACATCAAGCAAGTTAATTGTTGTGCCCCCTAGTGGTTGTTTGCATGTTTATGAATATTACATAACTTGTCAAACCTTTAGATTTTTTTATTTTGTTCCTGTAGGAACAGTAATAACGTTTTCCAGTGTTAGTTTTTAGGCCTTAACTTGTTTGTGCCATTATTTTATTACTATGTGTTTTGTCTCTTTGTTTTATTACTATGTGTTTTTTCATGTATGGATGTGTATTATATTTGAATGCTAGTTTCTGTGTGATTTATGTGTTTGAAAAAGTGTTTTTGAGTGACATTAATGTGTGAATTTTCCGGATTTCAGTGTAGTAAGCCGAACATGGATTGGAAGTATCTTATCCATTATATGGAAGTAAGATTTATTCCAATTTCCTGTTGACACCTCTTATTTGCACTTTAATTTGTTTGCCTACTATGTTCTGATTAAATATATTTTGTTTATTTTGTTGAATGCACAGTGATAAAATGGACGATGACGAAATGTTTAGTATTCAAATAGTTATCACATGTAAGAACAAATGATTTAACATAATAAATTTTTTTGCAATTAATTTTTTATGAATGATTCATATCTATTTTGGTATAAAACTAGTGAAGGGGTGAATAATTGGTCTAAGAAAACTGCTATTCACTGTGTGACTGGCATATTAGCACAACTTGATGTCACAAATTGATGAATCATGATTGGATCAAAAGTGTGATTAAGTATTGCATAACAAAAACAATCAGGATTGCCAAGAGAATTGATAGTTAAAAGTCTTGTATTTCTTATAATACAAAAATAAATTGCACATTTTATTATTATAAAACTTGTTATCGTATTAAATGCAGGGTATATTTGCTATTGACAGCTGTTTGTAAACTAAAACTATTGGCATTATAAAATATGATATTCTGACACTAATAATATTTTGCAATTTTTTTGTGTCAAGTCCGAAAATCATTTTCATTTGCTTTTTTATCCATTCAATTGCTTTTTCTTTACTTATTTATTTTCAAAAAGTAGGTGCTATAAATTGGTACTAATGCCTATTAATGTAACGAGTGGACTAAAATAACACTGAATTGGCTAGCAATATTAAACCGTGAAGGCTATTCGTGTAATGGAATTGTACCAATATTATTGACGGCTTATATGTGTTTTCCTTTTTAGTTGGACGGGTGGGTGGTTCAGCTGGACTCGTCAGTCAGATGAGATGCTACGGAACATTGAAAAGAAAATATTATCATGTAAGTTTACCTTAATTTTTTCTCATTCTTTTATTTACTTTTACTCCCATTCTTCTAGTAAGAGAGGGCTAAGGGAGTAATATAAGAATTTCAAGCCTCCCTAACCCGTCTGGTCAATGTTGGCCAAATCCTCACTTATTTTTTTTAATACTCCTTTATGCCTCTGGTTAGAGGATAAGTCAACTGTCCTCCTGGAGAGTACATTACGTAATGATGAATAAAAATCAACATCAGGATACATGAATAATTAGAACAACAGTAATTAACATCACACACAATAATTGATATCATTTTCGTTATCAGTATTATCTACCCGATGCGTTCATTCGCCCTAAAACAGGAAGTATGTATTACTTTTACTTGTATCATATGAAGTAAAGTATATTACTGTAAAAAAAATTGGATTCTCGAAACTATGACTTTTCCTTGATTTTCGACAGGTTAAAACTATCTCAATAGCTTAATTGTGCTAACTTAAGTGTTTTCCAAAGAAAAAAATGTTGTCTAATTATACAGGATGTCCAAATTAGCACGTCATACTGACATTGAAGGTAGATGCGTCTTGGGCCCAGCTACCTCCAGTGTCAGTGTGACGTACTAATTTTAGGACACCCTGTATTTAATTATGATGAAATGCTCTGTCATCATCATGACGCATTATTGTTATGATATGGACATGACCCTTTAAAACGCGATGTTATTAAAGTCCAGTCTGTTTATGTTAATTCTTTGTTATATTTTAGCAATAGATTAGACCGGCTTTATCTTAGATACAAAGTCCCAATGACCTTCTTTACTAGAATCCTCAGTTCCGCGTCGATTTGATACGATAGGTATAATGAATCATGATGACCTTGGTTGGGTTTTGTATCGTCATAACTTTAATGATGTTGTTGTCATAGCTACTATGCAAAAAAACCACACACGATTCTATTTGGTAACTAATACCTGTTTAAATGTATGCTTTATGGGTCTCCAGCGCGTATTTTGTCTTACAGAATCAACAAAATTAACAATAACATCTCAACATTCAACAAAATTGTCTACAAAAAATTTTGAATGTTGACTTCTTTTTATTGAATGTGTAGGGCTGCGCTGGAGACCCGGCTTACGAATGTTTTACAAACATACCAGCCCCAATTTAACAAAGTCTGCCTGCACGTCTTTGCCGGAAGTTAGGGCTCGCGCGCACGGGCGACTTTTGTCACAGTGCCAGTATGTTTCTCCATAAGATAACAATAAGTACTACGTTGTCTCTCTTTTTCTCTTTAAAAAAGTGTAAAAAGGAAAGATACAAGTATAAAAGTCACCCGTGCGCGCGAGCCCCTACCGCACTTGGAAACAAACTAGTGCATGTGTTTTATCAAGATCTATTTACGTAATCATTGATATGAAATTGATTAGCGTACAATAAATTTACATTTTTCTCTCATAAATAATCTAATATAATGCTATAGTGACACAAGGACAAAGCTGTAAATATGACTATGACGTTTTTATTGGAGGAAGTAGCTAGTAATCAGTCCCCTCGGCGATTGCGCTCGCAATCTGCACTACTTATTATTATGTGCCATATAGAGGTACACAGAAGATTACAGACATGTGCTTTTATTAGTTGATCTGGTACTCAGTCACATAATAGCACTATAGATAGGATACATAACTGATAAACGATATGATCTATGGTAATTAGATAACAGAGTTCAATAAAGATAGATTGATATAACGTTGTATAAACGGTACCTACACCTATAAGCATTTTTCCTGGCCCAAAAATATAGTTTAAATTTTTTTGTTTATATCCAAAGTCTCTTTTAGGCCCGTTTCAGACACTTGCAGCCATAATCGCGCGGTTTCTGGTTCTCATTGGCGATGCACTGAAGCTGTGACCGCGCTGTTACGGTTTGATGTAAAATGTTCGAGAACTGCTCAGCAACTGCATGTCTGGCGTGTCTGAACCAGGTCTTAAAGATGCTTATTAATTCGTTGACTGTTTCCGCTTTTTATTTTTGGAAGGAAAATATTTTTATTTTGTTTCTGGCAGAACATTACCAGTTGCACAGATACTTACTGCAAACTGTCTACAACTATGATATTTTCATTACCCAGGTCTGAAAACAGCGTACAAGCGTTTCTACGTGGACATCGGATCTGTAGTGGGGCAGAGCGACAAGATATGGACGATATCCCTGAACGACGAGTCGCCCGCCACACCACTGGTCATGCTGCACGGCATGGGCGCGGGAGTCGCGCTCTGGTGCCCTAACTTGGACGCGCTTGCTGCTACCAGGCCGGTCTACGCCATCGATTTGCTGGGTATGATACAAATATACATACATTGAGCCCTATCGTAAACATACTCCAGCGACTTTAGTCTTTAAAACTAGATATGGACGATCTCTCTGAACGACGAGTCGCCCGCGACACCACTGGTCATGCTGCACGGCATGGGCGCAGGAGTCGCGCTCTGGTGCCCTAACTTGGACGCACTCGCCGCTACCAGGCCCGTTTACGCCATCGATTTGCTGGGTATGATATAAATTGAGCCCTATTGTAAAGACACTCCAGCGATTTTAGTCCTTAAAACTAGATATGGACGATATCCCTGAACGACGAGTCGCCCGCAACACCACTGGTCATGCTGCACGGCATGGGCGCAGGAGTCGCGCTCTGGTGCCCTAACTTGGACGCGCTTGCCGCTATCAGGCCCGTCTACGCCATCGATTTGCTGGGTATGATATAAATACATACATTGAGCCCTATCGTAAACATACTCCAGCGATTTTAGTCCTTAAAACTAGATATGGACGATCTCTCTGAACGACGAGTCGCCCGCCACACCACTGGTCATGCTGCACGGCATGGGCGCAGGAGTCGCGCTCTGGTGCCCTAACTTGGACGCGCTTGCTGCTACCAGGCCGGTCTACGCCATCGATTTGCTGGGTATGATATAAATATACATACATTGAGCCCTATCGTAAACATACTCCAGCGATTTAGTCCTTAAAACTAGATATGGACCATCTCTCTGAACGACGAGTCGCCCGCGACACCTCTGGTCATGCTGCACGGCATGGGCGCAGGAGTCGCGCTCTGGTGCCCTAACTTGGACGCGCTTGCCGCTATCAGGCCCGTCTACGCCATCGATTTGCTGGGTATGATATAAATACATACATTGAGCCCTATCGTAAACATACTCCAGCGATTTTAGTCCTTAAAACTAGATATGGACGATCTCTCTGAACGACGAGTCGCCCGCGACACCACTGGTCATGCTGCACGGCATGGGCGCGGGAGTCGCGCTCTGGTGCCCTAACTTGGACGCGCTTGCTGCTACCAGGCCGGTCTACGCCATCGATTTGCTGGGTATGATATAAATATACATACATTGAGCCCTATCGTAAACATACTCCGGCGATTTTAGTCCTTAAAACTAGATATGGACGATCTCTCTGAACGACGAGTCGCCCGCGACACCACTGGTCATGCTGCACGGCATGGGCGCAGGAGTCGCGCTCTGGTGCCCTAACTTGAACGCACTCGCCGCTACCAGGCCGGTCTACGCCATCGATTTGCTGGGTATGATATTAATACATACATTGAGCCCTATCGTAAACATACTCTAGCGATTTTAGTCCTTAAAACTAGATATGGACGATATCTCTGAACGACGAGTCGCCCGCGACACCACTGGTCATGCTGCACGGCATGGGCGCGGGAGTCGCGCTCTGGTGCCCTAACTTGAACGCACTCGCCGCTACCAGGCCTGTCTACGCCATCGATTTGCTGGGTATGATATAAATTGAGCCCTATTGTAAAGACACTCCCTCGAATTTAGTCCTTAAAAGTAGATATGGACGATCTCTCTAAATTAAAAAACTAAAAATATGGACGATCTCTCTGAACGACGAGTCGCCCGCGACACCACTGGTCATGCTGCACGGCATGGGCGCGGGAGTCGCGCTCTGGTGCCCTAACGTGAACGCACTCGCCGCTACCAGGCCTGTCTACGCCATCGATTTGCTGGGTAATCTATCATCATCATCATCATCTCAGTCATAGGACGTCCATTGCTGAACATAGGCCTCCCGCAATGCTTTCCATGTTGCCCGGTTGGTAGCGCACTGGGTCCAGCGCCTTCCTGCTACCTTTATGATGTCATCGGTCCACCTTGTGGGTGGACGACCCAAGCTGCGTTTTCCGGTACTATATTAATATTATAAAGCTAAAGAGTTTGTTTGCTTGAACGCGCTAATCTCAAGAATTACTAGTCCGATTTGAAAAATTATTTTTCTTTTGGATAGCTCATTTACCGAGAAAGGCTTTCCTATAACCAATAGGGGCGGAGCAGTTAAGAAAAATGTGTAAACGTTTTTCTTTCAAACGGGAAATATTATTGAAACTATTTTGTCACCTACACAGCTAGTCAGAAATATTCCCACGACTTTTGTCGTAAAACTAAATGCTTATTCCTCGTATAATGTTATTGGGTAACACTCGCCAGCAGATAAACGTGACTAGGTATTAAAACGAAGTCAGCTGTCTACTTCGCTTCGTTAGGCGATACGGTATCTGTTGCCCGTGAATTATCTCCAGACGTCTGGAAGAGATAGATTCCTCGATGAGTATTGGTCTATGTATATGTAGAAGACTTGCTTTTCGTCTTAGGGATCGATTACGACCTGCCAGTAAAAGTATTGTGTCTTTATGACAGTGACCCGATTTTTAATGACATACAATTCTAAACGACAGTTCATGAGTAGATCTGTAGATCTAGCTCTTAACTCTGTCAGTGCTTGAGGTATGGGAGCGGCACGGAAGGGGCATGACAATGACATAATAGGACGTGACAGAGCATATAAATCTGAAGGAGATTGACGTTTGACGTTACAAATACACCCTTCCGTGCCGCTCTCATACGGATCATATGGATAGAATCCCAATCTCAGACATTGACTAACTTCTTTTTGGCCCAAAACTTAGGCTTTTGTACCATAAATGTGCTGTAATAGACTGTTAATGTCTCCAGGTTTCGGCCGTAGCTCGCGGCCCAAGTTCGCATCAGACGCGGCGAAGGTGGAAGCGCAATGGGTGGAGTCGGTGGAGGAGTGGCGGCGCGAGGTCAACCTCGGGCAGGTCATCCTGCTGGGCCACAGCCTCGGCGGATACATCGCCACGGCCTACGCTATGAAGTACCCGGAGAGGTAAGCTTACTTCGAACTCTTCCTAAAAGGTGTACTATCAAGTATTCTGAGGGCTTAGTGTGTGTTTACATCTCGTCACTAATGAGCGCATGAAGTCGCGTCTATTTAGTTTATTTTAGTTCTTGAAAGTATCCGCTAGGGTCGCTGTACAATCCGTCATACATTTAATGTCATTTTTTTTCCACAGTCACTAGTGAAGACGTTTGATGTTAACTCACACTAAGCCCCCTGAGCCCTACAAGGATACTCCGAGACGTTGCCGCGCTGTTTATATTCCTTATACCGTGTAATTGAATCGTGTGTTGATTTATAGTCACTACCATCATCATAATCATCAGGTCAGGTAGTCTTCACTGCAGGAGGACAACCCAAGCAAATGAAGGATTTGGCCTACAATCCCTACGCCTACTGCAACAGGGTTGGCCTGATGTTCGCATATTCCCGTCGCGTTAGTTACGATATCCACGGGAGGAGTGGGGTTGGTCCCTTTCTACTCTCTCTTCTACTCTGATGACTACGTTGATTTTGTAATTTAACGTAAATAAAACAGATTACCACCATCTAACAACGTAACATTTTCAGAGTCCGCCACTTAATCCTGGCCGACCCCTGGGGTTTCCCTGAAAAACCATCCAACGTATACGAGAAATACCAAGTCCCCTTATGGATACGCGCCGTGGCCACCGCTGTGCAACCTCTTAACCCGCTGTGGGCAGTTCGCGCCGCCGGGCCAGCTGGCAAGTGGCTGGTCAGCAAGACTCGTCCAGACTTGTCCAGGAAATACGTCAACTATGTGCGAGATGCCGAAGTCGTTATACCAGAGTACATCTATCAGTGTAACTCGCAGACACCCAGGTTGGTTGGTTTTTGTTTATTTAATCTAATGAGGGCTATCGTTTTAGCGCTCACCAGTTAGCGCCACTGTAGAGTAAGGTCCTGTCACTTGCCAGTAGCGAAGACAGTGGCACCAACTGGTGAGCGCGAAAGTGGTAGGAGGACTATCGAATTTGCAGTCGTCAAGATGTCGCCACTGTAGAGTAAGGTCCTGTCAATCGCCAGGGGTGCCAACTGTTAAGTATTAAAACGATAGCCCTCATTGTGTGTATTTTCTGTGATCGCTTCGTCTGACTAATAGACCGCAGATATAGCGACGCAGCTTGTACACACTTAATAGCACACCAAATAAATTGATTTCTTTGTGAGAACTGTGGTTGGGCATGAGTAAGTGCCCCGAGCGGCGCCGCTGCGGCGTATGTAAACATGTGAACGAAATTTACGTCTTTCACTACGAGAAATTAATTGATTGAAAGGCTTTGTGGTGTAAAATAAAATTATATTGTAAAATAAAATCAAGTTACATTAGTTCGAAGTAGAAAAGTCAAAAGAAGCGAAAAAAGTGACAGTCGATAAAAAAACACATAAAAGAAAAAAGAAGTTTCTCGCCAGCCAGGCGAGCGGCCAAGGAGTTTGGTCGTATGCGACCTCTACAATAACAATTTCACTAGGCCGTCATTAGACAGACTTGTACAACATGCGTTAACTTCAATAATATTGCGATAGCGGGTACTTTGCAGCAATGCCGCCGCTGTGAAAACAGCCAAACTCATTCACTCATTGTGACTTTAAATGAGGCATAAGTTTGTAGAATAACATAATGCTAAATTGCATGTTTTTTCTTTTTCTAGCGGAGAAAGCGCGTTCCACAGCCTGATGCACAGTTTCGGCTGGGCGAAGAACCCGATGGTGAAGCGTTTAGACAAGCTGGATCCAGCGCTTCCCATCACCGTGCTGTACGGCTCGCGCTCCTGGGTCGACAACAGCTCTGGCCAGGTGCTCAGCGAGAACAGACCCGGCTCTAGCACCTACGTGCAGGTCAGTGAACCATAGGAACCTCGTGACAAAGAGACTGAATAGTAGGGCTACTCCGTAACGCTTATACGTAGTTTTTGTAACTGTCGCTCATTCTGGCATCTTCACTTACGTGAGAGGGATGGCAACATTTGAAACTTCATACCGTTTTTGGTAGTAACCCCGTAGACCCTGCCTAATACCGTCAGACCCTCTCCTTTGCAAAAATACATGGTTTGAGACCTCCTCTAAATGTCTCTCCACCGCCAGCTTTTTTGCTGCTATGCTCACCCAAGACTTCTTTTAAAAGTTCACGACCAGTTTTATCGACCTATTCTTTAAATAAGGGGTCATCCATAAAGTACGTCATACGTAAAGAGGGGGGGAGGGGTTGACAAAGTGTGACATGGTGTGACAAGGGGTGGGAGGGGTCCTAAGTTTCGTGACATCACATTTCAATTGTTTTAAATATTTGATATAATGTTGATTTCATGAATCAAAAATGTACTTAATTTAAATGGAAATAAAACTAATTTCGGAACTGCTGTTAATTTCATGATCATGAAATTCGTGTGACGTACTTTATGGATGGCCCCTAAACATGATTACATTGCAGGTGATCAACGGAGCAGGCCACCACGTGTACCTGGACAAGCCGGAGCTCTTCAACAAGTTCGTCCTTGAGGCGTGTGTTCGCGCAGATGAGCGCAAAGATAAGCCCGCAGCTGCCATTCAGGCCGGCGAAGCCCCCGCCACAGAAGCGGGAGACTCCGCCTCCGCGACCACCCCCGCCTCTTGATACCACGAGTGGGACTAACATAAGTTGTAATGGGAGGCGATGGACTCAATGAGGGCTATCGTTTTTATACTTAACAGTTGGCACCCCTGGCATTTGACAGGACCTTACTCTACAGTGGCGCCACCTTGATGAGTGCAAATGCGATAGTCCTCCTACCACTTTAGCGCTCACCAGTTGATGCCACTGTCTGCGCTACTAGCAAGTGACAGGACCTTACTCTACAGTGGCGCTAACTAGTGAGCGCTAAAACGATAGCCCTCATTAGATAGGTTGTTCTCTCCATACGAGCGTCGACGCAGACGACAATCTTCGGTTGCTTTGCTACAATTTACACCCGAATCTGCCTTTTGCGTCGACCTCCTAGGTTAATCGAATGAAGACCCCCGGTTGCATGTGAAATTGGCAATTTTGATCCTATTATTAATAATCGTCACAGACCAATTACACCGTCACTGCCAATTCAGCTTAGGTTATTTTATACAGTAACTTGAAATTACACGAGCAACCACTCAGGAACTATTGGGTCGGCTGTCTACACCGGAACTGAACAGAACGCCTCCCGTGACTCGCTTTATAGTCGTTGAAGACTCACGTTAAGCTTTCGGAGTACCTGCTAGGCTGATTTTGTACGCGATTTGTAATACGTTTGCCTAAATAATTAGTGAAGTAAGATTTGACCGTCTCAAGACTACTCGATCGGTGCAAGTATTTTAGATTTAATGCGATAAGTAATGTTGACGTTTTACTCAAAGTCGCACTTTATGGTACACTTTTCTCTAAGTAGAAAGTTTACAGCAACTGTATTCAAGCAATTTTAACTTATATTCTAAATTGGAGATCCATGAGTTTAGGTGAAATATACATTTTGGAAATTCTATGGCTTCTGATCACTAAGATTGCGTCGTGAATTATATTATAGATCTAAGATCACAAGACTCTTGCATGCATCAGAAAAATGGAAAATGCCGTCTCAGACGCCTTACTTGAAACGCTTCAATTCTGTAATCATCTTCCTATTCTACTTACAAAATCTTCTAAAGTTAGAGTTTATTAACATTTGACCAAATTAAAATGTTGTCTCGCATACTATTACTTCCACAATAGTTAAGATATGTTACGGGTTACATTGTTAACGATTCATAAATTTAATTAATTGTTGAAGTTAGTTTTAGATAAAGTTTATTTGTGTCGATGCACGTCCATATGGACTTCCTTCAATGGATCGATTAATGATTTTATATGTTAAATATTGATCATGATAGTTTTACTAGTTCTGTGCATTTTGTTCACCAAAGATTTGGCTATAAATTATTAATCGATATTGTCTATGGTCCTTAAAAGCTCATTCATAACTTTATTATACAATTTCTGCCATATTACGTAGTATGTTAATACTTAAGGTATCTAAACTTAATGAACCACCCCAAAAATTGGACTACAAAGTATTATAACATAGTGTGATTTGGTAAATGCACAATTTTGACTTTTATTTTATTGAATTAAGACAATACAAATTGTTTTGTTGTCGTGTTGTTTAGCCTGTGGCTTTTGATACGTGGAATGAATTAAACTGTAAATAAACATAATTTATTGAATTTAATGATTTGTTTTCATTTTAATATACCTAATCAAGTGCTATGTATGGTGTCCTTGCTCCTTCTATATTTTATGAGTTGTATGATCAAATAATTTAAACGCAAGATAAAGAATAACCGTTTATTGGAATTACAAAATATTCTTACAAATACAGTTTAGACGTTAACATAACCGCAGGTGGGTGTGGCTGACCACCACCACCTTCCCTTCGTCTTGCAGGTCCCGCAGCGCTTCGTCCAGCAAATCGCGCGATACCGTCTGTAAATAAACAATTGTAGGTTTAAGCTTGAGTAGCTTAATTTCGTAAATTTTGTTTATTGCACGCAACCCCAGTTCATAGTGATATCCACTTTAGGCCAGTGTCGTCTATTCTGACACGATATTCTGGTCGTATATTTTTTCAACTCAAGCATTCCCCTTTTAGATGGGTAGGGCTGTTAGTAAATCTAAACTAAAGTAAGATAACTACTCACAAGCTGGGAGTTAGTGCGAGATTTCTTGCAATAAGGGTTGTGAGTGGCTTAAGTAAGTAGGTGGGCGTCTACTACTACGTTTGCATTTTTCAGGCACAATAGGCATAGTAGGGAGCTGTTAGTAAATACTTATAAACAACACAAGCTGTGAGTTGATTGCCCCCAGACTTGTGGTAAGGATGCCCACGTCGATGCGACCTGACGCCGGGTCGGTCGCCGACTGCTCTAGAGCTTCGCGGTGAAGTCTGGATACAAACTACTTACAAGCTGCGAGTTGGCGTTGATCTCGATATCAAAAGATATCAAGTAAAAATACAGTATTCATTCTAATTTTTTGTAGTTTTTTTTGGCATCTTCAACAAAAATTGTGCGCCATGTCCATTGGACTCTTTCAACTTCTTTCAGGAACTAAACCACTACACCAATATGCCCTAAAGTGCCCTACATACACTTAAGGCCAAGTTTGTCTAGGGAAAAACAGTTACACTGCCATTGGACCCAACGTCATTCATCAGAAGAACCTATGAGGATGTGGATATGAGCGTTATCTTAAAGTTTGTTTAGTGCTTTAAGATTGTGGTGATGAAGAAAAGAAAATGCTGGAGTAAGAGATCACTCACCACGAAATCTCAGAAACTTATAACACCTACAAACTGGAAATTTTCGCGGGCAGGTTCTTTATAGGGTGTAGACATCCGCTAAGAACGTATTTTACAAAACTCCATTCCACCCCAAAGGGGGTAAAACGGGATCCACGCGTAGGAAGTCGCGGGCGGCCGCTAGTCGTAAATATGATGGAAAGATTCACTGAGATTTCCGATTGATTTGATATTCGGCAATATGGAGCAAACCTGTTTGTAGAATTTACTGGAATTGCCGCAGATTGATTCATACGTGATATACGTAATGGTGCTAAAAATATACTCATTTAAGGGCATCTTTAGCACGACAGGCATTAAAGGTTCGGTCACACAGCTGGGCAAGGTGTGGGTGACATTCAATATGCAAATGCACGTTAAGTATAGCTTCCTACAGATAACACGGTCAACAGATCTGCGTGACGTCACTAGTATGTAAGTCATCATCATCATCATCAACAGCCCTTTACAGTCCACTGCTGGACTATGAGCCTCCTCCACTATAGTGGAGGGTTTTGCCATAATCTCCACGCTTGGCAGGCGGGTTGGAGATCGCAGTTTAAAAGATTGATGTTTTTCAGACAGATCACATACACATCAAACAGAGAATGGGCAGCAGTATGTAAGTACTCCAGTGAAAATTAATGTATGCAATACTTCTTACTTCCAGAGTTCCATATAATTACCACTCGTATAATTTAGTGCCTTTACCTATGATACGGATTTCGGCACGCATGCGGGCTGCCCGCATTTCATTATTTCATACATGCCTTTTCTATTACGCGGGCTACACGCACGCGAAATATCCGCATCACAGGGAAAAGGCATTAAGAAACAGTCAATTGAAAAATTTACATTGGCTCTCAAAAAATAAACTTAAATGTTCAAAACAAAGTTCAATGCTTGGATGATAATTAATTATCCCACTTAACACCAGGTGCGATTGTGGTCATATACCTGCCTTTTTATGCATAAAAAAAACTCCTAGTAGTGGTTCCTGTACTGGACTACTATCCTGGGTTCGATCCCGCTCAGTAAATAAATTGCTTGCGTAAATGTAATCTTTGCGTTGGTCTGGCTGTTTTCTATTTTCAGAAAACACGTGAAAATGTGAACTCAACAAAAACATGTCAACATTCAACAAAATTATCTATAGATCGTTTCATCCACGAAGACGCGCCCCACCAATTTTTGGTCGAGGGAAGCGCGGGGTGCGGGCAGTTTGATCCGAGCAAACCGAGCGTCATTATTGTAGTGTGCGTGAGCGTGTGCACTCATGGATGATTTAGCATGTACTGATAACACTCAAATATTAGCGGAAGAATGGTGGGGCGCGTCTTCGTGGATGAAATGATCTATAGAAAACACACACATAGGGATATAGCCCTAATTATGACAAAAATTTGATGAATTATTACCTGTCTGGTGCCATCATCTCCGAAGAGTCTTCCTCCATAGACTCGTCCCCCACCTCCACTTCCAACTGCACCGGTGGCGGTGAACTCATGTTGGATCACCAACTACGTCACCTAAACAAATAAATAAACCGTTAAATTCATATGTTTTTCCCCTCACACGTAAGTTGTGAAATAAGAAATAAATATTTTACACAGGGTTCGAAAATTTTTGATTTTAAATTTTTATTGCATTAAGGGTCATTCCATCGTTTCGGGTGTTACGTTCGT
Organism: Ostrinia furnacalis; assembly: GCF_004193835.3. NCBI lineage: Eukaryota > Metazoa > Arthropoda > Insecta > Lepidoptera > Crambidae > Ostrinia > Ostrinia furnacalis. Next base: position 861,831 of record NW_021133985.1, read on the forward strand.
ACACACATATTCAACAATTTCATGTATTTTGAAATAGTATTTTAATAATGTTAGTGCCTTAATCTGTCNCCTTTCGACAAATTCAAGAAAACTAAATGCTCATCCGTTCAAATCCAAGATACCTTGACTCTGCTTTTATATTTGGGACCTCAACTTCATATCCCTCAGAAGACTTTGCTTCCTGTGTTTGCCTGCGCTTTGAACATCAAAGCAAGCATACGAGATTCTAAGACCGAAGCTATGGAACGCATATTTACCAAACTACAAGATCTTTGTAGCATTGTATTATTCGCTAGTTTCAGAGGAGATATAGAAGCTTTAGAGTCTGTCCTAGCAGGAAAAGAAGGTATGAAGTATGCCAGAACATACGATCCATGGTCTCCAATACCCTCTTGGCCAATTCCTGTCAAAGAAGAAAAGAAAAAATTTGCTTGCCCTAAGGAAGGTTGCAAAGTAATACCTCCAAAGTGTAATTATCCATGTAAAAACGTCTATCCATGTGGAAACCTACCAAGACACAATAAATTCACCGTTGTAGATTTTATTATCCAGCAAATAGGAAAGAAAATTGTGTTTGATGTAGGCGAATTTTGATTATTACCTTTTGGAAATGATAATCAGCGAAAATAAATTTTTAGCTTTATATTTTCTGGATTTTTATTTTTTACGCCAGAACCTTGATACAGTTAGCTGCTATAGGTAAGCATTATTTATCTCTTTATTTTTAATTGAAAACACACGAACACATCTCAGTATTATTACATAATATTATTAATAATAAATAGTATTATCCTAAATCAATTAATTTCAAATTTAGGGCCCAGGCTGGGTTGCACCATCTTACTTTAACTTTAACAAACGTCAAAAATCTCAAACTCCATACAAAAAACACCGATTTTCGGTAAAGTTACCGTTAAAGTTAGGTGGTGCAACACAGCCTTATAAAGAGACAATCTCTTAAATGGATTTGGGTAGTGTAAGTACCTAGTAAGTACACTAGGAATTGTAAGGACTTACATGGTGTAACTTTTTTTGCCTTTACAGTACAAAATGAAGAGTCTCCGGTGCTTGCTAGAAGTTTCTTCAAAACTGACTGGACCAAACCGAAGTTCGACATTTGCAAACCATACACTATACCTTCTACAAAAGAAACTTTCAATAGCAAAACCCCTATACCCAAAAAGAAGCCACTGTCAAATTACAAGAAAATAAGCCGTGATATTAATACAACTAAAAGAAGCTTTTCTACTTTGAATTCTGAAGCAAGACAAGAAACATACACTATTCCAGAATCTGAGTATGAATCTAAGAAAATATTTAATTTAGAGCAAATGCTTTTAGCTCCAATAGCAGCGATTGCGTTGATTGTACTTCGTGCATCAGTTAACGAATGTGATTGTGTCACAAAGTGAAAATCCTGTTGATTGTTACTTAATAAATAAAAGAAGATAAATGTAATAATATGAAGTTTTAATATCATAAGGCTAACGACGCGGTTTCACTCGCAGCACCCGCCGCGGTTTCTCCACGTCCACTGCGGCGGATTTCGTACAAAGAATTTACTGTGACGAGATTTCTAAAATCACGATACCGGTGTTTCGTTGCTTGTGGTGTGTTACGAAGCCGCCGAGTGGCGGGTTGCGCATGCGGTTGTTGTCGCTCGCAAACAGCTCCTTAAATCATTCTCATAACATCTCGATGTGACGATGTCAGAGCCACCTATAGGAGAAGAACACTCATTATATTTTTTTTTCTTCAAATAAATTGCAGTACCTATCTGAACGCGACTATATTGAAACTGACATTGACATATCAGTGACAAGCCAATGACAACGCGTCTAACCTGCAAAAATTTTGCATTTATACCAAAACAAAGTCGATTTTAATCATTTTCCAATATGTTATTCCTGTATATACTGAGTATTATTTCTCTTGCGGTCCAGGCGATTTTCGTGACGCTTGCAATAGGTGAGTTTTCATACAGGAAATTTAAAATTTGGTGTTATAAAATATTTACCTTGCTATAGACCTTCCTTGCTTAAAATAGTTATATTTATTGATGATATTTATAGACAGCCTGTTTTATAGTTTCTTAACAGTCAATGCGTTATTTATTTTTCCATTTATAACTTCTATAAATCAGTTTAATGTTATAATTTGATTAATAAGTTGCAAAAAATTACCAGATGATTTTTTTATGTTTCACAGCGGCGGGCATGTACTATTTAGCGGAGCTGGTAGAGGAATACTCAGTAATGGCTAAATACGTCATTTCTTGGGCAGTGGCTGTAAGTGTTTACATGTTTTACCTCTTTGGACGAATCAATTTCAAATCAAATCAATTTTATTAATTTGCCAGAAACAGGTAACATAATGATGGTCGCAACTACATAAAATAAATTTCATGTTTCGCTGAATACATTTTAGTATGCAAACATAAAGAAAACTAGATAATAAAGTCATGATTTTCATATTTGTAAAATTCTGCGAGATGACTCACTTAATTTTTGGTTTAAAAAAAATCTCAAACCTCTTAAATCTAAGCACTAAAAGTAATTAAGATAAGATAAAACATTTAGAAGATGTTTACTATTTAAATTGTTACTATTTTCCCATGTCTGCCCTCACACAGTCAGCGTCAAATAGTTTGTGACACCCAAAGTGGCCAAAAAGTTGACAACACAACCTTTTTCCAATAAGGGTTTTCGCGATTGAAAAATCTGCCAGATGGCAATATGTAGACGCGAGGTCCAAATGCTGCATGATTGGTTATTTTTGAGATGACATTAACAGATATGTCAAAATCCACCAATCACGCAGCATTTGGACCTCGCGTCTACGTATTGCCATCTGGCGGATTTTTCAATCGCGAAAACCCTCATTGTAACAAAGACGTGTTGCATACTTTATGTCTACTCCGGGTGTCACAAACGATTTGACGCTGACTTTCTATAAAATTATACCTATTTTTAGCCTGGGTTGCACCATCTTACTTCAACTTTAAGAAACGTCAGAAAAATGCCCAAACACCATACAAAAAACACCGGTTATTGTTATGGTTACGGTTAAAATAAGATGGTGCAACTGAGCCTAAATGTGCTGCAGTTCAGCGTGACAAACAAATCCACCTGACCATCACTACGTCAACAAAGATATAACGTTTCAGCTGACATCTGTCATCCACTTGGGGCTGATACTCTTCGAAGACTTACCGCTGTACCTGAACGCGCTAGGGCTCTTCCAACAGTTGCTACACACAGTCTTGCTCAGAGAGTTCCCGGTAGTACGAGTCACGAGCCTGGCTTTTGTCGCTGCAGTGTCTTCCTTGGTGTTACACCACTACTTAGCCTTGAAGTACTTTGGATCGGTGTATTATAACTATTCTGAGGTATGTATGAAACTAATGCCCGTTCTCACAATCAATCCCTAATTTTTAAGTGATCCCTATGAAAACAAAATTCCTGTTATTGTTACCTCTGGTATGGGTCACTTTAAAATTAGGGATTGATGATGAATACGAGCATTATGAATGTTTTCACCATCATTTCCTAATTTTTAAGTGACCCCTATGGTAACAAATAACAGGAATTATGTTTACGTAGGGATTACTTAAAAATTAGGTATTGATGATGAAAACGGGCGTTAGTCTCTTGTAGGAACTTTCAGGGAATAAATTAGCTTAAATTGTACTTAAGTTTGTTTTAACGAAGCACACTTATCAACCCGGAAATGGATCGTAACTGTAGCAACTCTAGGCGCTCAGTATTCTTTGTGTGAAACTCCGTACTGGGTCTCAATTGACAGCGCGGCGAAAGGCGATACGGTGTTGATCCCTTTCGGAGTTGAAAAGTGTGCTATGACCATTTGTAAGTTTTCTCATACTCTCAGGTTATGATGCAACTCAGTACTAAAAAAACGTGATAACTCAATAGGTTAATACAGTGGTGATTCAGAAAGAATGATGTGATTCAGAAAAAATCGGATAGCTTCAGAATGCGAAACGATTAACGACTATTTTATCTTCGCACGTTTGATAGTTCGAAGGTGATGAATGTGAATAGAAATTGATAAGAGAACTTGCTCGAAAATTATATCCACTTTTAAAATAGTATGTTACATAGATTTTTTTAATGCATAACAAGGTAGGTATTTGACCGCAATTGCCCCCGGTGTTTAGTGAGATGCAGTCTAGGATGGTACAAATCTGCCTGTAAGTGCCAATTAACTCTCACCTTGAAGGCTAAGAACTCACGGCGCGATTTTCACCCGCGCCCGCGGCGGTTGTGGAATTGCGGTTTTATTTCAAAACTAACGGGAGCGGTTATTTGCGCGGTTATTCTAAGAACTCACGTCGCGATTTGAAATCGCGCCGCGCGCTAAGTCACTGGTACCTACAAAATGGTCGACCGCCGAGCGGGACCCGCATACAACCGCGCCCGCTGCGGGCGAAAACCGCATCGTGAGTTGTGCATTACTTTTTACATAAGTATCTGCATTCTACAGAAGCTGCAGGCCCGAACCGCCGCGGGCGGGTGAAAATCGCGACTAAGTTCTTAGCCGAAAAGGCCCGGATTATAATGTTCGTTAAATACAGCAGCAGGCAGCGAATTCCAGCATTCGCATTATAAAAGAGTTATCGAGAAATTTTTTTGGAAAATTATTAATTTCTTATCCTATAGGATGTTAATATTGTTATTCATTACAATTTCAGGTGCTAGCATACTTCACTTTGTGCCTGTGGATCGTTCCGTTTGCGCTGTTTATATCGCTGTCGGCCAACGACTACGTACTGCCTACCACGGACGAGCGACAGCCGTTACTCCTAGGTAAATATATGTTTATACATAACTAGCTTTTGCGAAATTTAGTGTCACAGATCGGCAGAAATTATAGCCTATATGTTAATCTGGGTACAAACAATGATACTGTAAAGTTTCAACAAAATACGTTCAGTAGTTTTTGCGTGAAAGGGTAACAAACATCCAGACATCCAAACTTTCGCATTTATAATATTAGTAGGATATAGCCTGTGCCAATCGTTCATTTCAGCCAAATGATGTTCACTTCTGGTCAAAGGACTCCTTCAAGTATTTCCACAATGACGGGGCCAGGTGCTCCCATAGGTACCTTGACCACATCGTCGTTCTACGTAGTGGGTGGGAGTCACCCACACAACGTCTTCCGGCCCGTGGTCGCCACTCGTGAACCTTTCTGCCCCAAAGGCCATCAGTTCTACATGTTATGGTCTTTAGTTTTCCTGCGGATCTCCTTATATCTGATTCGATCAAGCAAGGAGACTAAGCATAGTACTTTCATCGCCCTACTGGTCTTTTGTCGAGAAACAGTAGTGGTATTTTGGACGTGAATATGTCGCGAAGCATCCCGAACTTCCCTCTATTGACAATGAAATAGTCTATTATATCAGAGTAAATAGCGGGGATTAGCGGTGAGCCAGTCGTGGTTGCGCCAAATTTTGTCAGTGTGTGCGTGCGCGCCGCATACGTATTGGCGCGCTCACATACAAACCGCGCTCGGTGCGTTTCTATGAAGATGACCTACTCATTTGTATTTACTCTGCTATTATACAGCTATCTAATTTATATTTCAGGTGACAACAACGTGGTGACAGACTACCTCTCCCGAAAATCGAAGAGATACAGTCTCCTCTCTTTCTTCAGTTTCGCCAAGGAGTCTATCCTTCCTCAGAGAAGCAAGAAAGCCTTCTGAATGGTGCGTCTACTTATAAAAAACATTTGAACATTGTGAGCTGTATTTAGGGTTGCCAGGTCCTAAAACACAAAAGCCGGACTTTGTGCTCATTTGACCGGACATTTTACCCTAAAAGCCGGACATGTCATGCAATTAGTGTCATAGTTTACGAGTGAATTCTATCATCATCGGTTGCCCAATATCCTGATGCGTGCGCTTGATATTATTCTGTAGCTCGACTTCTAAAGCCGGACACCTGGCAACCCTAGCTAGCTGTATTACAACCCGGTCAAATTAACAGCGCGCCTCAAAAATTTTTGAATGCAGTTCTCTTTCTTTTCAAAAATAATGGAACGTATCCTTTGAGTAATTTTTTTTATCTACAGTAGGTACCTATTTAGAGTACTTCCCCTTCAGGTGGCATTACAAAATTCCACCCTGTATAAACATTTGTCCAACTGCCCTATGAGTAGGCTCATTTAGATACCCCGCACACTACATACTTTTAGTTGGCCGATAGTTGGGCCCGATTCTAAATTGTATGAAAAACCGGCCGATGCCAAATCGGTGCAATGTGCGTACTTTCATACATCTTCGTACTGATTAGCAGTCCGACCTAACTATCGGCCAACTAAGGCCCAGAACAGACGGTGAAACGCAACTGCAACGCAACTGCAACGAAACTGCAACTGCTAGTTACTTTTGAGTTGCATCTAAGTTTCTGCCATAGCGTCCGTTGAGAGACCACACATGACGCGACCAGTTTGAAACTTTCAGTTTCATTCATCAGAATCATCAGAAAGTTGCAGTTTCGTTGCAGTTGCGTTTCACCATCTGTTCTGGGCCTAAAAGTCGGTGGTCTGCGCCTAGGCTAATAGTACCTATTTATTTAGAAGCTCACCTCTAGTCATAAAAGACAATATGTTATGTGTAAATAATGTTTATTTTAGACGCTTCCGAGCCATGTATTTGACTACAATTTGTATACTTAATTTTTATCGCGTTGTTTTTGTGTGAAATTCAAAGATTATTAATAATTGATAATAACTCACTTATTTTTAACTTCTTGCTCAGTTAGAACAGAAAATAAAAAATCGGGAAAATTATAGGTCTGACGCTGGAGGAGGGGTGACATTGACATATGACGTGACAGAGCATACAAATCTGTGGGTCTAGTCAAAACGCACTTTAAAATCGCAAACAAGTCGCAAACAAATAAACAAATCGCAAAAGAGGTCGATAACAAAAAAGGTGTTGGCGACAGACCTTTTTTTATATGCGTTTTTTGTATTTTTTCTTTTGGAATGTTTTTTATATTTTGACGCTTTGTTTTTTTACTTTTTTACTTCAGTTGTTCATTAAACACCATTAGACAAAGACGTGTTTCAATATAGTAAAAAGTGAACATCTCAAAATCAATTAAATATATTATATAGGTATAGTAACGGGCACACCCGGTGCCCAACAAATGGTCCTTCGCGGTAAGTACTAGCTTATTTACTTTATAGTGTTGCCTTCAATTNTGGCTTGGAGTAAGGTTGCATCAGTTCCTTCAGCGCCGCTACAAAGTCAGCGCGGCCTGTAGTTGCCCAGGCCTGTGGTTAGGATGCCAACGTCGATGCGACCTGACGCCGAGTCGGTCGCCGACTGCTTTAGGGCTTCGTGGTGAAGTCTGGATACAAACTACTTACAAGCTGCGAGTTGGCGTTGATCTCCTGCAGTATCTTCGCGTGCGTGATGGTGTGCGGCTTAGAGTAAGGCTGCATGAGTTCCTTCAGCGCCGCCACTAAGCGGTCGCCGACTGCTTTAGGGCTTCGCGATGAATTCTGGATACAAATTACTTACAAGCTGCTAGTTGGCGTTGATCTCCTGCAGTATCTTCGCATGCGTGATGGTGTGCGGCTTGGAGTAAGGCTGCATGAGCTCCTTCAGCGCCGCCACCAAGTCAGCGCGGCCTGTAGTTGCCCAGGCCTGTGGTTAGGATGCCCACGTCGATGCGACCTGACGCCGGGTCGGTCGCTGACTGCTTTAGGGCTTCGCGATGAATTCTGGATACAAATTACTTACAAGCTGCTAGTTGGCGTTGATCTCCTGCAGTATCTTGGCATGCGTGATGGTGTGTGGCTTGGAGTAAGGTTGCATCAGTTCCTTCAGCGCCGCTACCAAATTAGCGCGGCCTGTAGTTGCCCAGGCCTGTCGTTAGGATGCCCACGTCGATGCGACCGGACGCCGGTCGCCGACTGCTTTAGGGCTTCGCGGTGGAGTCTGGATACAAACTACTTACAAGCTGCGAGTTGGCGTTGATCTCCTGCAGTATCTTTGCATGCGTGATGGTGTGTGGCTTGGAGTAAGGTTGCATCAGTTCCTTCAGCGCCGCGACTAAGTCGGCGCGGCGTCTGCGCGCGGCCGCTCCCAGGCCTGTGGTTAGGATGCCCACGTCGATGCGACCGGACGCCGGTCGCCGACTGCTTTAGGGCTTCGCGGTGGAGTCTGGATACAAACTACTTACAAGCTGCGAGTTGGCGTTGATCTCTTGTAGTATCTTTGCGTGGGTGATAATGTGCGGCTTGGAGTAAGGTTGCATCAGTTCCTTCAGCGCCGCCACTAAGTCGGCGCGGCGTCTCCCAGGCCTGTGGTGAGGATGCGACCTGACGCCGAGTCGGTCGCCGACTGCTTTAGGGCTTCGCAGTGGAGTCTGGATACAAACTACTTACAAGTTGCGAGTTGGCGTTGATCTCCTGCAGTATCTTTGCATGCGTGATGGTGTGCGGCTTGGAGTAAGGCTGCATCAGTTCCTTCAGCGCCGCTACCAAGTCGGCGCGGCGTCTGCGCGCGGCGGCTCCCAGGCCTGTGGTTAGGATGCCCACGTCGATGCGACCGGACGCCGGGTCGGTCGCTGATTGCTTTAGGGCTTCGCGGTGGAGTCTGGAGTGGGGAAATGCAAGTTTAGACTTAAATTACAACATAAAATTTTACAACACACACACATAACGAGGAAGCTCTTGGCCTATATCTCACCTGATGGTAAGTAATGATCAGGCCGAAGGTGGAAGCGAGCTTCACCCGGAATCCTCAACCACGGAGGAACTGGCTATCTTACCTCTAACTGCCGGAGCACAACAATGCTGTTAACATTGCTGTTATGGCGACAGACTTAGGTAAGATGGTGGTAGCTAGCCAGGCGGACTTAGAACAAGCCCTACCACCAACCAAACCGAACGGAACAATCTGCCCCCACTAGGAATCGAACCCGGGACCTTTGCGTCTGAAGCAGGTGGTCTTACCACTAGAGCACACAGGCGGTTATTGAAATATCTGAGTTACACGTTTGGAGGGGACTTATTTCGTTGGCTCATTTATAGGTCAAGTTGACTCAGTGCTTGAGGTATGGGAACGGCCTCTGACGTTACGGAGCACACAAATAACATTTGAAGTCTCGCTGACATTTGATGATACAAAGACACTCCCGTGCCACTTCCATACTTCAGGCACTGGCTCATAGTATTTATTTGATGACGATAGTCCAAAGAATGTTATTCATTATTCGTTTGTTGGTCATTTTCTGAATTTTATCACGAATTTTGATATTGAGATTCATCGCTATGTCTGTGAGAGATAAACATGGTGCCTCTTTAGTAGGCGATCAAAACAGTTTAGTATCTTTGTTACATACCTGGCGGCTTCGTCGACGTCAGATAACTCGACGACGGAGGAGAGACGCATACGCGCGTGCGCCTCGGCTAAACGGATGAGCGATTCCAGTTGACGAGGGTAGGCTGAGATCTGCCCGCGCCCGCTGCCCACACGCCTGGTAATGAAACAAAATCTTTAGATCCATTTCTGGCGAAGAAAAAACATCGTCTCATATTTATTTATCTAGTATAAAATATGATAGTAATACAGCTAATCCGAAAATCCAGCTCGCATAAAACTATAACGACTTATCCTGAACATTCTAGTGCCTTGTGATTACTAACCGCATATCGACGTAGGCGTCAATAAGCCTTTGTTGCGCCGCCTCGCTAAGGGTCGGTTGGACGTGCTCCTTCGCGAACACGATGTAGTCGCGCATCAACGCCATGTCCTATAAAAATAATGTATACTATACATTTTATAGTTATAAGTGTTGGCGACAGACCTTTTTTATATGCGTTTTTTGTATTTTTTCTTTTGGAATGTTTTTTATATTTTGACGCTTTGTTTTTTTACTTTTTTACTTCAGTTGTTCATTAAACACCATTAGTCAAAGACGTGTTTCAATATAGTAAAAAGTGAACATCTCCAAATCAATTCAATATACAATAGGTATAGTAACGGGCACACCCGGTGCCCAACAAATGGTCCTTCGCGGTAAGTACTAGCTTATTTACTTTATAGTGTTGCCTTCAATTTTCCCAATTATGCTTACTAGAAGCAAGAGGAAAATGGCTGAGCAAAGTGAGCAACCTACCGCTACTACTATGGAACCAATGAGTTCATGTTCGTCATCGGCTTTGCCGCAATTGCCCCACACGACACAACCATCATCCGCCTCGTGCCCTTCGGGCCGCTCAGGCCGTTCTAGCCGTTCCAGCGCCACCGTGGTGGCGCAGAAGCTCGCGGCGCAGGCCGAGCACGCACGCCGCGTCGCCGAGCTCGAGCGCGCTGTGTTGGAGAAGGAGCGAGTTGCAGCTGATTTGGAACTGCAAGCCGAACTAGCTGCGATCGATGCGCATAGTGGTTCTAGTAGCCGGTACAGTAGAACAGCTGATTGGGTGGCTTCATGTAACAATGATCCTAATTTGCAGGTGCCTATGCTCGTCAATGACGATGACAAAGAATATGTGCGTAAACCGTCAGTGTCGGTACCCTTGGCGGTACTATTTCCCGGCGCTGCTACCACGGATGCGCCTTCATCGTCAGTGGCTTTCCCAACGCCGCACCAAGGGCAGCCGTCGCTTATTGAGGCAACGACAAGCGTTGCCGCGCCGGCTACCGTGCGGCCGGAGCCGCCCGCGCCTGCCGGACCTGCCCCAGCTAAGCCGCTACGTCAGCCTCAAGCATTACCTACTAGACATGCACATTACTTAGGTTTAGGTACACATACACAACGCGATTTATGTAACAATTTTAATAAAGTTGCTATTAGCCAGGATACACCTACTGATATACAACAATTAGCTGAAGCCATCACGAGCCTGGCCGCGTCGAAGCAGCAGTCGCCGCGGGTGAGTGACCTAAAGCTTCCTTTGTTTGATGGGCGAATCCAGGACTGGCTACTATTTAAACGTACGTTTGATCTAACCAAAGCTGGGTTTTCTCCGCTAGAAAACCAAGCTCGGCTAAATTTTGCTTTGCGAGGCGTTGCTAGAGACGAAGTAGGCGCGCTTCTAGCCTCTGCGCGAGACCCAGACGTGGTCATGAGCGCCTTGGAGGCTAGATTCGGCCGCCCCGAGCATATTGTGTTGAACGAGATAGCCCAGGTCAAGGCTTTGCCCAGGCTTAGTAGCATTGATGGTGGTAGGGAAATGTGCCAATTTGCCTGTCGAGTCCGCCGGTGCGAATTTTAAATCTTTTAATAATGGTTCAGTTTCTTGGAAACCCTCTCAATCAGTTGTTGTAACATTTGACGGACAAACCTTACCAAAAAGAGTATTTATTTGCTACAATGCTTTACCAGTTGAATTGTATATCTTTCCTACAGTACAATGTTTTAATTGTTGCCGATTTGGTCATACAAAGGCCCAATGTAGGTCCCAGCCTCGCTGTTTTAAGTGTGGGCAGGCCCACATGGGAGATTCGTGCTCTGTTTATGAAGACCAAGCTTCCTGTTGTCTTTGCTCCGGTTTCCACTTTGCAACTAGCAAGTCATGCCCAGAATTCATCCGTCAGAAAAAAATTAAGTCTTATATGGCTGAAAATTCCATCTCATATGCAGAGGCTTCCAAGATTCACCCTCCAGCCTCAAAGTCCTATGCAGACGTATTGTCCTCTAACCCTGAAAAACAAAGCTCTTTTAGTAAAAATATTCCTTATTATAACCCTAATTCTGGTCCTCCAAAAGCATCATCTTACAAAAAGACAGTCTTCATGACACCCCGTCCTTCTCCTTCACATTCTAAGGGTTATGATAAAGTGGCTCATAATAATTTAATACGTGACTATTCTTTCCCATCCCCAAGGGATGGATGTGCTATTAATAACCAACCTAAAGAAGATTCAGCAACAAATTTATCTAGTCTTATTATAACTTTGATTAATGTTTTTTCTCAATGTAATATCAAATCACCGTCCAACGTCGCCCCTTTACTAGAAAGTTTAATTCGATTCCTTCAAAATGGCTGCGAAGGCAATGCAGTGGAACTGCCGGAGTATCATCAGCAAAAAGAGTGACTTTTTTCACATGATTAATAAGTTTGAGCCTTTCGTTTTTGCTCTGGCAGAAACTTGGCTTAAACCTAACCAAAAGTTGAAAGTTAATGGCTATAATTCTAATTTTATAGTTAGTTCTTCTGTTATATGGTTTACTGATGGGTCAAAAATGGGCCCTAACGTAGGCTTTGGCGTGTATGGAGAGCAGCCAAAGCTTAGGCTATCTCAAAGCCTGGGTAAATTTGCCTCTATCTTTCAGGCAGAAGTCTACGCCATTATTGAATGTGCTGAAGCTAACCTGCGAAAAAAATATGCCAACCACATAATTTACATTAAATCAGACAGTCAAGCCGCGCTCAAGTCCTTAAATTCCAACTTAATCATCTCAAAGTTGGTAGAAAACTGCATGAGTCGACTGAATACCCTAGGAAAACGTAACAGAGTAACGCTGAGATGGGTTCCAGGTCACGCGGGAATCGTGGAAATGCCGACGAACTGGCCAGAGTGGGAGCGGAGGGAACACAATATGGTCCAGAACCCTTTTGTGGCATTCCCAAAAGTCTCGCTCGAATGACCCTGGAGAACATCTATTTAAACAAATCCATTAAGGCATGGTCAGACACGCCAGGATTAACTCATTCCAAAGCTCTTATAAAAGCTCTAAGCAGATCATAGGACTCAGTAGGATCAAAATGCGCATCTTAGTTCAAGCCTTCACTGGACACTGCAGCTTAAACGAGCACTTGTCTACTATCGGACTGTCCGAATCAAGAACGTGCAGGATGTGCCAAGAGGCAGATGAACCGCCACTACACATTCTCACGGACTGCTGACCTTTGATGCGCAAGCGGAGCTTACACCTGGGCAAACACATCCTAAGCCCACAAGATGTAAAACATATTGCCCCCCAAAAGATACTGCAATTCCTAATGGATGCAGGACTCGGAGGCGAACTGTAAGCAAAATAGCGACGATCACAATAGATCGGTACCGGTCGCAGTGATACTAGAACTTTATTGAACTAGAATAGCCACTCAACTCAATAAAAATATAGTTCTTCTGCGTTTAAAACACAAATTAGTACAGTATAGGAGAGGAATAAATTGCAAATAGTTTGTACAGTATCAGTATCGGCGCGCCGACAGCTGGTCGTCCGCGGCGGCGGCGTGAAAAAATTCGCGGCGGCGGCGGCGCGCCGGCGTGGCGCCCACCTCTACTCTCATTAGAAGTGTTTTAGATTACGGTACATTCCTTCTAGAGCCAGGTAACAAATCAGCTTTTAGAAAACTAGATCTTATTCAATCAAAAGCCCTTAGAATTGTAACAGGAGCAATGAAAAGTAGTCCAGTAAATGCACTTCAAGTTGAATGTTGTGATCCCCCTCTCAAATTTAGAAGGCAGTTCCTATGTGACAAATTTCTATTTCGTATATTCTATTTTTCTAATCATCAGCTTTTACCAAAACTGCAATGTTTGTCTGAAAAAGTTGTCGTTTCAAACTATTGGAAACATAAATCTGTTCCTTATCTTTTACAGAGTTACAGTAAATTAAAGTCTCTCTCCTCCCCTATTCACCGATCAAAATACTTACCACTGTTTCATTGCAACATTGAGTCTCTTTTAACCCCTATCAACATCTCTTTTCTTCCTATTGATAAGCAAGACATAAATATTGTTACTAAATTTCATGAAATTTTAGACACACAGTTTACTGGTTTTCATCATATTTATACAGATGCTTCCAAACATTCCTGCACTGAAACTACTGGAGTGGGAATTTTCCACACACAGTATAAAATTGTCCAAAAAGTCAAATTTCCTCCTGAAACCTCCGTCTTTACGGGGGAATGCTATGGCCTTTTGAGAGCAATAGAATATGTCAAACTGTATAAACTTGATAATACTGTAATTTTCACTGATTCCATGAGTGCACTTCATGCTTTAAAGCATTTTCCATTCAAATCCAGAACCCAATTCCCTGTTATATATGATATTAGAAAAGAATTTCATGAGTGTACTTTTTTTTTTTTTTTTTTTTTTTTTTGGCTTTACACGGCTTGTGTGTTGCCATTCGTCGAGTAAAAACGGGGAAACGGTTAAGGAAAGAAAAATACGGAACGGAAGGATCGGGCGGAGAGAAGAAAGTGATCAGGAGAGCGGATTGAGGTAGGATAAAATGACCATATTAATATACAGTAATTTACAATAAATTGAATACTATATACATAATTTTTTTTTTTTTTTTTTTNCTATCTCTTATATCTTCTTGGCAAGCGGATTGGGAAGATAGTAGTAAATCGAAAGGTTATCTTTTTTCACTCCTTCAACCACAAATTCCTGTAAAACCTTGGTTTTTTAAATTAAAATTTGACAAATGTGTAACCTCTATTATCATACGTCTGAGATTGGGTCACACATGTGCACCCTCTCACCTTGCCAGGTTGCACATCATTAATGATGATCTGTGCGAGTGCGGTTATGATTCAGGCACCATCAATCATATTTTCTTTTCTTGTCCCAATTATGATCGATCTGATTTCATCCAAAAACTTNGCTCACTTTTCTCATGAAAATCTCCTTGACAAAAAGAGTGCAAAATAGTCGTTTATCTTAATCCCTCATGTAATTACAGACGAATATAAGGCGACAATTAATTACTTGCTCAGTGAAGGCGATTTTTATAAATTATTGAGAGATTTGAGAGGATCGAGCTCACTCTCAGTATACTTTTTATCTGTGCTTTTGTCTATTGCTTGCTGTCATTTCTGTCAACAAACATTTCCGTATCATATTTTCTTTTCTTGTCCCAATTATGATCGATCTGATTTCATCCAAAAANCCAAGGCCTAAGAACCCATAGAGTTATTTAAGTCATAATGTCTCTCCTGTTTCACAAAGATGTTCAATAGCCTCTTTTATTTCTGTAAATAGTTTAAAGTTATGATGTTTATAAACTTAATTTTTATTTATGTGTATAATAATGTTTATTTTCCCTGTTTTATATCCTTATTTTCTTGATCCAAATCCTTTCCAAATTCCGATATTTGGCAATTTTCCTCAATTCCCGTTTCCCCGTTTTTAACTCGACACTGGCAAAAGGCATAGCGTAGCCATATAAAAAAAAAATATATATATATATCACTTACTTCCTCTAATCCATATCAGAGCCCCGATTACGGTAACTTTTAACGTTTTCAATCCAGACACGCTTCTCGATTCTGCGATACGATTGGTCGTTCAACAGCGTACGTCAGCTGTTTTGACCAATCGTATCGCAGAATCGAGAAGCGTGTCTGGATTGTAAACGTTAAAAGTTACCGTAATCGGGGCTCTGCTGTGCTTACTTCCATGAAGCTAAAGATCTGTAGCTTCATGGTTACTTCTCAAGTGCGCTCTCATTTCCCGAAACAAAAAATATGTCTTCATCGTATTCGATCATTAAGTACCTACCTATTTAAGCATTTAAGAACATAATTATTAAGTGTCGGGTAGTCAAATTTTTCTATAGAATTTGACAGCGGCGGCGGCGCCGCGCTTTGCGGAGCTGCGATGAGTGATGAGCGGACAGGAGAAGTGGAAATAAAGAAATGATTGGTTATTCAAAACACTCCTCCGTCTGCTCCGCTTTGGTGGAAACAAAGTGCACTTTTTAATCGCAAACCAGTCGAAAAATGGTCGAATGGCCTTTTTTTGTAGTTTTGACAGATTCGATCAAAAAGTGCAACTTGTCTAGGGAGGCTGGCCTAACGCCACACAGTAGTTTGATTTTAAAAATAGGTGGACATACGATCGAAAGTCATAATTTCACTGAAACAAAAATTGTTTTGGATAGCATTTTGAATGCTGATCAACATTTGTCATTATGCATTTTACGATAAACCCATAAAACGGTTAGTCCCAACGGCCCCGGTGGATCTGCCCCGTCAACGGGGCGGATGGGAAAAAGTGTTTCAACGACCCCGGTAGTCATAGTCTTAGCGTTCAACGGGGTGGATGGAACACTTCAAGTGTCAACCACCCCGGTATATCGTTTAACGGGGCGGATGGATCAAATCAAGTTTCAACCACCCCGGTATATCACTAAACGTGAAAGATGACACAGATCTAAAAGGTTCCACCTCGGTATTGCATACCGAAAATAAAACCTGTTAATAAAATAAAAAAATATGTAAATAATAATCAATTTTATTTAACAGTCACTGTTTAAAAAATCTACAGTATAAAAGTAGGTAAAATTAATTGTCACACAATATTATAATGGTCATAAACCTATAGATTACGTTTAGAATCACAGATGCGCAATTGCATTAATCAGTCAATATTAATAACACTCTAATAGTCTAATGTGATAAAAAGTAACTCTAAAATTGTTACAAAATATTATTATTTAAGAATCACAGATACGTAGGTAGTTACATTAATCAGTTGTTGATTAACAATAAAAGTAAGTTTAACTGTCACAAAATATTTAGGTCATAAACTTAAATATTACTTTTAGAATCACAGATGCGTAATTGCATTAATCAGTCAATATTAATAGCACTCTAATAGTCCAGTGTGATAAAAAGTAACTCTAAAACTCCTCACTAACAAATAATAACAAAAAATCTAAAATTGTTACAAAATATAATTATTATTTAAGAATCACAGATACGTAGTTACATAAATCAGGTGTTGATTAACNCTACAAAACGGCCATTTTGGAGACCCAAACTTCCGAATGCAATGGTTGCTTCAATGATTGGTTTCGTGTATGGAAAAATGTGTCAAATTTCGCGGAGAATACTTTAAAAAGCAATAAATACATTTTTAAATAGTAATGTTGTTTCACTTCCTTGATTCCCGAAATTTTCAGTGCCGCCCTCGTAGAATACGTAAAATATGTTGCAGGATGCCTTCTATTATATTTTATAGATGTTGTGTCATTAAAAAAACGAATTATTAATTAAAGTAGGTAAGTACCTATATTTTAAAGCACATAGTTAAGAGCTTAATTTGAATTTGACTGCAGTATTAAGTTGCCGTAACAAAATAAACCTCAAGTTTTATGAATATTGGCATTTATGGGGTGTTGATTTCAATCAATGTATTCATGAAGGTGAATTCAATTCACTTACCTAGACATCAACAACTTTTAACTTGAAAGAAGTAGATAATATGGAAATCGCAAAAATAATTTCCGCTTTTCATAGCTACGCGATCGGTCGATGAAGCGATGAGGCATTAAGCAGGTTACACATTAATTGACACTCAGCAAATGCGGGTTTTATAATTTTAGGTGTACATTCATGGGGTAATTTTTGAACGACTTAAAAAAAGGAGGAGGTTCTCTTTTTATTGAGGTAACTGTAAGTTTAAAAAAATCCTGTATTCAATTGTAGGTAAACATTTTAAGTATTTCTCCAGTCAGCCTGTGACCACGACCGGTGCAACCCGGTCGAAAAGTTAAAACATTAACTTTCAGTACGAAATGGGTCCTTTAGAATTTTAATTCTAAAACACAATATTATACTCGTATCTATCCAGAAATGAACTAACACTGTATCGAACCCTTTCCAGGCAAGAACAGCTGGACTTGTTTGATATTATTTATCTTATGTGTAACCAGCTTTATCATTATCACAAGAACATTTACAGCACCACACTAAAAGCTAAGTGTAAACTGTAAGTTCTTTAGTAGTTCTCGACACTTGCAATTAGTTACAATGTTGCCATTACTTTGTGATACTTCAAGTAATTATAATGCGGTCTCGGGGTAATTATAGGTTTGAACCTTTTAAGTGTATAGGGGTAACTTGGGACTGTAAAAAATATGTTTCAATGTACTGCTGCAATATGACGTAGTGACAGTTATTATTTTTGCCTGTTACTTATTGCTCTTTTTTGAGTCATTCAAAGAACACATTTATGTAGAGACATAGCAGTCTCTCTAACTTTCTCAAAATCGTTTCGTGTTGCTCAGCGTGTTTTGTCTTATGTCAATGATGTGTACTTGATAACAATATGTCTATGTCTGTTATAGTAATAGAAAAACAATCGACAGCGCAAAAACTATTTATTAATCTCACCTATTTTGCTACAACTACACTACTTTAGGTTTACATACCGTCTAAAACTTAGAACAATGGCCGACAAACGCTGGTTATTAAATCAGTTTTATTTAGTAACGAAACTCGAAAGATCGTCCGCATATAATCATTGTTAAGATTTTAAGTAAATAGAGAGTCTGTCTCCGGTACAAATCACTGTACAAACCAAAGCCCCAAGGTTTTTCTCTTTTTGAGTATCAGTTGATCAGTTCGGCACCAGCGCGAGACCAATTGATTCGGCTGCTGCGTGGCTCAGTTGGTTTAACCTGACTGTCCAAAAAGACGAGCCGAGAATTGAATCTTACGCGTCCGGTGCTTGACCGCATCCTTTGTAGGGTTAAAACTTGGGCAGTTATACATTAAAGAGTTTGGAGAGTGTTTTAAAATGCTGCAGGGTTGAAGTCGGAGATGGATGAGTTGCAACGCGAGGTTGTGGTCAAATGTAGAGAGGTACCAGAGCTGAAAAACGCTATCATCACGAGCGGGCCGCGCTCCAAAATATCCGTGGTAATATTGTTTGTTTGTCGATTTTCTCTGTTTTCGGTAAGTAACTCGATTTGCTTTTTGTTCGCGACGCACAAAGGGGGCTAAATTTTGTTAGTAGTCGTGCCTGAGAACGTCGTGACGACGTTTTTGGGAGGATACACGATCCGCCCGTGAGTAATCAATTATTTGTCATTAAAACAAATATTGAGTTACGGTTTCGTCTTGCGATCATTTGATGCGTCCCAGTTTTTTGCTTGACCGCACAGATTGGTTGGATGTTAAGGATAAATTGTTGTTAACAGTACATAAAGTGATCGTCTTTTGCTATTGTTGTTGTAACTTCAGTGACAACTTTGGTTTTAGATATTATCAGATTACAAAAACACAAAGAAGATCTTATTAAGAATTCAAAACCTAGAACCTCTCTCGAAAAAGTCTGACTTTTCAACAACTGGACATTTGGTTAACTTATTTACTTTTACAGCAGTAAAAAATAGTTTTTACTGCTGCTTTTTTCTTTTTAAACCTAAGTTCATACAAAACTTCGCCTATTTAGATTTTATCCAAACTCAGTATTTGACTTTAACATATATATCCATAGGAAATAAGGTCATTTAAAACCTTAAAATGCTTGCGTATAGAGGTAAACATTAAGTTAAAGAGTTCAGTTAATTCGTCGCGTTGTCTTCGAGTAGGTATATCCGGCGTAACATTGTTAATTTCCATTGTTGTACAATTAATTGGTTTTACAATTATCAGTCCCACATTATTTAAAGCGGAATTACGTCAGCTAATTGAGAGGCGTATCGACTCGTGTTTCCTTTGACCTCTGATTGAATAAAGTCACTGACCGATTGACAATTAGCTGCTTAACACGCTTTTTGTTTGTCCAACAATCGGATTTATTCGAAAACACTCGGACAAGAAACAGAGTGAACGCCCTAAGCAATTTATTTTAAATTAAGTCCCTAAGATGGCAGAAAAAAGGAAATCGTGGAGACTGGCATCACATCCGCTGTGACATCAGTCACGAAGCGATCCGGTGATTGATTCCGTTAACCGCAAATGGTCATCGCCAAACCTTCAATCGACACCTCGAATTGTGACCAAAAATAGTTTTTATTCTCTGTAGAGTTAGGCGAAAAATTGGCCAGCAAACAGACCTGTCAGAACGGCAATACTTCTTCATCAGCGCTCGTGCTCTTTAATATTGTCACATTACCGTTAACCTGACGGAGCGCGGTGCCTTTGTGCTCGTCATTTCAAAAACTAATTACTTTTATTGCGCGAAAGCGAACCGGACGCGCGTAATTTTTTCCCTAACGCGTCCGTTTCCGGCGTTGACGACAAAAAAAACATTCGAATATTGAATTTGAAAAATCGTAACCCTCGTAACTGAATTTACACGATGGCCACTAACGACGGTAAAATAACAATTATGGTGACTAGATGCTATCTGTGTAATTTGGTCGCTCAAATTCGTGTCGCTGTAATGGGACCGGCAGTTTTATTGTGTTATTTACACAAATAAAAACGTTTATTTTTACATTTTCCCAAAATTAAATATGGGCTAATTTGTGTTGGCCGAATTACGTTGTTATAACTCGTGTGATTCAGATAATAGGCAAGTGTGGCTCTATTTTAAATCAAGGATTCTCTATACCTTAGTTCTTTAGAAATTTCCCTAAATGTAAACAAATATGGCCAACTGACATTGACGAATTTTTAGTCTATGTCAGTTGATCTACTAGTGATGCGACAAAATCTCTCGTTAATCGCAATTCTGTAAATGTCATTTACTGGACTGCAACAGACGATTATTAGATTTTCAAAGATCGTTTGTATAATTATTAAGATCAATCCCTCTTCTGATTGATGTTGAGATCAGTAATGTGATCGTCAAAATAGGATCTTCTTAATCAAAGAAAATTTAATTTTTATTTTATTTGTTTAGGAAATATAATTTATGTGACATGCGTCTGTATAATAAAGCTGAATAAAAGACTTCTTCGCAAAGTGTGTTGTTGCATTCAATGAAGAAAAAATACATTGTTGAATATAACCTCGTTTATATTTATTTTAAATTAATATTACCAAAGTAATTGGTAATTGAAATAATTGAATACTTGAAATAAAATCGATTAAATTTACAGATTATTATCTATGAATATTGTCTATGACTTACAGATTTTCCAGAGATAGGACCTAAATTTAAATGTCAAATGTCGATGTGACATTTTAACATGTAGCACAAATTTTCACCATCCAAATATTTTGTTAAAATATTTTGTTTTCAATGTTAGATTTTATATTTGTTTCATCATGAGAATAAAGTTGGTTTCATGAGCTTGTGAAATAATGTGTATGATATTAAGAAAACGTGAGTAATTATAGTGTAATTGTGTGCACAAGTGTTTGTTTACATCGATGGAAATTTCTAAAGAATTAAGGTTTATTTTAGTGTTGTAGGAATTTCGTGTCATTGATAAAATAAAGTTGTCGCCAGCCACGATGGCTCCGCTAATTTAGGGGGATTATTATTGCAAAAATGAGCTTATAAATAATGACCGTTGCACACATGGAACAAATTTTATCACAAATGCGCGTCTATAGAAATGTGATCGTAAACTCATGCAAAATGAAATAGTAGAGAAACCAAAGATTATTATATTTTACGCCAGCTTTCGATCAAGGTCGAAAACGCCAGCAGAAATATTTGAAGAGGTTCTATGTAGGGTTTCTGATTTCTCGACTTATTTTTTTTCTCGAGTTTCGGGAATTCTCGAGGCCAAAGTCTCGAGTTTTTATAATATTAGTAGGATAATTATAACTTAGTAATTAACTAAAGGAACAATAGTCATAAAGTCGCGTGTACTTTAAGGATTAATAACCATAAATATCTGGAGCTCCAATTGAATCACTTGTTTTCCAAAGAACACAAGTCCAAATTAATTGAAAAATTACGATAATAAACCTACATTTACAAACAAAAAAAAACTTTTAAATAAATTTTTAAACTTAAAGATAACGACTTGAATAAACGTATTTACGAGTACCTAAACTAACAGATAGTTAACAAAAAAAAACAGTCTTTAAATCAGTCAGTTATACAAACATAATGAAATATAGCATACTCGTAGGTGAACATTATTAGTTTCGGTTAAGATCATTACTTTCAAATCAAATTAGTTAAAAAAAGGAAAGACTAGGCCAGTCTAAACGCAACGTTAACCTATTAAATAATTAAAAACTTACTTTTGTCTAAGAAAATAGGCTTTCAAGAATATTAAAGATTCAAAATCGAAACTCGAGAATTCTCGAGCTCCGGTAATTTTTTTCTCGTCTCGAATGAAGCCAAAGGACAATGGGCAAAATGGTACCCGGCTCCAATAGATATGTGTCTAGTATCGTTTGAAAGGTCTTACCAAGATGAACAACTTTTACTATGACCACCAGCCTCAGATCTGGTTGTGTACGAAGATATACATACTTTTTTGCAGAATGGTACCCGACTCCAATAGTTATGTTTGTAGTGTCATTTGAAAGGTCCTACCAAGACGAACAACATTTACTATGGCCACCAGCCTCAGATATGGTTGCGTTCGAAGATAAAGATACTTTTTGTGTAACCTGAAGTATCATACAGTATGAAGGGGGACGCGCTCAGGGCAGGGCACCGACGAGATGGTCGGACGCGGTGAGGAAGACGGTGGGCGGGAGTTTGCATCGTGCGGTCCACACAGCTTATGACCGCAGTCTGTGGAGGAACACTATCTGTGGTCGCGATCCTCATCAGTGAGGGACCGAGGAAGAAGAAGAAGAACTATCATACGTGTCCATCGTATGGTACTTAGGTTATGCGAGGCAGGAAGGGTTTACTGCTCCAGCATCCTTCCTTAACTCTATAATTATTGATGGGGATAATTGTGAAATAAATATTTTTATTTAAAGAAGTACTACCCCCTTATTAATAAAAAGTTACACCTAGGAAAAACCTTGGATTAAAATGATATTTCCATACCAAATGACAATTTAAGCCAGAATTCAACTAGGGTGTAACTTTTATTAATAAAGGGGTTAAAGTTTTATTACTTCTTACGGGTTTTATTATGAGTTGCTAAAGCGAATAAACCCACAAGACCCAATAAGTCCACCCACAAGATGGACCGATGACCTCATAAAGGTAGCGGGAAGGCGCTGGATGCAGGCCGCCACCAACCGGCCATTGTGGAAATCATTGGGGGAGGCCTATGTTCAAATGGACGTCCTATGGCTAAAATGATCATGATGATGATGATAAAGGGCTAATAGCTTGGGTAGTTCATCGTAGGTATAATCCTTTCCTTTTCAATGCTTCTTTTAGTTATATTAATAGATTGTATTCATAATACATACTCGTATACATGGATGATTGTGTTATACTTTCATTATAATACTTAGTGGAATTACTGCTTTCAAAACGTGAATTAGAACTGGCCCCATAGCAGACATTTTCCTACATCTAAAGGCCTTTTAAAATATATATTGGTTATGGCTATTGGAGCGGGTACCACTTTCCATACATTTGTGCCCATCATCCTTTCTCGAGTTTTCTCGAGTTCGAGAAAGCTCGAGCAGAAACCCTATTCTATAGTCACTATGAACGCCCAACAATAAACATAATTAAGTCAGCGGAACCCTAAAATCTGGCGACAAGGGCGGCATTATCAAACGCTCGTTTATTATTCGTGTTATTACTTGTGTAATTCGTGTGCAATTACAACGCTCCTGTCGTAATCAGCCCTCGTATGCGCAAGCGCACTTAGCTAAAGGTGGGTCTATGCTAGACGAGCCGAGCACGAGCTAGTGTTGTAAGAAACTCGAGTATTGGAGTCTTATTTTATTAAACTTGGGCTATTTTTGACTAATAGTCTTATAAATAAAACTTAAGAGCTCACGTTTTTATTCAAATTTTGAATCTTTTACTAAAAGACTTAATAATAAAACAGATAAAATCACCCATACATCAACTCAAGTTCAAGACTCAAATAATTGAAAAGGCTCTAGGAACTTAGAAAACTTAAAGGACTTATATGACTCATGTGACTAACGAGCCCCAGTTTTTAAAATGGACGCAAATTTCAAAATAAAGATCGGAGGTGTTATCCTTTGTTTGTATTGTTACTATACCGGAGGTTACCGGATAGTTTAGGTGTGCATCTCGAAGTGCACCTATGTTGACTAATATAAAGATTTTAAGCTTTATGTTTACAAAGATGAATAAAAAGTACCAGGGCAAAATAACATAGGTAGGTACGTACCTACCTATGTTATTTTGCCCTGGTACTTTTGCGTACGCTTTGAGGAACAGTTTAGGTGCGCCTCAAAATGAGTGCACTTCGAGGAATACCTCCAAGCCGAGACGCTCTATTCGCGGTGTCAAATGTGAGCCTATAACAATCACTCTCCTTGAACATAGTAGAGTGCGATGCAAATCCTTTTATGTTAGTAAAAAAACCAACAAGTTGAGCACAGTCGAGCACGATCCTAATGCTCAAAGCGCGCTCGTCGAGCCTCCAAATTATGTGAGTGATTAAAACGAGCTTTTGTATGACACTGGGTTTCATTATAGTTTTTCTTAATTGAAATTATGATATTTATTAAATATCAATTTCGTTCATTCGTTCGTTTCAGCCAAATGACGTCCACTGCTGGACAAAGGCCTCCCCAAGGCTTTACATATCGATCGGTCCTACGCTGCCCGCATCCAGGGTTCTTCCCGCGATTTTCACCAGATCGTCGGTCTAGCTAGTGGGAGACCTGTCCACGCTACGTCTTCCGGCCCGTGGTTCATCATCATCATCATTTCAGCCATAGGACATCCACTGCTGAACATAGGAGTCCCCCAATAGGCATGTGGTTGCAACTCGAGAACTTTTCTTCCCTAACGGTAAACGTCTCTACGAGCTATAATAATTACCTTTTTAAAAAAATAAAACCGACTTCAAATGCGTGAACACAAAAAAAAACTAAAAATTAAAAATATTGCGTATAAAAAAGTTCATCCCCAATTTTCCACCCTTAGGGGTGAAATATTTTCTTCAAATTCGCATGAAACCACCCTTTTGATAATACCTATTCAACAAAAAAATAATCGTTCAAATTGATTTATAATCGGCAGAGATATTGCGTATAAAAAAGTTCATCCCCAATTTTCCACCCTTGGGGGTTGTTTTTTCTATTATTAAATTTAAATGGGACCACCCTTGAGGTATTACCTATACGCCGAAAAAAGATTTGTTCAAATCGGTTCATAATTGGCGGAGTTATCGCGTAACAAACATAGAAAAAAAAAAACATACGGGTCGAATTGAGAACCTCCTCCTTTTTTGAAGTCGGTTGAAAAGGTCGTAACGCCATGACCCCGAGTAGGTCTGTCCACGCTACACGAATTTTGGCTCGGCTCGTGCTCCGCTCGTACTCGGCTCGTCTAGCGTAAACCCACCTTAACTCTATTACAATTGTCATTCATTAAAAAGCATTTATGCGATGCAAAATGACACGTCCAAGTTTAATGAAATAAAATTTGCATGGCCTCCGTTCGGCCGTGATTATTTAAAGTGGTAAATTCGTGAGAAGATTTTTTTGGGGTATGTGCACCTTATTTGGGCGCTGAGCTGTTTGTATTGTTAACTTGGAAAACAATGGCTGATTCCTGATTCAATTGCAAAACTAAATGTTAGATTACATCGTTTTCTGACTTTACATCTATTTTTTCATGAAAATCTTTAGAATTAATAAATGTGATTCGTTTGGGTGAGAATTAATATTCTGACATTTGGAAATATTTGATGTGACTGATTTTTCACTCTGTTTAATAGATTGGTAAACAATATATTTTATATAGGTATTAAAGAGGTTCAGAAACAAAAAGCTTAAGTAGATATGGATTGCCACAGAAACTTTTGGAAACGTCTCCTTGAAATGTAGGCTTACAAAGAATTTGTTAT
Organism: Ostrinia furnacalis; assembly: GCF_004193835.3. Lineage (NCBI taxonomy): Eukaryota > Metazoa > Arthropoda > Insecta > Lepidoptera > Crambidae > Ostrinia > Ostrinia furnacalis. The sequence continues at coordinate 887,455 of NW_021133985.1, forward strand.
TACGTATGTTGTGTGGTTTTCACATTTAAAATTGGTTCAGAAATCAATTTAATGACTTTTGGTTTAGAGATCGATTCGAAGCTATGTTCAAATAGATACATACAAAAATTATTTTATTATTAAAAAAAACTATTGAGGTAGAGCCACCATTTATCCTTCATTGAGTTATTTTAAAGTAAACACTTTTATCTTAATGCAAATAATTAAATAATTAAAGTAGAAGTGCCTACTTACTAATACGAGTAGTACGATAAACATTAATTACTTCAATGTTACAATCATCTAACTTAATTAAAAGTTGTTAGTCACAAATTAATTACCTTAAATTAGTAATTGGGTTAGTTAAAATGTTTTGCTAATGTTTGGCTAGATACCCAAGTGTTTGGCAAAACAAGTTGAAAGGATTTTTAATTGACTAATTCTAAATTACCTCGCAGTTTATAATTATGTAAAAAATTTAATGTTTATTTGTACTTTAGCCGTCACTGACTTATAACAAGGACTTATCTGCCAATTTTGCATATAATATACTCGTATAGCTATCTGGCTGTTTAATACGTTAGCTGTTCCGGGTTTGAATCCTGCGAAGGACAACAATTTTGGCCGATAAGTACGAACATGGAGTCAGTCAATTGAGTTTTGTAGTTTATTGTACGAGTATATTCATAACAGGTATCTATTTAAGTGACAAGAAACGTATTTCAATCGCCATAGTACTATCTACATAAATTAATCAAACAGAAATATACAATTTACAATGTAAATGAAAATAAAACTAATTACTTAGTGATAGTAGAGTAGTGAGGACATCCACTGTAAATTAATAATAGTAAGGCATGAAAAGTACCGATGTTGTAGTTGTTCATCATATAACTTTTTTATGTGTAGAAAAGAAAGATGTTTTTGCGTTCGATTTACAAATTAAAAAATCTAGATTTTCAACCACACTACCTACTCGATATTTACCAAGACAATACTGAAATTAATATGGATACTACGCTCAAGATTCCGCTTGCAATCAATTCAGTTGAATATGAAATTGCTTTTTTTATTCAGTTTTGACCAAGGTTTGGTACTTATGAATGTCAAATTACAGTCAATTTATATTATATATTTTGAACAATCCTAAAAGAATAATACAGTATTTTCTTCTTTACTTATTAAATCGTCATCAATCGCGTAGCCAGAATACTTTTCAGTCGAGTATTTTAGTTTATTTCTTCTGACCTTAATTTAGGAGTTATGTATTTAAAATTACATGTCATTTTAGCACAAAAACGAGATAAGCCTTAAGAATGACCTCTCACAGGTATTTTTTGCTAGTAATCATAAGATAAACCCAGCTTTGCTAAGAAAGGTCACTTATTGTTGAGCTTAATTCTTCGAAGTCAAACTTTTAAAGCTGCTTTGGGTTGAGTTAATTACTTTTTATCCACCTTTAAACTTTTCTAGAGCTTTTAATACTCAAAATAACTCGAGAAATTGCGGAATTCTTACTTCGTGTGACTAGGGATTAAAAATAAAAACGAACTTGAAATAATAGCACATTTTGAATTACCTACCAATTTCTTGTCGCACAATAATTTTGTTATTAGTATAATAATAATAATGAATCAGTAAAATATAATTAAATAAGTAATAAATCGTTATGAATGTAGGTATCCTGTTTTTGTCATTAATAAATAAAAATAAAATGGCACGTTACTTAGATTTCAATAGATTAGATTGATAGTGATTAATCGGACACTTTATAACTTCCAATCCATTATTGCGATAGTTGTCTTGATTTATTTAATAAGCATTATTTATTCTATAAAACAATTTCGAAATTAATGAACTTTAAACAATATTTTACACATTGGGGGCAGAAAACTTCTCGAGTGGCGGCCACGGGCAGGAAAACGTAGTGTAGACAGGCATCCACTAGCTGGACCGACGATCTGGTAATAGTTACGGGAAGCACCTGGGTGCGGGCAGTGCAGGACCGTTTGTTGTGGAAATCCTTGGGGAAGGCCTTTGTCCAGAAGTTGACGTCATTTGGCTGAAACGGACAAACGAACGATAGGTACAATTTCGAACCGTGGTATGACAATCATTGTATAATATCCAACTTAGGAAATCAAAAGAGGTTTGTCAGAAACTATCTTGGCAAAACCTATTCCAACAAAATTATAGCCAACTTTCTAATTGTGTTCTGAAAACTTTTCCGTCGAAATCGCATTAAAATGTCGTGTTAAAATAACAATCCGTAAAACGATTTCGTATTATTACACACGGAATTGCGCACGCGAGGCACTCTCGGCCGTGCCAAATGTCATTTTAATAGTTTTAATTACGTTCCCTTGCCGGCTAATTACCTGTCCGCCATCATGGAGTTATTTCATCATTTTCATCGGTTCATTCAGGACGTCTTGTAAATGCCTTGCAAATGAGATCTTATCGCCATCATCCCAAATTGTAATTCCATCAATTTTGTCAACGCCTACCAGACGGTTCGTATTAAGATCCGTTAGTTGTTTGTGGGAGTACTGGGGAAAGGAGGAGTTAATGTGTTCGAGTAAATAGACGTCTGGAAGATTTGCTGAATAATTTCTATTGTAATTAAGGTTTCCATCTGCATTAAGTCAAACGCTTAACTAACTCAGATTATTATTACATCATTGTTTTAAATCTGTTTATTGTGATGAATCTCAGTTTCATTTTATAGGTTCAATATTCAGTTCAATTCATAATTCCTAAAGACAAAGTCTTAATTCCTAACTACTATCACAAATGCATGCAGCATTCTTTTACTATAAGACTTAACAAGTATTCTTAGTATTAGATTGATATTTGTTTCGAAAACTATTCCGAAAATATAATTCTACTCAATTCACATTTTTGTTTAGAATTAAAAAAAAATATGACGATTATTGTACATATAATTTATGTACTTCAGATAATGAAGCGGTAATAATGAATTAGGTAAAAGAAGTGGAAAAAGGAGGAGTGAACAATAAAATAGAGTGGATAAAATGCTTAATAATTTCTATTGTAATTAACCGAAGGTTTCCATTTGCATTAGGAATAGAACTAAAAATACTGATTATTATGTTTTTTTCTGCTTTTATGTTGGAAGTTGGACGATACATTTCAAATTCCACTTCTATCGTAATCATTATTTTACTTTTGGTAATAAATTGTTTATTCTAAACATCACTGCTTTGAATGTAATATGTCAATCGAAACTTATGGCCAAGATTGCTGCAAATATGAATTGCTTCATTTGGATCAGTAATCCACGCAAATACCAAGCTATAAAATGAGTGTTATTACCGAGGTATCGCTTTAACCGAAGCGCCATAACTGTGTTGCCAATGTACAGCATCCCTATCAATTTTATAGCCCTAGGCGCTATTAGAGCAAAGGCACCGACATTTATAAATAAACACCATTCGTCGGCCATATATAAAGATTTCATAGCTTCTAATTGGATACCTAATATGGCTCCCAATGTCGAATACAGAGAAGGGAGTTCATTATTGCAAAGCGTAGGTAAATTAAACCATATGAGGTTTCTATATGATAGCGACATGCAACATTAAGCGTTTTTATAACTTTCCTGCTATTCAATTACCCTTATTAGGTTTCGAAATAAAAATTACGGTGGCAATAATAAATGGTACTTGCATCTTCTAATTGGATGCCATTAAATTGCTACAAGTTATCATTATTTTTAATTGATTAGTAACTTAATTATCTATTGTTCTATTTTTTTCTATCCCACTAACATTATTAGAAAAATAAATAACAAGTTATTGTTTAAATCAAAATGAAATAATACTGGTGACTTAGACAAAGTAGGTATGTATATGCTATTTAAAATCAGTCATTAATTTGCGGTCTAAGTAATTATATCGCTAGTGAGCCTCAGTTAGGCTTTTGACACGGCAGACAAACGCATATATCGTGACTTCGCCCAGTAAAGTCGGTTTGTTGATAAAGTCAATTAGTGGTATCGAAGTAGGGACGTGTATCAACTGATTCGGCCCACCTCCGCGGCCGTAGCGAAGCCCGCCCGCCGCCATTGGCCGGGCGTTCCGCAGGGGAGTGGCTTGGGCCCGCTACTTTTTTGTTATGCTTTTTCGAGTCGTGCGTAGGTGACCGCGGAGCCAAGTTTATTCTGAACCAGTCGATTGGAGGCGTCGGTGTGTCACAGTTTATTGCTTTGTTGTCGATCGACACGTCACCGCGTGTCGTATATTGTGTCAATAGAAGCCGTTTCGTTCGTGCCGGTTACGTTTCCGTCTCGTGTTTGACAAGGACTTTCCAAGGAAACAGTTCGCTGATTTAGAATAAGGTAAGCGTTTTCAATATAATTACGTTTAGTGGAAGCAATTAAAGTCTGTAATTAGAATTTATTGAAAGAGAAGTGAAATCTAACAAATATTATGTAGGCTTAACGGTTTAAAACTTTGAAATTTATATAATTGTTGTGAAAATAGATTTTATGAATTCATAAAATCTAAATAAGATCATAACTAGTTTAAATTGATTTTCGCTTCTATTATACAAACTGATATTTTATTTATGATTGTAATTACACTAGCGTGGCCTTCTTTACTTGTATTATTTTTTGCCTAATAACTAAAATATTAGCTATTTACGGTAAAAGGTAAATTAATTTTAATTTAATATTAATACTTGTATTAATGCTACGATACAGTTATTTTCTTATTTATTATTAACGCAATATTGGTAAGATAAAATTTTCTCTTCTTACTATTTCTTTAATAAAACCTTTTGTAGAGCCGTCATAAACGTTAAATAATTTGACATGTCTTGATCACACGAATAACCTTCCTGTACAAAAGTTAAAACATTTTTAATACAATAAATAATCAGACACCTGTAAAATAATATCAGGAAATCGAAATGTGATTCCAATTAAATATGCTACTATGAATTGTAAAAAAATAAAAATAATTAACTTGGGTAATTATTAAAATAATGAAGGTAAAACATTAATAATATATCATTCAATTAGATTAATAATTGGCTTGAATTATATGCTAAATATTTTCAATAATTTCACATTTAACCCTAATATAGTAATGAAAATACGATAAAACAATACAATAAGGTTTTGTTAAAAAACAAGCAAAGATAAAGTTAGATAATAGATAAATAAATAATTATTTGCAAACACTTTAACACACAATTAGTAAAAGATACTGAATAACAGTTAAGTCCGTGATGAACAAGACAAAAGCAATTTTAAAGAGGTGATTAATATGGATAAAAGTTATTCTTTCGTAATTTGGACTACATAAAAACGAAAATTAATTAACTACAACTTAATAACGCGTCGGACAACATTAAGTTTTTACTGAGGAGCCTCCCGCCGTCCCCTAATTACGTGAAACAATTAATTATTGGGATAATGACATTATTTTGATAACAAAATGGCGCGCTCCCATTAATCAAAATGCACAACAACCTTATTTGATGACTTCCATCATATTTTTTTGAGTCGAAAAAGGCATAATGGCTGATATTCCAAAGGCATTTGCATAATTAGGTGAATTTTATTGCTTTATTGAATTAAAGCCGATGTCAGGCTCAAAATTGATATCAGCGGGGGTTCCTGTGTTGTTAATTTTGTTTATAGCTTGTATTATGGCCAGCTCCGGACGTATTTCCATATCTCAGCTCTATAAACGTTGTTAGACACTACACGACCAGCAACAATAGTGTATTTTATGTTATTGATCTCGATTTTATTATGCTATTACAATGGAATGCTATATTCCTGGTTTTTATGGATTTCTAAACTTTTATAACTGTGCGTTATAGTTTATTAATAAACGTTTATTCAAATTTGATGTAGGTTTCAAGTTTATAGTGTTTCTTATTCTCGAGTGTTAAACTGAACGTCAAAATAAAGACATTTAATATTAGTTTGTAATGTTAATAGGTTGTGAACTTGTTTCTTAATTATATTCCCCTTAAGTGTGTGTAGTTTATTACCTGATTATACACTTATTATAAGTGTGATTTAGAATTAGTTAGAATTTAAAAACGTACTATAGATACATCGTCCGCAGCTGTGTTTTCGTCTTGTTCAGTTGTTTCGAATGTTATATTCTCCACAATATTATGTTTGGTAATATTCGAAGATACTTACTAAGTTTGCAAAATATGTGTTATAACATGTTAACTTAATTTATTTTTTTTCAATTCGCAAAGATTCTCTCTCCCAATCCAATTAATTTAGGAGTGATTTTTCACTAAGGACTTCCTTGTTAATGGCTTCAAATTACGGAAAATTTATTAGTAATCAGCTAGAGTCAAGTGCCCCATGGTGTAATCCATCATGCGCCGTTCTCGCCATTCCTTCAGCCGGATCGGTGGCCTGAGCAATCAGGAAGCGACTTACACAACCAGTTTTTCTCGTGGCCCCACTTTTTACTCTAACCTTAATATAATTACTCACCACGTTCCAGATATCTTTATTACCCTTTCAACTGATCTCACGTCATTCTACAATGTACTCCAAATTGAGTTCTCACAACACAATGCGTTGTGGAAAGAGTGATTTTAAGCGATTTTTTACTAAAGGGTTGTCCGATCTCAATTCGATTATCGTGGCCAGTGTAAAAAGAGCTGCTGCCCGCCCCTTTCGGTGCGATGACTTGATGACGGAGGGAAGCCTCGGCTGAAGGTCAGAGATCTCATTACGGCAGCCGAGATAAAACCCTCGCGATGACTTGCGGATGCCTCCGGAACGCGAGCAGCATTGTTGATTGTATTAGAGTTAATTAGATCTTAATTAACATTCAGGTTTCTCATTACACGCTACTCTGCGCTACCAGCGGCGTTTACAATAGGAAAGTTGATCTACATCCATACGAATTATATCTTGATGATTTTTTGTGTTCGGATATTAAATTGAAGGTTTTGTTTTTGTTTATTATTATGTGGTGATGAAATTGGATCATTATATGTATAGCAGTCATTGTAGTAGCAAGATAATAGTACAAGTGGCCATATCATATGCTAGATGGCTTCATGATACGGGCGTTGTATAATTAGCTATTAGTCCAGTCAATAAAGCATTATAGATGGAAAACTGTAGAACACAATTTCTGACCTCAGGACTTTATTTAGACTAGTTAGGAGGTGAACATAGCAAAAGTCCCCGCCCTTAGCCCTTGAGCCGGCGGGGAGAGGGGGTTTAAAGGTGCCACTTTTCGGTTTTTCGCTTAATCCTCGGAAACTATGCGTCCTAGTGACATGACTACTTTGAACCAAAACAAGCATATTCAATTTGCTACAGGTGAGATCGACAAGTTTTTCTATAAATTGTATAGTTTTCGCGGCATCTGCTCTAGAAGGTCTGTAATATTGGAAATTTTATTTTAGTCTTACATGTTCCCATCAGGNATGTTGAAATTGTTTAAAGATACTTTTGCGTAATCAAGAAAATGATTACACGAAGAAAAGTAAAAAGCATTAACATTTATAAATTTCATTTTAATGGCTGATGTAAAAACCGATATCCACGTTGATAAAGAAAAACTAAACATTGAAAAGAAATGCATTGAATGGTAATCTCGATGATACAAAGGAATAATTAGTCAATGCAATTATAGACGGTGGTAGAGCAAGCAAAAACTTGATTACCAGTGAACTAAGCGAGCTGCTTGAAATCGTTTGTGAGATTTCAAAGGTAGCTTAAGGGAAGAAAAATAGAACTAGAATGAAATAAAAGCTGATGTTAGCAGTAACTTTTGAACATCAAGTACCTAACGAAACAAATGCCAACGTAATTTAATAAGAGATCCTCTAAGGATAAAACATATAGGTAATTACATAATTTAGAACCTAGGACACCAATTAATCTAGAATAGGAACATTTTGACATTCAAGAAAAGATTTTAACAATAACAAACTTATCCAATCCTCCATTAGAGAATAGCATTCGAAGGCAGAAGAAATGCCGAGGCTATCTGCAGACGGCGATCGGTGAGTCAACGCTTATCTTCAGATATAAGCTGAGACACCATTAACACTTAAGACCAGACCTAATGGACAAAAACATTAATCCCTGCCCGCTTAAACTGCGAACGGAGAATCCCCCGTAACAAAGTTTTGGGAGGGTCTGTTGTTCTGAGTGTTAAGTAGGTAGCGAGTGTTTAAAAATGTATTGTCTGGGACCGAGAACGTTGATAAAAAGCAGTTCTGCTTCAAGATTGGCGATTGGTATGACATTGTAAGTTGTGCATAATTTGGAGTGTAAGCCAAATCCTCAATAATTGCTCTCAGGTAAATTCGAGGGGGTTTTTCTTGCAGTGACACTAAATGATCGGATAATGATGATGACAGATCTGAAATTTGACTGCTACTCAATAAGTGTACATCTTGAAATTCATTTACCACTCAAACAGAGTTTTCTTCGATAAAGGTCACTGACGATTTTTTGTGTTCAGTAAACTAAAAAATTTCTTCTATTATTTTCTGAAGGAATATCATATCTTTAGCGTGGATTTTGAACGAGGCATTCGCTATAGGATTCACCGCTTGTCACCACGTTTAGAAATATTACTCGCCCGTTAAAAAACCGTTGTAGTATACCTCAAACACAACGTCACAACGTGTCAAAATTCAGTAGTCCTCAAAGCCAAGGCATGTGAGTAGCGACGGGTGTAAACCGGGATTATCGGTGGACTAATGGCCCGGGGAGGACGTTATCGAATTAGGCGCCAGGCGTCCAACCACTAATCCTATTATAGCTGAGACCGAGACGAGGGAACGTGGTTGACATTGTTAGGCTACCTGAGTCACAAAAATGAGTAGTTAAATATTATGATAGTGTTAAAAACTTTTTAAGCGAGTTTGTGTGAGAACTGCAATGATGAATAGTAGGTACGTATTTCTCGTTTAAATATACCATAATCTTACGCCCTTATTAATAAAAGTTACACCCTAGTTGAACTCTGGCTTAAATTGTCATTTAGTATGGAAATGTCATTAATCCTGTGTTCTTCCTAGGTTAAACTTTTTATTAATAAAGGGGATAGAGTTTTGACATCCAGAGTTTTATTGTACTTTATGCGCTTTTGTAGGTATAAGGCATTGTAGTAGATAAATAGATTACTATGAATACATAGACCTCCTTCAGTAGACACTAAAAGACATGATGATGATGATTCACAGACCATGTGTAAAATACTTTACCTACGTAAAATTACAAAATTTTCTGTTATTACTCCAATCATGGTCATAATGTGCTTAAAAAGAGATGTTACTTAAGGAATTTTTGAGAATAGCACTATTGATTGCGATGGTAACAATTTCAAACGTGTTTTAGTGACACTCGTTGCACAGAATACATAATAGTAGTAGTAGTCGTTGTTCGATAGTAATTCGACAAAATTAGGATAAGATCGAAGACATGCTGCTCCGGATTTGGCGACTCTAGCCTGTATTCACAAACATTACTATGAGGTCTCACAGTGCGCGTGGACGCACAGGGTGACACACGAACCAATCACAGAGCTCTATTCAACGCTGTGCGTTCGATTTGCTGCTTCACTTAAGCAAGCATCGTTTGTGAATACAGGCGTAAAACGTCTTATGGTTATTTCAATTCTCGTCGAATATTGAGCAAAGCTTCTTTTCAGTACTTGCCATAAGTTTCTTTTGGAGCTGGTAGAGCTTGAAAAATAGAGCTTTCTTTTCATTTTCAACTTTCAAGAGTGCCAAATTTCTACCAAAAATCAATAAATAATTTTAATATCATTTCATCAATAGGCACGTGTTTTTTCTATAGGTATACACTAGTAATTTATTTTTGCAAAAGAAAAAAATACAGCTGTTTCTCTGAGTTTCAAAGACAATAATCCTATAACCTTCAATAGTTAACGTAAGCCGGTACTTGTTATTTATTTTTCATGTTCTTCTTTTTCCATTAAAACCATGTATTATTGTTAATAACGTTTATAATGAAGCTAATTTAAAATGATTCGTAATAAAGGGGAATTACGCGTCTGAATGCTTGTCATTTCTATTAATTTTTAGTGTGCCTTTTTTGATTGTCATCATAAATATGTCCGTTACACCATTATTCGTTGCATTACATCGCTATTTTACAAAACTAATTTAAAGTAAATAACTTTTTCAATTAGGACTATAGAACCGTCACATACATCATACTTGCCAAATTGCTTGCAATAGTCCGTGCGTATACGACGTGAGGTGTTAGGGTTGCTACACACATAAGCGGGTCAGCATTAATCGGAACACCCGGGCCGGGCGTTAAAATGGAATATTATGTTAGCATGCATAATTCTTCTGGACGTGTGTTTGTAACCTAGATTCTCCTCCTCCGTCGTTCCTCGTATTTGGTTAAAATTATGTATTTTATTTCAATAGGTTTCTGGATGACTTGAAAAAATAATTGGACCCGATAACTATGTAGATAGCGCTGCTATCTATCGGCATGGTAGTGGTATTAGAAGTAGTTTTGGTAGTGATAGATAGGTAGAATAGAATGGGGTATGAGGTGGTACGAACTTCGCCAGGCTAGCTTGTGTAAGTAAAGTGTAAGTGTGTAAAAAGTCGTTCGGCTTTGCCATTACTGAAGCCGAAAGTGAAGAGATTTCGTCGGCTTGGCTTTCTTGTTCAACAAAAATACTCCCGAACAATGCCGGCCTGCTTATGTGTGTATCAACCCTTAGACAGCAACTAGTTTTTACGCGTACTCAATAGCGTATGTATTAAATTATTGCACACCCTGCGAATATTAATTGAAACACTATATCGTACGTAACCGTTTCTTTGCACGTCGAGTGATAATCGAATAATTATTGATGGTAAACTGCATTCTTCGCAATTTTTTGTTTTAAGTCTAACAACAATAGCATTAGAATTCTAACTGACGCCCATATTCTTTCATTACTGACATCATGTTATTTTTACACCTTATTTTTATGTCAGTCCAACCCTGGCCAGTGTGGAGAGTGTGTAGGTCAAAAATGAATGAATTTTATGAATTTTATGTAGTAGATACTAAATGAATGATTATGAATTTAAATAAATTAGACCCAGTTTTTACTTAATAGTTTTTTCATTTGACATCTGTCAAATTTGACTATTATTTATTTTGACTACGAATCAAAAAACTGGGCCTTAGGCAAGTGACGAAATGTTTTTCGAACAATGTTTAGCTTTAATTTTAGTACTATTTTGAACTATTAGTTTACATTTTGTTAATATTTAAAGTAGCAAAATTTGACTATTAGTTATTTTAAGTATGAATAATAAAACTGGGCCTTTAGTCTTTGAGCAGTAGCTGGGTTCTACCGAGTGCATAAAATTGTCTTCATCTATGGGATCATACTACTTACCTATCTAATTACTTACAGACTAGGTAATTATTCGTAGCATTTTTGGATGAGTACTCTTTTATTTAATTTTCTTCAAGCAATTGAACTAGTTACGTAAAATTCAATTTCCACCGATCGTAATTAACTAAGCCCAGTGGAAAGAGACGAAAACCAACAAAAAGTCAAGGGTTATTTAACAGACGGGGCAAACGAACTCGATACCGCTAACTCGATCATAAAAACTATCGGCTGACAATGTATCGATTATTCGGTCGACAGAGCCAATACCCCGGTAATATTTGATATTCGCGAGGCGACGAACCGTTAAAATCTACTTCTCGATTGGTTTATTTAATTTGGAGATTCTTTTATTATTTGCACTAGGGCCCGGTAGACTGTGGCGATTGCTGTTTTTGTAATTGAATTTCACATTCCAAAGTGGGAATTGAAAATCTGCGCATCCAAACGAATATTACATTTAAATAAAAGAGTGGGTGCTAAAAATACTGACAGGGGGTATCGGGATCGATTTTAGGGACCGATTTTAGCCATCAATTATTGATAATGATGACTTTAAAGGTTCTATCTCAATTCTAAATTTTACTCTATTCGTTTATGTATAATAGGCTCTTTTCAGGGCACTCAAATCAAATTATATGAATTAATAAGGAAAAGCGCGAATAAATACCAATGACTTCAATTAATGGTCTCACCGCAGCATCTGTTAATTGGTAGAAAGTATTGCTTACAAATAAACATGGATAAGGTGATGTTCAACTAGGAATCATGGTTCCGTATTTTATGGTATCGTTAGATCTTGTTTATTGATTAAAGTCCTTGAAGGGCTTGCATCATTAAAAAGATCTTAGGAATGTACTTGACAACAAATATTAAAGTTTTTAGGGCCTGTTTCATCAGTTACTGCTAAAGTCCTGGTCAGTTTAATAAGGTATTATATACTTTACAATACAACTTTTGGTTTCAGAGGCCTCGGACATACTAATGAAACTCTACTATGAAACCGTGATAATGACCCTAGAGTATTGTTCTCTATGCTTCAAATGAATCTCTAAGTAATTATTGAAAAACAACCTGGGTGCTTGAATTTCCCACTCAGTGGACTGATGATCTGGTAAAGGTTGCGAAGCACTTGGATGCGGGCAACACAGGACCGTTCGTTGTGGAAAACTGTCTTTTGTTCCGCAGTGAACAGCATTTGGTTGAAATGAATTCCTCCATTTCTCCTCCAGGAAATAAGATCAACTAGTTCTCCTGCAGTGAATCTGGCGACTAATCCTTCATTTAAATTACTGAGGTAAGAGAACCTTTTGATTATCTTTCATGCAGTTGCTTCTGTGCCAAAAAGTGTACCGGTTTCTGCTACACATGCTTCTGTGTCAAAAAAAACATTGTTTCTTCTACGCTTGCTTCTGTCCCTGTCCCAAAAATATCCTTGAAATGGGTTCTCCATTTTCGCCATAAAACCAACCGAACCCTGGAGCAATGGCGATGCGACTACCGGCGCGTGAGGCAGATGCGCCGACGCAGGTGGCGTCACGCTCGCCGTACTTCGGCGCTATCTAATCACCGTGAAAATTACTAACACTGTTCTTTAGCGAACTAACCATGCTGTTCAATTTCTAATAGAAGGGACAAGGACTTCTGTTGAACTGACTTATGACCGGTTGAAATGATCCGTTTTGCCCCATCGTCCCAATCATCAGTTAATTTAGTCAACAGCCCATTACCAGAGGTATGCCCTTTCTCAAGGACAAATCGTTATTTTGCCTCTGGTGAATCTAGAGGCAAATTGAGGACAAACGCTAGCCACGTGTGTTGGAGAGTCGTTTTTGCCTACGGAGAGTTAATCTAATATGACATTTCTTCTAAACTACTAACACTCAGCTGATATATTATTTGAAACGTCGGGAGGGTAAATATCTTGTTTACCGTTAAAAAAGATATTGTTGCAATAAATCCCGTGAAGTGATAACTTAGCTGATAATATGGAAAACTTATTTAATTGGGTACAAGAGTCAGTCACCCCTTTTTAATATAACCGGGGTTTTTACATTACATCAAAGAATTCTAGTTTACTTAGGTATGTGCATACACAGATGACGTTGCACAATTGATGGGTTAATTGCTTAAAAGAAAATTACGTCAAAAAAACTAACAATTTGGAATGTTCCGTACAACCATCGTTTTGTAGATCGGATCCATTTAATCCATATAATTGATCTAGCGATGTAATTAAACATTGTTTAATTGGATCTCTGTCGCAAACTAATTAGTTGTTTTTTGTTGATCACACTCAATTAGCCGGCAGATTGTTTTAAGTCATAACTAAATGGGCTCTTCGGTTCGTTCAGTAGAAGGTACTTTTATTGTGAATAGGAAACCATTGTGCATTTAATCGCGGTATCAAATAGGTAAGAAATTTTGCGGTCGGCTCTACTAAAAATGATGTCCCAGGATATCCTGAGAGAGAGACGTTTTCGAGACGCTTATACTGTATTTTCCCTTTTTGTTTTAATCTAAGATTGAAATTAATTTCAATACTATCTCTCGTCTCTTTCATTACTCAACAAATTATAGTTATAATTATTCTACATATTAAATAAAATGTCCAAGCATAGGTAGTTATAAATAATAGTTACACTACATTTAAAACAGTCTTTGTGAGCTAACCGTTTTATTTATTTTTTTTAAGTAAGGTATTTATTTTTGTTAATTTCATCAGATCTTTTTGCTGCCTCTTTCTAAGCCTTTGTTTGCACAAAGGCGTATCTGAAAGGTTACGAGTTACGATTACTCGTAACTTTTGAGATACGCCTCTAAATTTTAATTCAAAAACCGGCCAAGTGCGAGTCGGGCTCGCGCACAAAGGGTTCCGTAGCAGCAACAGTTAAATCAACCTATCTCAAAAACTATAAGAGATACTTTGATCAAACCAAAAATCGTTGAAAGAGTTAATTAGCATGCATCACCTCTATTTTTTTTAGAATTTTATACCCCGTAGTTATAAAAATAGAGGGGGGGGGACATACTTTTTACGACTTTGAGAGCTGATATCTCAAAAACCGTTCACTTTAAGAAAAATGTTTTTTAGAAAACTTTATATCATTTTAAAAGACCTTTCCATTGATACCCCACACGGGTATGTACATCGAAAAAAAATTTTCATCCCTCAGTTACATGTATGGGGGGCCCCACCCCCAATTCTTTTTTTTACTATTTAGTGTCATAATTTTGTAGCGGTTCATACAACACATATTCCCATCAAATTTCATCACTGTAGTACTTATAGTTTCCGAGTAAATCGGCTGTGACAGACGGACAGACGGACAGACGGACATGACAAAACTATAAGGGTTCCGTTTTTGCCATTTTGGCTACGGAACCCTAAAAAGGAGTTTAATTCTTGAGTTCAATTACCTGCACCAGTATGTAAAAATAACCTTGTTTATTTTATCAAATAAAATTAGGGTCAATGTATTTTACAATGTTTTCACAGAAATAAAGAGTTATTTCGTTGGAAACGTTAGGTCTAAACGAGTTTGAAGCACGCAAAAAATAAGCTACGCAGTGCGTTAAATAAGTGGAACTTACAATTAACGACTTTTGTACGTTGTGCATAAATGCTTAATCTTTGTTTAAAAATTAGTTTTCTTTTATTTATCTGGTTAAAATTTAGAAAACATGTTGCAGAAAGTAATGCTTCAGATGTTGGTTACAATTTTAAATGGCCTTTAACGGTTTAAATATAAAAAAAAAGCCAAAACCAACGCTTCTGCTTCTGCTTCGGCAGAAATACCGTAATTAGAGCTATTATTAATTAGAATAATTACCGGTAGTAGTAATTAGAGTCCTATCTCTAATTAGGCACCTACTGAGTTGCCAATTTAAACTGCTGACTAAATAATTAGGCCACACTTACCTTATAAATGAAGGTCATAGGATTTTAATCAGTTGCACAAAATAGAGATATCAAAGAACGTTCTCACTAAACATAATTAAAAAATATTTAATTGATATCTGTTGACTACGAATGAATGTTCAAAAAACATTGTTTAAATTAACAAAAACTTATAAAATAAGAAGGGCGTAGCGTGTTTTTTTTGTTCACCCAGTATAATTTAATTTGATACTTACTAACTAAAATAAATAATACAATACTCATCACATACAGATATTCAGTATAGATAAAGATGAGCAAACCAATCGCATGGTGTAAACACCATGGAAGCATTAGTGCGCGACCAAACGTCCGTCGTTGTAAAGTTGACAGCTCATCAAACATACATTTTTATTGCAAAATCGCACTTATTACACGTAACTTAAGATGCCACAGTGTTAATATTGATGTGCTGTTGTCTACTTACGCAGTCCTTTAAGTAAACAATAACGCCTTTTTAGGAACCCAAGTGTAACTTACGAGTAAGCTTGCAATTTTATTGTGTCGTACGGTAGAGTTTTTATGACTAACTGTTGAGGCAAGAAAACGTGTGTTCATCAATAGGTTATTGTAGTTTTATTAGCATCTAGTAGTAATATTTGTAAATAATTCATACCGCATGGAGCAGGATATCATAAGTCAAAATATGCTATTCTTGGGTTCATATGCTATTCGGTTCACAAACGATGCTTGCTTAAGGCTGACATGCACCAACTTAATTTAACTTTGTCAAACGTTAAAATCTGTCAAACTCAATACAAAAAGCACCAGTTATTGTCAATGTTACGGTTAAAATAAGGTGGTGCAACTCAGCCTAAGTGAAGCAGTAAATTGAACGCAGCGTTGAATAGAGCTCTGTGATTGGTTTGTATGTCACCCTGTGCGTTCCCGCGCACTGTGAGACCTCATAGTAATGTTTGTAAATACGGGCGTAAGAATGTGTTCCGATTTTCAACCCTATAATGAATACACTTTTTTACTGGAATATAGATTTCTAAAAACAAAGATAATCTAAAATAGTTCTTACTCGTATCGTTCGTGCGCTAATCCCCTAGTAATGAGTAGAAAAAATAATGATAGCAAAAACCATAGAAGTGATAAACATTGATACGGCAAGGTGAAATTTCTTCGCAAAAACGTCTTGGTTAATGTACTTTTTACTAGACCTTTTTCAAAGTAATGGGCTATGTTGATCTGCTACATCGATATTACATGTTAATTCAAAGATTATGAGCGGATCTAATTGTATGTTAAGACATTACGGAACGAAGACTTGCTTGAATATAGAGCTGGCTAACCCGGTTGGTTTTTTGATTGGAAATACCACAATGAATAAAATTTTCCTAAATCTGAATAGAAATGACGTAAGTTATAAAGAACAAACATACAACCAAATCTAAATCGATACGTTAGCGCCGCATTTTCGCCGAATTTCAAATTTCCTCCTCCTTTTTGATGGTCGTTTAAAATGTAGATATGAATCCTATTACCCTTTTAGTTTTTTTTTTTTTTTTTTTTTTTTTTTGCTAGCCAAGGCAGGTATTTGACCGCAATCGCACCTGGTGTTAAGTGAGATGCAGTCTAGGATGGTACATATCTGCCCTGTAAGTGCCTATTCACTCTCGCCTTGAAAACGCCCGGATTATAGTGTGTGTGTTAGTAGTTGTTGCCTAATCAAATAAAACTTCACATGTCATTGCAAACGGGGTGATAATAATCGACAAAACAGATACAGAACATACGTGTACTCTTCGTTATTTACCACTAGATATTTTCTAGAATGTTTTTTTGTTCCGTCGCAGTATGTCATGACGCTGCGTTGGAACAGTTTACACTACGCTATGCGTCCCAATTAACCATTTATCTCGTGGTTGCCACCATATTATGTCTTTTATTTATCTCAAAATATGGTATAAAATCAGTAAATATTTGTGAGAGACAGCGTCAAAAACTCGTATAATTGTGATGGAATATGTTC
Organism: Ostrinia furnacalis; assembly: GCF_004193835.3. Classification (NCBI taxonomy): domain Eukaryota; kingdom Metazoa; phylum Arthropoda; class Insecta; order Lepidoptera; family Crambidae; genus Ostrinia; species Ostrinia furnacalis. The sequence continues at coordinate 904,760 of NW_021133985.1, forward strand.
TACTAGGCTCGGATTGGTTTAGGAATCTGTATTTGACTTGAAACCCTTTCTCAATTTTTTTTCGTTCTAGTTATCCTTCTTTAAAATTCTCTTAACTCAATTTCTAAAGTAAACATTCTGGACTAACGTATTATGCTGCGATTAATAAAATTGATCCGATAAATTCTAGGATTTTATTATCCAACCCATTGACTTTCCTTTATTAACTTTAATAATTGTGATGAAAGCAAGCGGATGTTTGCATATTGCAATTTAGATGGGGAAATGCGATATAATGTGTAATTGTGCTTGACGCATGATCGCCGCAGGGCAGCACACTGGGGCCACTGTTGTAATATGTAGCCAAATGTACTGTTTTTGTAATTATCTTTATCTTTACGGGTGTACCTTCGTGTTATATTCCGCGTAGTACATTGTTAATTGAGTGGACTAATCAGTGGCTAGATCTGTTTAACGTATTAGCGATTAGTGATACAAATAATTGAAGGGCGCTGAGGAAATGGTTAGAACATTTATAATTTTTTATTGCTCTGATAACAAAGTTATTAGAATGTTAGTGATAGTGGAGTTAAAAGCAGAAAAATACAGTCTTATCTAATGAATTCAAGTTTGTAGCGAGAATAGAGTTTCAAGTGGTATAATAGTTATTTTTATGAGCAACACATGTCTAGGTCAACAGGCAACAAATAAGGCTTATCTTCGTATCCAACCTATTTATTTAAATTCCCAATAAGGTATGAGTAAATATGAGTCTTAGATTGCAATGTGAATAGGTGTTAAAACGGTAAAAGGATAGGTATATTTGTTTTTCAATATTATACATTGAAGATTGTTGTAAAATATTGCCAATTTCTACTGACCTCGACAACAGAATTAACCAAATTTTCCTTTCGCACAGATTCACATAAATCATCATGGGAGTATCAGAGCCTGGTTCCTCCAGCACTCCTGACCTGCCTCCCATGGACTCCGAACGTCCTGGGTCTGGCAGCGGGATCGACGACGAGGATATCCCTCGTAGGAAGCAGAGGAGGTACCGGACCACCTTCACCAGCTACCAGCTGGATGAACTTGAGAAGGCTTTTGGGAGGACGCATTACCCTGACGTGTTTACCAGGTGAGGCATTTTTCTTTTTGTTTAAAATAGAGTAGTAGGTTCACCACAATAGTCTTACGGACGACCCTCGAATTGGCAGTCCGATGTTGATGCCGCTGGGTTATTGACATCTTAATAATTAACTTTTTAAAAAAATAAAACCGACTTCAAATGCGTGAACACAAAAAAAAACTAAAAATTGAAAATATTGGGTATAAAAAGTTCATCCCCAATTTTCCACCCTTGGGGGTGAAATATTTTCTTCAAATTCGCATGAAACCACCCTTTTGATAATACCTATTCAACAAAAAAATAATCGTTTAAATTGATTTATAATCGGCGGAGATATTGCGTATAAAAAAGTTCATCCCCAATTTTCCACCCTTGGGGGTTGTTTTTTCTATTATTAAATTTAAATGGGACCACCCTTGAGGTATTACCTATACGCAGAAAAAAGATTTGTTCAAATCGGTTCATAATTGGCGGAGTTATCGCGTAACAAACATAGAAAAAAAAAACATACGGGTCGAATTGAGAACCTCCTCCTTTTTTGAAGTCGGTTGAAAATTGACGTCATGTCTATAAAGCAGTAAAAATATTTTTTATTTTGGGACTTTTAAGATCTTTTGAAAAGGAAGTGAGAATAAAGTCGATAAACATTTGGGGTGTTTCTAAGTTTGGTGAAGTGATAGGTGGTTAAAACTTTTTTTTATTAATAAATAATACAAATTAACGCAATTTCTTTTCCATAATGTCAAAATACTTTTAATTCCTCAATTTTTTCTAAGCTAATGGCCTCTCTTATAAAATTTTCTAAGATTCTACAACTGTGTATCTTCTCTTTAAGTTACCACCTGCCCCTATCACTTCACTGGATCCCAGAACTTACCCCAATGGAACCTAACTCTTCACCATCACCGCCCAGCAGAGGGCTTGATGATGAAGACTTGCCTCAGAGAAAGCAAAGAAGGTGTAGAACAACCTTCTCGACTTGCCAACTCAATAAGTTGGAGAGAGCTTTCTTGAGGACGCAATACCCTGATGTTTTTATGAGGTGAGAACTAGGGACATTACATTTTCTAGGAAAAACAGACATTTTAGTTCTTGTTTTTCTATTTTACCTCTATGTTAACGTTTCTAAACTCAAAACTCGTCCTTAGTACCCTATAATATAGAGTTAGTTCAAGGGCGTTTCAAGCACGATTTCCGAGTATCCACATAACTTACGAAAATGTTTGGGAAAATGTCTGTGGCGCAGTAAAAGAAAGAAAAGAAAGAAAGAAAGAAAATAACTTTATTTTGGCAACAACAGATTCAGGCAACAAAGACAATATACACAAATTAAATTAACTAAGTTGCCAAAAAAGGTCACCCACTCAGTAACATCTTGATAGGTGTGACTGCCAAGACACTGATTTTCAGTGGGTGCCTTTTGCAGTGCAGTGCGTTATCTTCTTCATAAAATACTTAAATACTATATTATTTATGTATATCTTTCAAAACTGGTTTAGTCCTATTTGTTCTACCTCAAGATATTCGTAGGAATTCCGACTGCCTATCAGCCAAGGTTTTCAGGTCATCAACCTACTTAGCAGGGGGTCGCCTCGCTTTATCTACGGCTTGTAAACAATGGTCAAATTGGTTTAATAAGTATAGTTGTTCTTGCCGACTTGTACAGACTACAGCACATCGAGCTAATCACTGAAGTCTCTTATTTAGCTGTAATAGTGGCGAAATTGCAACAAAAATGTAGAGTCTGATGTGCTACCGCTGTACTATAAGATTTCCTTTCATTATAAGTATGTTGCTAGGTACAGTCAGCGTCAAAAAGTTCGCAATACCCAAAGTGGCCAAAAAGTGGACAATGCAACCTTATTCTATTTGTACCAAAGACATGTTGCTAACATTTGGGAAATATGGGTTTCACAAACTATCTGACGCTGTATCGTGTGCTTGCCATGAGTTCTCGTGGTAAGTATGCTAGCTAGGGCGTCAGAAAAATCTATAAAGATTTTAGTTCTTGAAAGTCGCCCCTAGGGACGATGTACAATCTGTCATACATTTAATGTCATTTTTTACGTAGTCGCTAGCAAGCACACCTAACTAACGTAAACTCATGGTAAACAAACGTTCTATTTCTACGATATAAACCATTTAAATTTTAATTCCTTTGTTACAGAGAAGAACTCGCCTTGAAAATTGGTCTCACCGAAGCTAGGATTCAGGTAAGCAACATATATTACACAGACACGCCCGTATTCACAAACATTACTATGAGGTTTCACAGTGCGCGTGGACGCACAGGGTCACACACGAACCAGTCACAGAGCTCTATTCAACGCTGTGTTCTATTTGCTGCTTCACTTAAGCAAGCATCAGTTGTGAATACGGGTGTGGCATATTACTTAAAGCTGTCTTACTTAAGTGCCCAGTCATAATAGTGTCAACTTGCAATAAATACTGCATTAAACGACTCTGTCTTTTACAGTTGACAGACAAATAAACTATATGACTCGCTAAACTATTGATTTCCTGTAGGTTCTGTATAATAATATAATAAAAAAATATTTCTGCATTTGTATTCGAATATTACTCAACGGTATTTTTAAAATTGTCAAGATATCGCCGATAGCGCCCCCACATGCGAGCGAATTATGTGAAATTAGTTTTTAATCAAATCAAAATCAAAATCAAATCAAAATCAAAAAATATTTATTCAGTCTAGACCACAAGTGGCACTTATGAACGTCAATAAAAAATAATAAAAAAAGAAAAAGGTAGCCCTTATGGGGCACTTTACATGTCTCCTTATCTTTTGGGCCCTACCAGCGCTTCGAGACAAACATATGGCAAGTGCTGAGAAGAAACGCCGGAACAAACTCAGTCACCACTTATTGCCAGGAATTATCTAACGGTAAGAATAGTCAAATTTAAGTACATNGGTCTATATTAAGTAAACATAAGCTATCAAAAATATTTAGTAGGTAATTAAACAAACATGTTTTGCTAAGTACCCGCTTGTGTCATAATAATAAAATGGGGAGTATAAATAGAAAAATATGTATGTGTAAATATTTTCATTTGCATGTGAACAAGTTCTTTTAATGTCAACACGGATATCGGCATCTAAATAGGCTACTAAATTAGCAATAAGACTAAATATCTTTATTTTGCATAATAATTACGAATATCACCTAAACGCGACGAGAAAGCCGATTAAATGAGGGCCGAAATTGATTGAGGTTGTAATATTTTACAAAATAAAACATACAAAAACTTTGAGTCCACCATCAAAGCGGGCGACTTCACTAAACGAATAATCGATTCAATTTTCGAAATTTCAATTCGATCGGAACTTGTTGTCGTTCATAATTATGACGTAATTATTGTTTTTTTCACGCAACCCTAAACGCGTCGCTCACCAAACTCATTATGGCCGGCAAAAAATCGCACGTTGGCCCCCCGCGGCGGCGACACGACGTCTTCGCTCAAAACACACCGCATTTACACATTGGTGGACAGTGTTTGTCAACTTTTGGGATGTTTACCCTTTAAAAGGTTCGAATCCTTATTCTTTGAAAGGTTTTTCGTCCTTCTTTTTTTTTTTTTTTTTTTTTTCCAAAACGAGGAAGCTCTTAGCCTGAATCTCCCTGATGGTAAGTGATGATCAGGCCGAAGGTCGAAGCGAGCTTCACTCGGAATCCTCAACCACGGAGGAACTGGCTAGCTTACCTCTAACTGACGGAACACAACAATGCTGTTAAACTTTGTTGTTATGGCGACAGACTTAGGTAAGAAGTCTTCTTCCTTAAAAGAAAAGAAAGCCTTCTTCCTTAAAAGATTTAAATTCTTCTATTTTAAGGTTTGAATCCTTCTTCATTGAAAAGGTTTGAATTCTTCTTCTTTAAAAAGTTTTAATTCTTCTTCTTTAGAAGGTTTGAATTCATCTTTTTTATGAGGTTTGAATCCTTTCCTCTTTAAAAGGTCTCGTAAAATTGCCTAGAACGTAGTGATGATGACTTTTAAATAATTTTGATATTGAACTCTACATTTTTGTTACGTTGTTACATATTATAGAAATAATCGAAATTAACTGTACTTGTATTTGTATCTTTAAATATAAGGCAGATTCATATCACAGCGTGCTGTAGAATACTTGTACTTACTCGTAGTTAACCAATATTTTTTTAAGTTACCTTATTACTGAAAATCTTCCTAGAATTTTCAATTTATTAAATTGCGTAGCAGTTCAAGGGTCCTTGTCAAAATTTCTATAAACTTTAATCTGAATGTTTACTGGGGTGTGGTGCCAGCATATACTTTGAGAACCTGTATCCACCCACTCATATCTATTAGAATCTAAGATATTATCGTTATGATTGAGATGGAGGCACGTATCTTGACATTTAAAGGGCCTAATTGGGAAATTCGCTACATTGACTTACAAATATGAAGTTATAGGCGCTACTGTTTTAAACATTAACATTTATGTCAAACTAGCTTTCCGCCCGCGGCTTCGCCCGCGTGGAATTTTGTCTGTCACAGAAAAACTTTATCGCGCGCGTCCCTGTTTCAAAAACCGGGATAAAAACTATCCTATGTTCTTTCCCGGGACTCAAACTATCTCTATGCCAAATTTCATCAAAATCGGTTGCGAGGTTTAAGCGGGAAAGCGTAACAGACAGACAGACAGACAGACAGACAGAGTTACTTTCGCATTTATAATATTAGTTGGGATGGGATTAAGTTGATGTTAGATAAACTCTTTGATGGAGAGCATATTTCATGGAACAAATACAATTTGAAACAGCTGATGATCGCTTTATAGCGATAAGACCGCCTAAATTGTGTATCTTCGGTATTTCTTTCTCTTTCTTTTCTTGTCTCGTGTGCTGTAAATTAAATTGTGTACCTTTCCTATTCCTTGTCTCGTGTGGTGTACAGCTGGTACTACAAAATATTATGTTCTATCTATCTATTATTATGCGTTTAACTGTCACTTAAAATTTAAGTCAGCTGTCATGGGCCGTGCGCCTGTAACTAAAAATGAAAAGTTAATTGTTTCAATTATTATTATTTAGTCTTATTAATTATGTATGACAAGTATTTCGGAAATGAAAATTTTAGTATTGTGAATGGAAATGATGAATTGGAAGATTTTATATTTTTTATTTTTGCCAATTCTGGCAAAAATAGAAATTAAAATAAAAACCAGTAGGTATGAATGAACCAGTTTGTGAAAAGTCTAAAAACACGTAATAGTTAATCAATAAAGAATTTTTCCTTGTAGTTGTTAAATGTATTACGTCAATTTGTCACGAAGTTGATTCGTCATTTCATACATTGAAAATAAATTCGTCCATAACGTTAATAAGGTTAATATATTAATATCTTTCAAAATTATGTACTACCACCATATTTGTATAAAAATACACATTAGTTTTAATGAAATTATTTATAAATTACAAAAAGTTAATTTTAGATAATAATGGAAATTAAATTACTTGGGCATAATTAGATACTTACCTATATTATGATCGTACAATGCTACTGGCCCTGTACCTATAAATAAATATCCTTGGACATTACACACAGCATTTAGTCACAAAATATACGAACTTGTTCACAAAATGAACAATATTACATAATAAATATTAATATTACCTACACAAATGAACGTTTAATTATTAAATAATAATATAACACAAATAAATATGTTTGTATTGAGTGGGGATTGAACCTGCTACCTCTAGCCAGTACCTTATGAGAACTACGAGGCCAGAGACTAATAAAAAACTCATAAAACTTATTTATTTTAGTGTCCGACCGAAACTAGTTTTACGACCGAAACCGAAACCGAAAACGAATTTCGGCATCGGTGTCTATTTCGGCCGAAACCGAAACCGAAACTTCCTTACAAGGCTCATATTTTAAGGGAAAAATAAAGAAAACGTTATTATAATCAGTCAGTCTTTATTGTTTTCTCTTTAAATTGCATTAAAATTGAACTTATAAAGTGCCTTTTCAACCGACTTCAAAAAAGGAGGAGGTTCTCAATTCGACCCGTATGTTTTTTTTTCTATGTTTGTTACGCGATAACTCCGCCAATTATGAACCGATTTGAACAAATCTTTTTTCGGCTTGTAGGTAATACCTCAAGGGTAGTCCCATTTAAATTTAATAATAGAAAAAACCACCCCCAAGGGTGGAAAATTGGGGATGAACTTTTTTATACGCAATATCTCCGCTGATTATAAATCAATTTGAACGATTATTTTTTTGTTGAATAGGTATTATCAAAAGGGTGGTTTCATGCGAATTTGAACAAAATATTTCACCCCCAAGGGTGGAAAATTGGGGATGAACTTTTTTATACGCAATATTTTTAATTTTTAGTTTTTTTTTGAGTTCACGCATTTGAAGTCGGTTTTTTTTTTTTAAGTTATTACTCTAAAAGGTATCAAATTATCTATTAAAAAAGAAAAAGAAGGATTTATAGTCTAGATTTTTTTTAATTACTCGCAATATTCAGGACATCTACATAACCCGTCCCATGATCGGGTCTTTTACCTTAATAATTTCTCAAAACAAAATTGGTAGTACGTAAGTTAGTATAGCTAATGTACTTGCCACTTGGATACCTTGGTGATAAATACTAAAATGAACTTTAAAACTCTGAATCCATAATATTATCACCATGAAATGCACTATAGTCATTACTAACTACTTAACTAATGTTTGTTTACGTATAGCATTTGCGAACCAAAAAAAAATTATAGGTTAGATTAAACTTCTTCATACTTTTATCAGTCATATTGAATAATTTTTTTTTGTTTACACCCGCTCTTATGTTATAACGACATAAAACGAGATAAAACTTACCAAATTCAAAATAAATCACTCGAATACTCGCCACCACAACAAAACAAAACTAACAGCAAACAAACAAGCGAGCGAATCACGACATTGGCTCTGATCGGATTCATTCACTCATACAACGCGCCGAACATGACCGATAACAGCGCGGAAACTCCCGAATGCACATTCGGTTTCGGTCGTAGTTTCGGCAAGTTTGCCGCCGAAAACGAAACTAAACCGAAACTCGTGTTTTTACCGAAACTCAACCGAAAACGAAACCGAAACCGAACATTCGGTCGGACACTATAAATCTGTAAATAGGCTTAAAAAAACACTTTTTCGCACTTTAAAAAAAACACTCTAATGCCCGTATTCACAAACGATGTTTGCACACGTTGGACGCCACGCGGCTCACCGGTGAGCCTCGAACAATACAATTTCCATTGTGTCTAGCGTCTCGGCGTTCAATGACTTAAGTGAAACAGCAAATCCAACGCACAACGTTGAATAGAGCTCTGTGACTGGTTCACCCTGGGCGTCCACGCGCACTGTTAGACCTCATGGTAATGTTTGTGAATACGGGTCTAGTTGTGAATCATAGTAATTAATAGACTAATCTTATGTGTCCCAAGCATCACATAGAGGCAATCTACTTACCTAACCAGCCCGATGTCTATGTTCATGTAAGAATCTTTCCACCGCTTTTCTTCTTTTTACTCATGTACTACATGCAATTAACTATCTCCCTCGTTCCTTTTATGTACAAGGTACGTTTCTATTAATTTCTCAAACAGCTCACTAACTAAATTGACTCCATAAGAATATTAAAATAAAGTTAATTAAACCTATCGGTGAGAAAATTAATATTAAACGTGCTCACTTGATTATTACTTAATCAGCAATCATTATACCTATAAGGAAGCATTTAGTTATATAAGGTGAGCCTTAAATAATAACCTACTTCATGATACGTGTAAGTACGAAACTATTTAATTTTTTAATACGCTACGCACGTATATGGCATGGTTTTAATAATAAAACTCATGTTACCATAATGTCATTAGTTTTCGGATATTCTTTAGTCTACCAACCGGTCATTATGGAAATCATTTGGGAGGCCTATCGTCATATGGCTGAAATGATGATGATGATTCTTTTAAACTTCTACAAAATGCCGCGCTTNTAAAATCAAACGTAAATTAATGTTATTGAATAACATAAATTAAATAACTTGGTCGATTTCATTGAGGAAACTGATTTCGGTTGAAACATTATTGAACATAATTAATTACGAATATTGATGCAAAGTTTTCTGTGAAGTTTTTATTGGTATCTAATAGCGTCCAATTAAAGCGAGTTGGGAGAAAATACTTTTTCTTGTTGTGTCGACAACAAACCTACACAGTGTCAACCCAACACTCCGCCACAAGAGAAAAAAATACTTTTTCCAACCGACGATCTGGTGAAGGTCGAGGGAAGTGCCTGGATGCGGGCAGCGCAGGACCGGTCCTTGTGGAAATCCTTGGGGGAGGCCTTTGTCCAGCAGTGGACGTCATTCGGCTGAAACGAACGAACGAACTTTTTATTAGCCAGAATTTAGCAATACCCTTAAATCTTATCACAGCTAGTGCCCGCGACTCCGTACGCGTGAAAATAGTTTCAATATTTTCCCCGTTTTCATAAAATTTTTCATTGATGCTGTACTCCTATTATGGGTCGTAGCGTAATAATCTGAAGCCTATTGCCTACTTTGATAAATGGGCTATCCAATATCCACTACAAAAACAATTTTTCAGATCGGACCAAGTGTTCTTGAGATTAGTGCGTCAACCAAACAAACTCTTCAGCTTTATAATATTATTATAGAAGTAAGTATATATTTTCTAATGCACTTCTTTTTAAAGTTTCACAAGCCTTCTAAAAACGACTCAACCATTTAAACATAAATATTATTGACGTTGCATATTATGAACTAACTACTTGGCCGCGCTCTTGGCCTTTAAGATTTACCCACTCGTATTTTTACTAGTGTTTTCTATTTATAATTATGTACCTATGTAATAACAAAAAAATCTATTTACCTATGTATGTTTTCATCCGTTGTCTAGTACACATAGTACAAGTTTTGCTTAATTTGGGACTAGAGATGCAGTGCAAAATGTCCAAGGATATTCATTTATTTACACCACCAGTATTAATATTGGACAATTTTCTTTTTTTTGTGGACTTTTTCCCGATAGGTACAATTTTCACCATGTTAGAGAAAGTACGAGATTTTTTATGAAACTAATTTGTAGTAACTAAGTAGGTACCTGAGTGAGTATTTATAAGTACCTAAAAAACACAAACTATTGACATTAGAAACTTAAAATTTGGTTCAAAGCTTTTTTATCCGACTGCGCCATAAGGAGGATTATATTTTTTATAATGTAGATGAGCACTAAGGTCGGATTTTCTACAATTAAGTCCCTGAAAGGGTAAAACAGTGGTTCATCAATGAGTTTTTGTGATAGACCGCTAACCACGCGGGCGAAGTCACGTGAAAAAGCTATCCTCATAAATGGTGCCTAATTATTGTAAATCTATAAATAAGCTGACGTAATCCCCTTCTCTTATATCACATGGACACTAAACATATGAATAAATATTTTACCTCCATCCATTCAGAATTAACTCTTTAACGAGAACCACGATTGTATATTTCATTAAACAGTTCCTAATTAAAAATAAACAGGAAACCTCCATCGTTACCGATTCCCATACAATGTCCATATGTTACCATTAGCGATAACGAGACGTTTATAGCTCGATTCATCGTTCGGCATAATCGACTACAAAATCGATTAATTTCTCTGAATGTTAATTCGGTCATCAAACAGTCGGGCGGGTCGTTAGACTAATCAATGTATAGCGCTATAAAAATTTATGTCAGTGCGCTGTAAATAATTTCTAGATTAATTGGACTGGGGTATTGTAGTTAATGCATTTAAGTTATTAGTTTTCCATTTAATTGGGCCGTTGTTTGTAAACTGTAGTTACAGCTCAATCAGTGCAAGAAAAGTTACTTTAAATGCAACTTGAAAATGCAATTGTATAGCTAATTTTGAACTATTCATAATGATGGATAGAAAATGAAGCTGACTATCTTTTTGTAGTTGTCTTGTTTTGTAGCTTCTCATTCATATGAACAGCTAACTGGCTAGCTTATATCTTCTGACAAATAATATCTTTGCTGTGATGAAAAGAGACAATAGTGGTGTTAGCGCCATCTATGGGCGCAAGAAAACAACTCATGACGTCAAAGGCGCGGAACCAGAGTGAAGATCGCAGCTAACTTCGCGCCGCTCCGCCCTCCTGTCAACTTAAATCGAACGTTTCAAAGACTCGACAATTTGATCTCGTTGCATACAGTCTGTAAACCTGTCACTTTAAATAAACGTTAAAACCGTAATTTCAATAATAATTAGTCATTGAAGAGACCCTTATTCCTTCATATATTCGAAAGTCTGAGCTCGAAACAAGTGGTTCAGTTACAGCGGTTTGAAATACAGCTGTAGTTTTTATAATTAGGGAGGTATGTAATGATTCAAGTAAGTAAAGGTTAGTAGTAGTTAGGTTAGTAAGGAATAATCCATAAATCAAAACTTATATTTTAATTTACCAATCAATTAAGAATTAATCAAGTTTGAAGAATTGAAACGGCAAATAAACAAAAATCCCCCAAGGCGGGTAAAACCACAAAGTTAATATGGTAAAACCTACATCAAAGATTTGACTTATGGTGTAAGGTACACAGTGTCTTTGTATAAAGGGGCAAATGATTGATGAATGATTTCAGATCGCACTGTTCTTTGAAAAGCAATAGATTTTCTTCTCGGAAAATACATGGTTTTTCAATACTACATACATTTCCGGTATTTTCCGGTATAGTTTCTAAGAAAATTTGCTATCGAACTTTTTATAATGAATGGGGTGGCCTGACGTTAGCGTATTTCTTTATACACATGTTGCAAAGTCATTTCATAAGCGTCACCCGATGGGCTCCGATATGGTGCCACGGCCACACGGTGTCAAACTTTATCCGTAACTATTACAAACCAGTAAGATGATGTTAATAAGACTGTTAGGCTGAGTTGCATCAACTTAAATTAACCGTGACTATAATAATAACCGGTGCTTTTTATATGGCGTTTGACAGATTTTTGACGTTTGTTAAAGTTAAAGTGACGCAGGCCGCTACCAATCGATCAACATGGAAAGAATTGGGGGAGGCCTATGTTCAGCAGTGGACGTCCTATAGCTGAAATGATGATGATGATGAAAGTTAAAGTATGATGGTGCAACCCAGACTTAGTCTCAAGTATAGAAAAAATCAAACCATGTCATAAAATAACTACGATAATTTTCAATGCATGTATGTATGTTTATTGTTTACTTAGTGCCCACAAAACAAGCAACATCTACAGCCCAGTACAAAAAAGGGTGTATCAAAGTGCTTGCCGATGATTTATGGCCCTTATACACGACGAAACCGTTCAGGTATATTTATAATATCTGAGATAATTTGGTCACTAAGTGCACCGCCTTCGCACATTTTTAATATGCGTTCATCATCATTTTAAGCTGTAACTACACTGCCGTCAAATAGACAGAGTTAGAAAATAAAAGTTTATAACTTTATGGTATTTTTTATACCTTTTTACCTGAAAAAGGTGTCCAGAAACCTATTTACCGAACTAAAGTCATTTATTTTCTGTAAATAGGCTATTAAAAAGCGCTTTTACAAATCTCAGCTTTAACCCTACCACTGTTTTGGGACAGTAAATTGACTATAGTGAGAAGAAGCAGCGTTAGAAAATAAGTCACCAGAATAAAACTGATAGTGAAAAAAAAAAACGTGATCGCAGGGTTTTTCAAAACTAAGTAGGTATTTTAATACGAACTGTTATTTAATTTTTCATTGTTCAAATGATAACAATAGTTAAAAGTAGCATCAATCAATAAATACATTATTCTTACCTCTTGTTCAAACCGTTCATTGCTCTCCACTCGTGTCCACTCGGCCTTATTTTGACACTTGACAGATTCATGCTGATTTTAGTGCGCGGGACCTCCTAAATGTCCCTCCGTATGCGAATGAAGTCCGCATTTTGCTGATAATTTACCGACACTCATAGAATTCAGCGAAATAATTTACGACATTACGGCTTTAAATATTTTTTGATGATGAAGTTTTGCATTAACATGTTAAAATATTTAAGTACCACACCAATATGTAGGTCATTTAAATATGGGCGTATCGAAATGAGTAGTAATTAACAATAATAGAGTTCCTTTCGTCGGTTGTACAACGTCATTTTGAATATTGGCATACCAATTAGGCCCGAGGGCTAAAGACCCTCTTCTTTCCCACTCTTGTTGACTATGATTTCGTATATAAGAAAGAGATGAAGCTAGTACACAATTGCTTACCCTCGGTATTGTTTGGGGAGCTCATTAAAGCAAATTAATTAACAAATAGCAGATTATTCTGCCTTGACTTATAAATATACCTACTTTACCGTAGTGAAATAAGCTTGTATAAATATAAAAAATTTTGAGCACTGAACGTCAAAATCAAATCAAATCAAAATAAAAATTTACTTTATTTGTATAGACTAATTAAATAAGTACTTACAAATCAACAGATGCTCTTAAGGAGCCTGCATGTCTCATTCTTTTTTTGCCCTACCAGCGCTTCGAGACAAACATTTGGCAAGTGCTGAGAAGAAGCGCCGCAACAAACAGTCACCAGTGTCTGCCGGTTTAGATACTAAAATGTAGCCATTCTGAAATGACGTTTCTCTTCTTCTTTTTCGTGTGAATTTAACAACTGAGATCATAAGTGTCATACCCTGGGTCTTGCAAACCTAAGCTGCTGAAGCATATTACCAATTCTATGGGAACTTTAAATCTACGAAAGCTAGCCTTAAGCGCCTTAGCCTGCAGCGCAAAATAAGACACGAGCTAAATTCTAGCTTACCTACATCTGATTACCGATTAGCCTAACGACGGCTAAACGGCCTCTCGGCGCCTTCTAATGTCACCAGTTGGTCCGAAGATTTATCAAATGATGTATAAATAACTTCTAGAAAGCTCATTTTAATAATGAAATCCAGTCTTCCGATCTGCCCGATCGTAAACTCTACGATAAGAAATTATGATAGGGTTGATATTTTTATTTATCATTGTTATAAAGTGCATTGATATGACTCCACTTATGACTCCAGTCATAAGTGTCAAAAACATATTCAGGCTATTTTTTTTTTCAGGAAAAATAATCAGATTTCACTTATATCTACTAAAAGCTTTTTTATTTTGATTCGATGATGGAAACTCTAGAATCTAGATCATACTAATATTACATTACTAGCTTTCCACCCGCGGCTTCGCCCGCGTAGAATTTTGTCTGTCACAGAAAAACAATATCGCGCGCGTATTTGCTCACCGTTTAGACCTACCCTGGACTACTACAAACATTTTAAAACCAAAATCAGCTCAATCGGCCCAGCCGTTCTCGAGTTTTAATCAGACTAACGAGCATCAATTCATTTTTATTTATACAATAGATATGTGAAAGTTTGTAAGATGTTAGTTTCTCTTTCCAAGCCAAGACTACACAACGGATTTTCAACCAGGCAAAGCCGTAGGCAAAAGCTAGTTCAACATAAAAACAAACATTGCTTAACATCTAATTATTTTCTATCCCAAACCTAATAAAGCAATGGAAACAAGATGCGATATCTCGTAGATTTTAAAATAAAATATTTTCTTAACTTCCCAAATATTGTAATCTTGGCAACCCTAAGCTGGGAATGTCTAAAATTTAGTACACGACAAACTACGACGCAAAATATTGAGGCGAAATTGATTCAGCACAAAGCTTATTATAAATACGGCGCACTAAAACGGTCTGTATTAAAATAATTTAAATGGAAAACGTCTCGCCGTCGATTCCCGTTCAGAAACGTCTTTATTCCTTCGCGTAATTTACGAGGGGCCATAAACTTTTGTACCAAAAGATCGGTGAATAAAAGTTAGGCAGAAAGCCTGCGCCAGCGCTGGCCAGCTCGCGCTGTACTAAAAAACCGAACGACTAGTGATGTGATGCGAATTCTGGTAGCTATCGATATAAAACATCACTGTTTTTTTATATTTTTATGCAGATTAAGCTAACATTAAATGAACTAGCTAATAATAATGATAATAAATGATAAAGGTCGTAGATCCTTTGAAGATAAAAACGTTATGCTGCGTTCTCCCACGCCTACGTACGCCTTGCTAAGCTTGGAAAAGTTTAATTAATGGTTAGGCATATATCCGCTTAACATGGATATCAGTCTATCCATTAGATCGATCTGAGCTGTACGTTCGAGAAAATCTAATAGATTGTTTCTATGTACGAGTATAATGATAGAGTATATAAATTCGTTCTGTAAGCTTACAAAAATATATTATTTGTTGTCAATTTCAAACTTACCGCTATGGTATCGACTTACCGAGACATGACTGCAGGACAGTTAAAATAGCGCTCGAATCCACCTTCTAATCCAATATCCACTTTCCAGGTGAGAAGCAGGACAAGAGCTTCCCCGTTGTGTATAAAACAATATCGATACCGGTATCGACGCAACAATCACGTCCCTAAATACCAGACACAGCCCCGGCGAGCCTCATAAAATCTTATGATAAGCGCCATTATCATCACAAAGGATGCGTGTAATTGTTTGTCAAATAAATACTAATAAAACTTTGATGTTTATTAAATATAATAATAATTTCGAAAAGGAACTCGCCTTGGCCCGTGATTGTTATTGTACTATTTACGCATTTTTTACGGGCACAAATCGGTTTGTAACGAGTGTTGGGGCAATCGTAATTGGATGATAGGTGATAAAGTATCGATATTTTTTTCAGGTTGTTTGGTTGGCATTTTATGAAGTGTCTACTCGTAACGTTATTACGTTTCGATCTATATGTAAATATGAATCTAGTTTCGATATTTATTGATAGGTTTAAGCGGTTGCGTAAGCTCTAGTAAGCGTTTCTTGGCTAGTTAGTTCAATTAAACTTTGTATCATTAGTGATACAAAGGCTGAGTTGCACCATCTTACTTTAACTTTAATATTCGTCACAAAACTGTCAAAATCCATACAAAAACACCGGTTATTGTTCAAGTTACAGTTAAAATAAATTGGTGCAACTTAGCCTAAGAGCATCTAAGTTGACTCATGCCTAAATCCTACTTGCTAAGATCTAGACTAGCTTATAATTATCATTGTAATTTTTGCAAAATCCAGCTATTTAGCCTTCACAGGGTGTCATATTCAAATTGAAGTGCTGTCCTTCCCAATTATAAAAACAAAAGTGGACCATAATTAGACCGCAATCCTCAGTTTTTGATATCCATACAATTATCTCAGCTCATCCCGCCACAATCTAGGCCTGACCGCAGTTCGGGCTAAGGTCGTGGGCCTAATAATCACGTACATCCCTTCACCGGCCTTGCTGTCTAACTGCTGATTATGTGTGATTTGTGTGACTCACCGCGACTCATCACGGTGCCATTCTGGTAATAAAATATGTTTATTTCCAATCTCAGTCTCTTGAATGTCAAATAATATTTTCTAATAAAGACACGATAGAGATTTTTTTTATCGAATTAACACTTTTAGGAGTCTTCTAGCGACTTGGCCCAGTTTTAGCTTGGTCCACGGGTCATGTAGTTGGATTAATTTTTTTTTTAAATTAAGGGCCAAGGCCCACTCTAAGATTCTAGAGCAGATATTTTTCGATGTCGATTGAAGGTGGGCCTAGTTGCTAGATGAAAAATATTTAAAAATTCAGGAAGACTCCTGAGTGACTCTCTCAATAATATGGTTTTCTAATAAAAGATATGATATAGTTTTTAACGGAATAAACACTTTTAGGCTATGCGATATTAAATTAGACTTTAATGACACGGTATTAGACCAATGTTATTTGCTTTTGCTTTAGGTTTGACTAGAATTTTTGAGATTAATGGTAAGATAGAAAAAATAGGTGTAATAATTTCAGGCCAGTAATCAAATAGTTATTTTGGACGTATTAATGTAGTTTTTGATAAAGTAGCTATATGTAGTAAGTATACCTGTGAACCCTATCATAATCAAAGACAAGTCTCTGCCTTAAATTTCCAGAAATAACGTTATTTATAAAAATCTCTATTTTTCGTAAATTAATCAAAAAATACTTACGAGTGGGTACATCCGTAAGTGACTATGTATTTAGCGCTTCAGAACACTCAAGTAGTTAACTCACATTTGTGGGTAGTTAAAATAATAAAAAAGCGAAATTAAATAGAATTGCTTGATTTAATATAATCAATCACAATACATATTTATTTTTATACAAGATAGGTATACATTTGAAAATAATAATGGACGGATCATTTAGAATGTAATATACATAAGTAGTAACAAGTGCTCTAAATTAATAATACAATTTCTTAAAAATAATAATCCTATATTAATTTGAAATTATTTATTACCTAAATATTGAAAACTATTTACAAAAATAGATTTTACAGATATTGCGCGAAAAAACCTTGAGAAACCAACACTGGTTTTTATTTTTGTATTTATTTTATAAAAATGGAAACTGATTTATTGGGAATTATGGATAATTGACAAATAACAGAACACTGATATTAGTTAAGACACGCTTGAATTCATATGACGCTGCATTAATAGGAGAAAAAACGGTTAAATATTTGTTATATTATGAAGTGATTTATCAAGAATAATAATTGTCACTAACACAGCAATTTCACGGAATATTGTCTACGTAATACTTAGCAAATTAAGTCAGGCCTTTGTCTTAAAAGTTCTAGTCTCAACTCGTGCTCCCGCGCAGCCAATCGTAAGGCAGCTATGCTAGAACTCCGAACATCTTCCGTCGGCACTGGCATCTCGCTGCCAGGTGAGATAGGTGGTGAGAGCGACGGCGATCGGGTCACTTCGGGCGACAGTCGCGGGTGCTCGGGCGACAATCGGGGATGTTCGGGAGACATCGTGGACTGCTCGGGGGATAGCCGAGGCAGCTCAGGCGCTGTTAGGTTCGCGAAGAGAGAGTGGAAGTGCGCAGGAGAGGTAGCGTAGAGCGGCGCGCCGAACAGAGGCGGACGCGATAGCGGAGGCAGATACTGAGCTCCAAACAGCGGGTTGTTTGCGTACCTGTGTAAAGAAAGTAAGGTTACACACTTGTTTAACGATAACTAACGTAACTTTAATTCTGGATTACGGTCTAGGGACACGCAAGACTCGTTTGAAATTCAATGGTACTAAAACAGTTTTAAATTAGTAATTAATGAACGCAATTTGTTTTTATTATATTGTCGGAAATAAATTCGTGACAAATTATTAATGTAACGTGCCCGAATGTAACGCGTTGATGTCTTTGCATTCTGGTCAATTATTATAATAAATTGTCTTGTTTTCCCTGTCCCAAACATAATATTGTTACTAATTAAATATATTAAACTAATTTCTGTCTGCGCTTTCACCCACGCAAATTTTATTATTACAGGAAGTATTTTTTTTTCTTTCAGAGCATAAAAAACAATTTTATAAGTATTTCTACCTTGAAAAATTATGAGATTCCTGAATTACATCCATCCCCTATTTCACTCATTCCAGATTTTTGAAAACAAATGGTAGCCTAGGTAAGGACAGTATTTCTTATTAGTTCATTAAAATAGTTTCAGTAAGCTTGAAAGCCTACCAATGAAAGAAACAGACAGACACTTAAAAAGACGGAATATTTTTTCTTATCTCACCTGAAGGAAGTCAAAGCGTTGTCAAAAGGCTTCCTCAACCCAAAGCCGAGTTGCGATAATGGGTGTGGCGGCACTGGCAGCGAGGCGGACGTCGGCAGCGGCTGCCCGCTCAGGTATCCGCTATACGGGTGTGCGTGAGGCCCCACCTTTTCCTGCTTGCGCCATTTGGCTCGGCGGTTTTGGAACCACACCTGGGGACAATGAGTTCGATTTAAGTTTTGATCCTTTCATCATCATCATCATGATTAACCTATCCTATGGCTGAAACGTAGGACGTCCCTGAACACAATGGCCGGTTGGTAGCGGCCCGCATCCAGATACTTTAGCAGTGGTAGGGTTAATACTAGGACGTGTAAAAGTGCTTTTTAAAAGCCTAGTTGCACAAATAAACATGAGTTTTAGTTCATTTTGATCCTTTAGGAATACCTAATATGTAATAACATAAGATTGTGATTGATAATATAGGTGATAGGACCTAAATTTTTTATTAGCTGTGAATAAGTAGCTTTTCTTATATTCATGGAGAATAAGGATGATGCATAGTATGGCCATAGAGCTATGGCTAAAATTACCTTTAATTACATATTACATTATTTTGCTCCGAAGAAAAACATTTTATAAAAATAGAGCCTTGTTACTTCTCGGCCTATTTGGTAAGATCAAAGTGTTAGTAAGTCGTAAGTCTAAGTTGATATGTAATCCATCGTAAGTAGCTCGTGGAACACTAAGGTAACTAACTATAACAAAACCAGTGTTTTTTTTTAAGGAGTTTGACAGACACTTGATGTTTGTAATATTTAAAGAAAGATGGTGCAACCCAGCCTAAGTGGTTACATGAGACCGCGGTAACAATTGATTTCTATTGTGTCTATATTTGCTGGTACTTGAAAGGGAAAGTAAAAGGTACAGAAATGCCAAGTAGGTACAATATTTTTCTTGGAAATACTCTAATCTAATGGAATCGAACTAGGCATTTTCTGTAGGAGAGTGGACGAACAAGACTGCAACGATATACTTCTGCCAAATAGGGCAGTAACTACATTTGCACGTGTCACTAAGAAATGCAGCCTTCTCCGTAATAGGAGGCGTAGTAATTAACACCCGTATTTACAAACGATGCTTGCTTAAGTGAAGCAGTAAACCGAATGCACAGCGTTGAAAAAAGCTTTGTGATTGGTTCATGTGTCACCCTGTGCGTCTACGCGCACCGTGAGACGGTGAGACCTCATTGTTTGTGAATACGGGCGTAAGTCTCCTGCCGCTACGTTCATAAATCAAATAATAATATCATTCTGTTTCTATCGACTTCAAGCAATTGACAGAGATGCAATTATGTTGGCACTTGATGCAATTTAACGTGGCTGCAATTGGCCCTAATAAATCAATCCCACGCTGGCATAACCCAGTAATTAAGACTTTAACCTGTATGTAACGTTGGTAAGACCCTTATTGGTGAATGGATCCTTGTTTTATTAGCTATATCTTTAAAAATCTGAAATCCTGAAATTTTGAAATTTTGTAATATAAAACAATAAAGATGAATGGAAAGAATAGTATTTAATTCAGTGGTTAGTACAGTCAGCTTCAAATAGTTCATGACACCCAAAGTGGCCATAAAATTTACAACTCAACCGTATTTCAATTGTAACAAAAACGTGTTACGAACTCTTTGGCCACATTGGGTATTACGAACTATTTAACGCTTATAATAATTAAATTTTGCGAGACAATAACATACTGTGACATTATTTTATGATGGCACTGCCAAATCATTATCACATTCAGTAAATTATTTACTAGCGGTTTTGAAAAACTAGGTAAATCCATACCAATCGGCTCTACTCCATACCAAATTACTCAAGAACCTTTCTCACAAACACTTAAATTCCCATTTTAGCGGGCCTTTAATCGAAAAGTCCACATTCGCAAACCGTGATTAAGTGATCGGCCGTTAGACGAATACGGTAGCCGCGTCAGGTTCCCGCGTTTTATATGGCATCTTGAACGTACGGTGACCATAATTTCGGCCGAACAGATATTAATCGCTTTAATCATTTCTTTTAACCGATTAATCGTTTAATTCGAGGCGGTAATAGCGAGCCCAAATACGGCACGGGTACAGTTGACGTTAAAAATGAGCGCAAGAAATTTTTTTTAACGAGAAATTATAACCTTTATAAATGGTTTATAACATCGACATTCGTAGATGAACTCATCTCAAAATAGATAAAACACCTTTTTTTTTTTCAATCAAGTGGCACATTGTATGTTAAAAGGAAAGTCGGCAAACATTCCTTCGGAAAACTTTTAATTTTTCTCTACTGTAGACTTTAAGTCTATTTTCTACTCTCATAAATTATTTCAATCCACTATCTACAACTATTGTAACTGTAATACCTAAGATTTCCTGCCAAACGAACTAAATCATGAGACTGACTGTACCCAAATATGAAACATCAAACTTTATTGGAGTGTGGAAACGTGGGAAATTATTCTAATTGTAGTTGATTAAGGGCTATTTACATAAGGGCATAGCATTCATAGTACGGTTAAAAAAGACTAATCGAAAATTGTGCTATCTAAATATTGTACTCGTATAAAACTCAAAGGTTGACTGACTGACTGACAGTGATCTATCAACACACAGCCCAAACCACTGGACGAATCGGGCTGAAATTTTGCATGCAGGTAGATGTTATGACATAGGCATCCGCTAAGAAAGGATTTTACGAAACTCCACCCCTATGGGGGTAAAACGGGATCCACACGTACGAAGTCGCGGGCGGCCGCTAGTGAACTATAATTGAATAGATTTCTTTTCTTCCTAGATAAGTTACCATATTTTTAACTAGCGGCCGCCCGCGACTTCGTACGCGTGGATCTCGTTTTACCCCCCCTTCATCTATCTTACGCGGTTCAGATTTTTTCATACAAATGTTTTTTCCCGCTAACTCCCGTTCCCGTGGGAATTTTGCAATATCCTGTTGTAACTAAGCTTTAAGTTTACTAAGGTACCTGCATGCATAACTTCTACAAAATGCCGCGCTTTCTATTCGCTGCTACCACATAGCCTATGTTACAAATATATTATTTTAAAAATTTCTAGAAAATAGCATTGCTAAATAAGTATAATATTGTGACAATTAAGATGTGAAAATCGCATTACAGCACCAATTGCGAAAAAGGTTCTTTACTTTCAACAACGCAAGATTTCATTTCAATTCCTGTTTCCTGATTCGATTTTGATAGAAACTATATCACTTTCTAAATTGAGCATTTGTCAAGAACAAAATATTCTCTATAGGTCCATTTTTCACCCAATATTATGGTCATCTGACCCGCGGGTCGTATCGCCTCGCCGCTACATTAATAATTTTCTTCAAAAGTAAACACAATTTCTTTAATCAACGTATCGTAAGGCTTGTATTTGAGTGTTTTATGTAATTACTTTGTTGCCATAAACGTGGAAAGCGTTTTGGGCGATGATTAACTTTTAAAAAAGTTAATTTTCTTACGTCACGATTGATCGTGTGTCGTGAAGCGCCGTTAGTTGTCGCGACAATCTTTTATCGACAAATAAGGTGTACGTGACTTTATTGTGTCGATAAAATGTGTGGAATTTAACTCCAATGTTGACTTTTTAATTGTGTAGTTCATTTAAGTTACCAAATTTTATTGTGAGTTTACTTACCTTGAAATTCCAATTGTGTATTAAATAATTAACATTTCATTTATGACAATATTATCATGTTAGTTAAGAACCTTTTTCTTACTTTATCACAGGTTTTTAATCTATACTTATA
The DNA here is from genome assembly GCF_004193835.3 of Ostrinia furnacalis. Lineage (NCBI taxonomy): Eukaryota > Metazoa > Arthropoda > Insecta > Lepidoptera > Crambidae > Ostrinia > Ostrinia furnacalis. The sequence continues at coordinate 927,372 of NW_021133985.1, forward strand.
ATAAATCTGTAGAGAGGTCAATTCTGTACATGAAATATATTTTCAAAATAACTATCAGTGGGTGATTAGTGATCTATACTGATGCCAAAAATGCAATCAGT